>NW_024737097.1:21988927-22087286 GCF_018991925.1 Homarus americanus | reverse complement strand
ACTATAGTATGTGGTCTACCGAGCTGGAGCTACTATAGTATGCGGTGTACTGAGCTGGAGCTACTATAGTATGCGGTCTACCGAGCTGGAGCTACTATAGTATGCGGTGTACTGAGCTGGAGCTACTATAGTCTGCGGTCTACTGAGCTGGAGCTACTATAGTCTGCGGTGTACTGAGCTGGAGCTACTATAGTATGCGGTGTACTGAGCTGGAGCTACTATAGTATGTGGTCTACGGAGCTGGAGCTACTATAGTGTGTGGTCTACTGAGCTGGAGCTACTATAGTATGCGGTGTACTGAGCTGGAGCTACTATAGTCTGCGGTCTACCGAGTTGGAGCTACTATAGTCTGCGGTGTACTGAGCTGGAACTACTATAGTATGCGGTGTACTGAGCTGGAGCTACTATAGTATGTGGTCTACCGAGCTGGAGCTACTATAGTATGTGGTCTACCGAGCTGTGGCTTCTATAGTATGTGGTCTACTGAGCTGGAGCTACTATAGTATGCGGTGTACTGAGCTGGAGCTACTATAGTCTGCGGTCTACCGAGCCAGAGCTACTATAGTATGTGGTCTACCGAGCTGTGGCTTCTATAGTATGTGGTCTACTGAGCTGGAGCTACTATAGTATGTGGTCTACCGAGCTGTGGCTCCTATAGTATGTGGTCTACCGAGCTGGAGCTACTATAGTATGCGGTCTGCCAAACTGGAGCTATTATAGCATGCGGTCTGCCAAACTGGAGCTATTATAGCATGCGGTCTGCCAAACTGGAGCTATTATAGCATGCGGTCTACTGAGCTGGAGCTACTATAGTATGCGCTCTACCGAGCTGGAGCTACTATAGTATGTGGCTCCACGAGCTGGAGCTACTATAGTATGTGGTCTACCGAGCTGGAGTTATTTATAGTATGCGCCTACCGATGGGAGCTACTATAGCGTGCTCTACCGAGCTGGAGCTACTATAGTATGTGGTTCAATGAGCTGAGCTACTATAGTATGTGGCTCAATGAGCTGGAGCTACTATAGCATGTGGTTCATCGAGCTGGAGCTACTATAGGGGTGGTCTACCGAGCTGGAGCTACTATAGTATGCGCTCTACCGAGCTGGAGCTACTATAGTATGCGGTCTACCGAGCTGGAGCTACTATAGTATGTGGTCTACCGAGCTGGAGCTACTATAGTATGCGCTCTACCGAGCTGGAGCTACTATAGTATGCGCTCTACCGAGCTGGAGCTACTATAGTATGCGCTCTACCGAGCTGGAGCTACTATAGTATGCGCTCTACCGAGCTGGAGCTACTATAGTATGTGGTCTACCGAGCTGGAGCTACTATAGTATGTGGTCTACCGAGCTGGAGCTACTATAGTATGCGCTCTACCGAGCTGGAGCTACTATAGTATGTGGTCTACCGAGCTGGAGCTACTATAGTATGCGCTCTACCGAGCTGGAGCTACTATAGTATGCGGTCTACCGAGCTGGAGCTACTATAGTATGTGGTCTACTGAGCTGAGCTGATGCTACTATAGTATGCAGTCTACCGAGCTGAAGCTACAATAGTACGTATGCAGTCTACCGAGCTGGTGCTACTATAGTATGTGGTCTACCGAGCTGGAGCTACTATACTATGTGGTCTACCGAGCTGGAGCTACTATAGTATGTGGTCTACCGAGCTGGAGCTACTATACTATGTGGTCTACCGAGCTGGTGCTACTATAGTATGTGGTCTACCGAGCTGGAGCTACTATAGTATGCGGTATACCGAGCAGGAGTTGTGTCTACCGGGATATTTATACTGTAGCATCCAATAACCTAACCTAGGTTAGGTTAAGATATATAAAATTAAGTTAGGTTAGGTTGGGTTAATAGACACTACAGTGTAAATATCCTGGTAGGCCAACTCTAGATCGATCAACTGCATACTATAGTAGCACCTAAAGCTCTTTGTTTTTCACCTTGGCGATCATACTACACTCCTCCCTCCTCCATTTGGGACATTCCAGGTCGGAGGCGTGCGGACCGCCACAGGCAGCACAGTCCTTCCGTTTTGCAGTCTTTGCACTGGTACCCAGATGACGTGCATCTGGAGCACACGTCCTCTGGGCCCTTGCACTTATTTGACGGGTGTCTGTATCTCTTGACACCTGTACTATCTTGTCGGTCTTTGTATGTAGGGTTTCATTGGCACGGTGTCCCATCCCAGTGTAACTGTCCCTGGTATAGTTTGTGGGAAAATCTTACCAGAGCATGAAATCCCATCCGAGAATGAGGGTATATATTACTGCATGATCCTGTGCAAGCATATTATTAGCACAGTTAAAGAACAGTTTGTATGCACCAAAGCACTATCTTCAAACATACAAAAAGCAGGCAACAGGAAACCTCTGGTTGAATAATTTTACCATAACTTTTCTAACCATATCATTCCTCCCCTCGTGTCGTGATCACCAGTGTCGTTACATCACAAGAAGCAAATTTATCATCGTCTTCTTGACAAAATCTTCATTACAGACTCAGACAACCACCTTCCTCAAGAATCCATCACACCAACACTACCTTCTATATTCAAAATTTTTTAATTTCATATCTTCGACCATCATTCTCCTCTCCTCCAACGCTGGCACCTTACCTGAGCTCCTCAATTGATACTCTACCCTCGCTGAACAAGTGTACGAATTTGTGTTTCTTCGCAAGCTTTTTTTTGTCTTGAAACTTAAACTTTGTATAACTTAAGCACTGACAATATCTTCCAAACAAAGCAATTTTTAGCCACCCACATATCCTGTACAACTCTGAATCAGTCCTTCCATTGTCAGCATTCAATAACAAACAACAGGTTACGTCGCTGAACTTGGTCTTATCCGCAAGTGATCTTATGTTTACTCTACTTTACTACCCACCCATCAAAAGAAACCTTGACCAGCCCTGCACGGCTGCACGTTACTCTGTACTGCTCACACATAGGAGGCACATGGTTTTTTCTTTAACCTTTCTCAGAAATGTATAAGTCTTGAATCCTCCAGCTAGTATTGTTCCTTTCCCATGATTGTCTTTCCCTCTGACTTTTTCTTTTATGTTCGAAATTCAGTGTCTTTCATTTTCCTATTTTACGTTACAGTAATGATTTGTCATGAAATTCGACTCATCACACTGTGCCTTTTTGTACTCTCTCTACACACACACACACACACACACACACACACACACACACACACACACACACACACGCGCGAGAACCCCCTCCCCACCTCCTGATATGCGAGACATAAACGCAACAGAATAACTGACACTGCAAGCAGCCACAACGAGAAGCGACAAGTTTTTGTAATGGCAGAGAGAAGGAGGGGGGGTGCGTGAAGAAATTGATTTTTTTGTGTTAACGTCGCCACAGGTTTTTATAGTATCGGATGCTTGAGAAACACAGGAAGTGGGACCAGGTAGGCAAGGCCATAGGTGTGTGTGTGTGTGTGATGCGGAAGAGAGGAGAAGGTCTACTCCTGGCCTCACAGTTCTGGTTGGTGGAGTGTGGAGTTCAAGAGTCACAAGACCCACTGGACCGCCAGGCAAGCCTCGAACGCTTTGCCATCTCATTTTTTTGGTCTGCATAATATAGTCTTAATTTATTTATTTATTTATTTTATTTTTTTTTTTTGGGGGGGGGTTCTTCCACCACCTATTCGTTTTGCTACTATTTTTCATTCATATTATTAAATGCTGTAATGCTCATAGGTAGAAATAAGTAAAATACAGAAGAAACATTATTGGCATTCAGAATGTGAAAGTATTACAGTACAACACAAACGTATAAAAACAAAAACAAAAGTGAATTAGAGTGTGAAACATTATCGTATAAGAAATAATGTGTTGTCTAGTAGTAGACCTTGTGCCATATCGCATCACAAAAATTATGACCAAGTCCCAGTATATATATATATATGTTTAAAAATAAATAAACACAAAAGTGAGCTATGAAGGAAAAAGATGAAGAAACAATTCGGGTCACATTTTTATATATACTGTACTGTAAAGTAGTATAGAGAAGCTGTGCACGCCATAGTTCCGTGTGATATTTACTTTGTGTATATATTCCTATTTAACCCATTATTTTCTTTTTGCTGGAGTAAAATCTTGCCAGTTTACTGAGAACTTTCTAAAATATAAGTCCTTAAAAAGTTCATGTCGAGAACTTCCTGTATAAAATGTGTGTATGCAACAAGAGCTCAACACAAGAATATCAATTATGTGATCTGGCTTTAGGCGACATGACGGGAAATACAAGGTGTCCCAAGATGAAAGAGGCTCTATCTTTTTCAACATAATCTATCTCATTTGATATTTTACCTACTCCAGACACTTTCAACCTTTATTGTAATTATACTCTACAGTATAATTATAATGTATAGTAAAGATCGTGGTATAATTTGGGTATGTATTTTGGGTTATAAAGCGTTTGTTCTAAAAAATGGGACCTCATTATCTTGGAACACCATTAACTTATTATTGGGCCAATTACATTCGTGTGTAAATGTGTGTGTGTGTGTGTGTGTGTGTGTGTGTGTGTCCTATGTTTTGTGCATGTTCGGTATGTGATTTTTTTTATTATCTGGTTATTAGATACCCCGGCTTATTTCACCTGATGAATAAATACCATATCATGATATGACATGTCATAGCATAGCCTACCTCCCCCCTCTTCCAGGTAACATGAAATAAGCTGAGGTGTGTGATCTTCAGGTGATGCGATTTTTCATTATATCGCTCTTTCTTGAGCAATCTTTCAACTACTGACAGCACAAAGTTGACATTGTTTCTAATATATTTCCGAGCTTGTACGATATTTTATTTTGTTTTCACAAATAGTTCAATATAAAATGGGGATGATATATTCTCGCCCCCTCTGATACTTATGTTTTAATTCTGTGTTCTATTTGGAGAACCTCGCTTTCAGTTTTGTTAGATATAATTCATGGTACAATATACTGGATATGACTCTTATAGTCATTTTATCAATAGAAGGTTGTAGGTGTAGCGTCGTGTGTGTGTGGGTGTTTTGTGCTGGTTTGCTAAATTGTGTATTGTGTGTTTTATACTGTGGTGCTGTGGTAGAGAACTCTCTCTCTCTCTCTCTCTCTCTCTCTCTCAGCTTCATAATAAGCTCTACACTCAATTGGCTCCCCAGTGAGTTTTCTGTTAGTCGTAAGAACTTTATTGTGTTTAATAATCACACACGCACAGTATATATATATATATATATATATATATATATATATATATATATATATATATATATATATATATATATATATATATATATATATATATATTATAATGGTGATAAGTAGGGGTGATAGTAAAATAGGTGCAATTTTTTTTTTTTTTAATCTAAATATGTGTACTGTATGTAGGGTCGATCATACAAATAATGCAAACTAAACGTAACAAATATCATTACTAACCTTACCCAACTTGATTTATTATTAGTTATTATAATGAAATCCATTTTAAAATTAAACAGAAAATTTTACCATGTATTAACGAATTTGTTATTGTAATAAAAACAAAAAGTTATCCTTGTTGGGAACATAAGCATGCAGTGTTATTTGCAGTATGTGTGTGTGTGTGTGTGTGTGTGTGTGCAGATGGAGGTCAGGGATCACCACTATGGGGTCTGTGAATGTTTCTTATATGTTTTTGTTTTTTACGTGTATATTGGGATATGGGGTCATATGACAAGCGGTGGAAGAGGAGGTGAAGTAGAGAAGGGTGGAGGAGACGGTAAAGAAAGAGGCGAAGAGGGAGAAGGAAGCAGAGGCAAGCTTGGTGTTAACATGGGGGTGTAGCAGGTAGGTGGGAGTCGGATTATTGATGTAGGGTGGTGTTAGCAGAAGAGGAGGGACCAGGGGTTGAACAAGCAAGTGTAACTTTATCAATGCATCAAACGAACTAGGGCACAGGAAGCAGAGGTGAGGGAAGCGATTGGCGAAGTCTGGTTGGGAGAATGCATGTATGAGACAAGTGGGATCTATACTGTATTGTGTGTGTGTGTGTGTGTGTGCAAAATGTGTTGTATTTATGATCATATATACAAACTATAAATGAATAACATCATTACTAACATAACATAACCTTACCTAGCCTAATTTAGCTTTAGTTAGATCATGTTATACAGTGAACAACATTACATGGAGCAGCAAATTGGAACATGTATAAATTAATTTCCATAAAGTAGTGAGAGAACTAATTACATAACATGTCCAGCCAATAAAATATTCAATAATAAAGTTATGGATAACAATAATAAAACAATGTTGGTATGAGCAATGTAAAAGTAAACATGAGTAACTTTTTATTGAAATCCAAATTTTATTTAATCATTAAATTTAAGCAATTCTGAACTCGCCCAGTATTATATCAGGTATTCAAGGTGGGCGGAGGAGAGGTGGGTCACTGTGTCAAGTGATGGGTGGGGCGAGCTGGTGGGCTAGGGTGTTATATAGGTGGTAGGTGAGGTGGTGGGTCAGTTGGTGGGTGAGGGAGGGGGCCAAGTAGTGGAAGAGGGAGTGGGCCTGGTGGAGGGTGAGGGAGTGGGCCAGGTGGTGGGTGAGAGTGGTCAGGTGGTGGGTGAGAGAGTGGATCAGGTGAGTCAGGAGGTAACGTAAGGTGTTGTGTGTTGCAGGGGGCGGCAGGGGCGGTGCGGCGTCGGGGTGGAGCCTGTCACCGACCGGGGCACAACCAGCAGGGGCCGCCTCTACAGAGGGGGCTCTTGGGGGGGGCCTGCTCCTCCTGCCGTCCCTGCTGACCTCCCTAGGCTCCACCACCCCTCCTCCATCCACCTCCTCCACTTCCCTCGAGCAGCGACCGTCCACGGAGGGCGGGCTCAGCTACCGCCTGTGTCCCGTCTGCCTCAAGCGGATAACGTACAACCACCTCAAGCGACACATCAGGACGCAGCACACCCAGATGGACCGAGCCCAGTGCCCCTTCTGCGCCAGAGTCCTCAAAAACACCTACTCCCTCGAGACGCACATCGCCAACTACCACAAGTGATCCCCACTTTTGCCGGCGGCCTCCTGTCCCTATTGACCACCCTCCCTCTCCCCCGAACAGTGTAACCCACTCGGCGCTCCTCTACCCCTCCCCTTCATCTCTCACACACCCCTGAACACACCGTTGACACCACAGCACACTCCGGACCTCCCCCAGACTATAGTCACCAGGTTACTGTCTCTAGACTCACGCAGTTCACCATGAAGTCCTAAGATGTAACCCTCAGATCCTAAGATTGCATCATGATCCAAGAGACGCTTCTTTACATCACACAGACTGCCCCCAGTACACCATCCAGACTGCTCCAGTACATCACCCACACCACACCCCCAGTACATCACCCAGACCCCCCAGTACATCACCCAATCCACACCCCCAGTACATCACCCAGATCACCCCCAGTACATCACCCAAACCACCTCCAGTACATCACCCAGATCACCCCACCAGTACATCACCCAGACTGCCCCTCCAGTACACCATCCAGACCACCTCCACCAGTACATCATCCAGACCACCCTCCAGTACATCACCCAGACCACACACCCCAGTACATCACCCAGACCACCTCCCCAGTACATCACCCAGACCACCCTCCAGTACACCATTCAGACCACCTCCACCAGTACATCACCCAGACCACACACCCCAATACATCACCCAGACCACCCCCAGTACATCACCCAGACCACCTTCCCCAGTACAACACCCAGACCACCCCCACCAGTACATCACCCAGACTGCCCCACCAATCCATCACCCAAACCGCCCCACCAGTACAACACTCAGACTACCCCACCAGTCCATCACCCAAACCGCCCCACCAGTACATCACCCAGACCGCTCTCACCAGTACATCACCCTAAAAACATTCTTGGAGTTACTAAAAGCTTTTATTCAGGCCCTGACAACAACCTCCTCCAGAACATTACTCACATTCTCAAGACATTAGCCCTCCCACACCTAAAATTATTCCATTCTTACACTTAAAACATCAAGACATCTTACAGTCATGAGCCATACCTCTGAGATAGTCTTGTAAACATCACCCACTCTACTTAAAGATCTAACTTACCCGTGAGACCCTCGAGGTAATACTCAGACTTCAAGAGGTAATAGTCACTTATGCGCACTGTCGAAAAGTTATTTGGAGGTATTTAAAAGAACAGTTTTTACACATTTGCTAAACACTAATACTTCTGGTAGGAACAGATGGGGCAGGTTGGTTAGAACGTATTGGAACTTACTTACAACCAGGTGCTTGTTTACATATGGCACCTGTGAGACTACGGCATCAAACCATTTATGATACGAAATGACCCAAATTAACATAATTAAAGATTTAACCAAAGCTCGTCAAGTTAGTTGAAGCTAACGTAACCTAACTTAACGAATTTGGGTTATTTTTCTTGTTATGTTAGTGTGGTTAATGTCATCTTTTATAAATAGTATAAAAGTCGTTGTTTCACAGTCAGTTGTATGCCAAGGTTTAGGCGCTGACCTTTGTTATGTACACTAGCATGAGTCTCAGTCAGTTCCCGTTCCTTACCTCTCACGGCCTCGGCCTTTCTCTATTGGAAGAAATTGTTCAATAATTCTGTTAATAAAAAATATTAATTAATGTTTCTCACAATATGACTGCTCAAGTATCCTTAACTATTACTTCCAAGACATTAACTATACCATAAGACATTTCTCAGTCCAAAAGATATTTGCTGGACTCCAAGCCCTTAAACTGCCCTTAGTCCCAAGACTCCTCCTGACCATAGTTTTAAGACTCCCTGACCATAGTCCTAAGACTCCCCATGACCATGTTCCCAAGACTCCCTCTGACCATAGTTTTAAGACTCTCCCTGACCATAGTCCTTAGGCTCCCCCTGACCATAGTCCTAAGGCTCCTCCTAACTATAGTCCCAAGATTCCCCTGACGATAGTCCTAAGACTCCCCCTGACCATAGTCCCATTACTCCCCTTGACCATAGTCCCAAGACTCCCCCTGACCATAGTCCTAAGGCTACCCTTGGTCATAGTCCCAAGATTCCCTTGACGATAGTCCTAAGACTCTCCTGACCATAGTCCTAAGGCTCCCCTGGCCATAGTCCTAAGACTCCCTCTGACCACAGTTTCATGACTCCCCCCCCTGGCCATAGCTCCAAGACTCCCCCTAGCCATAGTCCTAAGACCCCTGACCATAATCCCAAGACTTCTCTGACCATATTTCTAAGACATCCCCTGATAATAGTACCAAGATTCCCCTGGCCATAGTTCCAAGACCCCTGACCATAATTACAAGACACCTCCAGATAATAGTCTCATGACTCCCCTGACCATAGTTTTAAGACTCCCCCCTGGCTATAGTACCGAGACTCCCTTGACCATGGTCCCTTATTCCCTGACTATAGTCCCTAGACTCCCCTGACCATAGTCCCATAACTCCCCTGACTATAGTCCCACGACTCCTCTGACTATAGTCCCATGACTTCTGACCATAGTCCGAAGACTCTCCCTGACTATAGTTCCAAGACTCCTGACTATAGTCCCATGACCCTGACCATAGTCCCAAGACTCCCTGACCATGGTCCCAAGATTCCCCCTGACTATAGTCCCATGACTCTCCCTGACCATAGTCCGAAGACTCCCCCTGATCGTAGTCTCAAGATTCCCCCTGATTATAGTCCCAAGACTCCCCCTGACCATAGTCCCAAGACTCTCCCTGACCATAATTCCAAGACACCTTAAGACACTCAGACCAAAAGACCAGACCTCCAAGACGTCTTCTGGACCTCCAAGACATCCTCACACCAGTGGGACACCTACTCCTCCTAAGTCACGTCTCAGACATCCAAAATATCCACAATCTCCCCATGATAGCCTCCAGGTACGCCAGACACATAACTTATCCTTCATATATCCTCTAGAACTCCAATTATCCTTCAGGTAATCAGATATCCTCCAGATACTCAGACATCCTTCAGACCCTCAACTCGTCCTCCAAACATCTTCTAGTGCTCTGAGACATCGTCCATGACCCCAGATATCATACAGTAACCCAAATATCCTCCAGACTCCCAAAGACATCTTCCAGAGCTCCTAGGTGTCTCACAGACAATAAGACTTGTTCACTACCCCCAGCAACCAGCAGAAATCTTTGAGTATGCCCTTCCCCCGTCGTCTCTCTCTCTCTCTCTCTCCTCCCAGACATAACAGACCTAAGCACTAAAACAGAGGGTTATCAATAGAGACAGTGGCCCCAGCCGTCGCACAGTGAAGTGTTCTTGTCTCAAGTGGGTTTGATATTTGGTAATCACATGTCGACAAGAGTTAAAGAGCTGAGGGATATAAAAATATAATTTTCCTGCATAATAGTAAATGATATTTAGAGTAGATTAAAAAGAGATAAATATTTGAGATGTGTGGTTAGGGGTCGTGGAAAATTTATTTATAAAATTTCTAACGTCTTCTGAATAATCGGTAATAATTTGGTACCTGACATTCCGCAGAAGCTTACAGGTGTATGTTTTTTTCACATTTCTGATCAAACTACTCTTTGAATTTTGTTTTCAATTATGCCTGGAAATATAAGATATCCCATCGCTTAAGTTTTTGTTGTCAGAGTTGAGTATCGAATATCAAATGTTAGATTGTGACACAGAGTTAAGGTTGATGGAGGTCTGGGTATAAGGAGAGAGGCCCAGTGTAACCCCAGCGGCGCAACACTTCGGCTCACTGACAAACTACATTAACATTATGCATATCATAAACACAGAGTGAAGAGTTTTATGTCAAGTGTTTATGATAAGAGTGATAGACCCATGTTGTAAAGCAGTTGAAGGGAAGTGGTCATTTTCTTATGTTTATTTTTATGTGTGGTCTTGTCCTAGAAGATGATGGTGAGTGGTAAATGTTTCACCATTGTCCTCTGTGGTGTGAGCTAATGACACAACGGGGCTGTCTCACCCGCGACCGACCCTTAATATGTTTAGTATGAGGCGCTTACCAATTTAATTTACAGTGCACAGTTTTGGGAATTCATGAGTGGCTTTAAAAGATGGAAAGGGGGTGTCATAAGCTCACAACACAAGGTAGGTTTGAAATAATGTAAAGTCTGGGGCAAGACCAGGTGTTGGAGAGGGGTGGAGGGGTTCATTATGGGTGTATAAACTGCTGTTGATAGAATCACTATGTGGCGTTACATGTAAAGATGACGTCACTTTCTCAAGATGACATCATCTCAGAATGACGTCACCTGTGCCAGATGATGTCATGTTAGGTAAACCCTCTCACAGTGGCTCGGCGGGCGAACACCTGTAAGCCGTCGTCTTGGAGGTTATGCCACAGAACGGAGGGGTGATGGAGGAAGTTCTTCATGGTTCTGAAAAGGATATATCAAAATAGCTGTGTATTTCAAAGTAGAATTCGTGTCCCAAATGCAGTAAATTTAGAGAAATGTAATCAAAATTTGTTGGATTGAGAGCGTGTGGGCGCTGCTCGTGACAAGTCCACAACTGGCTCGGGCATCCAACATGTGGCCAAAGAGTAACAGTCTTGTGATTCTTATTGTGATATTATTGGTATTAGTTTATATTGGTGATAATCCTCCTTTTACCAAAGTAACCCTAAGTGTCTCTTGTCTTTAATAAGGCGTTCATTCCCCGAATATGTTAAGACTGAACCAAAGACAGGGAAAATTAAAACCCAGAGGCTGTGCTAAGTTAGATATGACCCTGATAAGAGGTAGTGTTATAGTGTTCCAGTGGCGTAGGTTGTAAGATAGTGATGATTCAGTGACAGTGCTTCACTGATTGTGATATAGTACCCGCTGATAAGGAGTGGCCTAGGTTGTAAGACAATGGTGATAAAAGGAATTCTTGTATTGATTGTGATAACATGGAAACATTAAGCAGTGGCTTAGAATATAAGATAGTGAGATACGGAGAGATGGTGTGTTATTGATTGTGATAATAATGTCCAGTGATAAAGGAGGGTGGATAATATAAGATAGTAATAATATAGAGGTAGTAAAATAATTCATTGATTAATTTGATTGTGATATAGTGCAAATGCGAAAAAAAGAGTTGCCTAGGTTATAAGATAGTGATGAATACAGAGATAGTGTTTCAATGATTGTGATATTGTGCCCAAGTGATATGGAGTGTCGTAGGTTATAAGATTATGATAAGTGATAATGTTATGTTAATAAAGACAGTAAAATAGATAAGGGTTAGTATAGGTTAAGTTAGATATGACCGTGATAACAGAAGGTGAGAGAGAGCTACTCCAGGAATAATTTACAGGTGTAGATGTTGGAGTATTGATGGTAAGTCGTGAAAAATCCAGAGTTTTTTTAAGGCAAGAAAGTGTGTTGTGACGGTCGTGTTGGTATGTGTTGACGACGATGTTATTTGTATGGTTTTGGTGGAAAGGAATTCTGTGTTACGTTGTTTAATTGAAAAAAAAAATAATTGTCATATTTTTTTATTGGAAATAATTGACGCCAGTTATAGTGACGTTCATTTATACACTTCAACACTTCATTTGTTTATTATTCGTTCAAAGGGATATTTTAGTTTATTTCTTTTTATTCTTTACTCAAAGGCATATTTCCTTGATTCCTGTAATCGTTGTTTGCGCAACACACTCCTATCAGTTATGATATAATTTTTACTGAGTGTGTTTACCAAAGGAAAAATAGAATCATATTCTTATCTTTCAGTGCTTGTATCCTCATAAATGATTCTCAAAGTCTGTGATAAGGCCGCTAATAGTTTGTGATGATGTTACTTGGTATGGTAGAGCCATAAACACACACACATACCTTCTGAAAACTCTGGAATTTTACATCCCATCAAAATATGTATTCTTGTTGATGTAAATAGTATGTGTTGAATGTTGTGTCACATGCGTTGACACATGACAGTCCAGGTAGTGGTTTACAGATGTGTCATAGTTTACTGACGGTTCTTGACACAAGTGCTCGGCTGTGAGAGTGAATGTGTCATAGACTCTTAATTCATTTTCGTTCTATGGCACCTGTTGTGCTGTGAAGGTGAATGTGTCATAACCCACTCTCGTTTTATCACACACTTGTGCTGTGAGAGCGACTGACGCACGTGTTGTGCTGTGAGAGTGAATATGTCATCATTCACTCTCGTCCTTGACACACTTGTGCTGTGGGAATAAAAGTGTCATAGAGTCCTCTTGACACACGTGTTTCACTCTCAAGAGTAAACAGATGATAGTTAAGGCAAGGTGTTGGCAGTACAGTTTTAGTCCATATCTTTTTTATTCGTCTTACGAGGATTGTATGAGTTGGTCCCAGATTTTGAGTGTAACAAAATGTTTATACTGTTGACTATGCAACTGCCTGCTACTAACCTTTAGCTTTAGTTTGTGCTTGTGATAAACAGTAAGGAATTAAGAGATCACCTGAAGATTCACCCTCGAGCTTATTCCACCTGAAGATTAACCACCCAGACGCTACCCGGGATGGGTTAGTTTAAGTTAGATTGGGTTAGGTCAAATCACGTTAGGTTAGAATAGGTTAGGCTAGGTTAGGTTAGATTGGTAAATCTTCAGGTGGAATAAGTTGGAGGAGCGAATCTTCAGATGATCCGAATTAAGTGTCCAGAAAAATATTAGCCAGTTCATAGTATTGTGGGTTGAAACTATTTTTTTTACGTATTATTACGATCGAGTTCGGTGCGCTAAACTACAGTCCAGTGTTTGTTTTTTTAAGTGTTGGAAATTTTTGGTGTTATTGGTCATTGTTATCAAGTTGATTGTTGAAATTTTTATATTTTCCTTGCAAAGTTTTTTATAAGGATTAAGATGTTCTGCTAAAGTTACTGTCCAGTTCTTAATAATTAAAAAATTGAGTGTTTTTGGTCTTTATTAAATATGAAGTTTATTGTCATTAATACTGATGTTAAGTATTATTACTAGGGCTGAAACTTATTTTCATATTAAAGCTTTTATTGAAAGCTAAACTTTTATTGAGAAGTGAAATACATTTTGAGGGTTAAATCATTTAATAAGGACTGAGACATTTAATTATAGACTAAGACGTTTAAATGGTGTCTAAAAATATTTTTTTCGATGACTAAAATTAATAAAAAGTAGATTAAAAACACTATTAGTGATGAATTTTTTAATAGCGGGGTGAAATTTTTAATTTGAGAAGTGAAGTTTAGTTTTTAATGGCTAAAACATTATTTTTTTTTATTCCGACAAATTATTATGCTCGAGTCTAGAGATTCCGTGAAGTCCAGCTCTTAGTGTTTTGGTGATTATATTATAATTATCATTAGCTTCTCTTATGTGGGATATATTGATCAAGGGGTCATGACAGGGGTTCAAAGGGGTCATGACAGTGGTTCAAAAGGTCAGGGCAGGGGTTTCAGAGTTGGTACGACACTGTCTTGATCTTTGTTTTTAGGTCCATAGACACCTAGTAGATCTCTCTCTCTCTCTTGTGCCACTTACGGACACCTGACCTAATTTTCAAGTCACGTGATGATCTTACTGTTAAATCTACTTGGACTTAACGGTGGCAGTTGAACGAAGGAGGTGGAGTTCCTTGTGACTTCCGTGAGTAGAGTGTCGCCTTATTAGTGTTAAGCTGGGGGTGGGGGGGGCGACGATGTTACCTAAATACATGTTGGAGAAGAGGGAGGCGTCACAACAATAGACAGTAAGGTGAGGATGGCGTCACCGTAACATGTGTTGGAGGAGAGGGAGGCGTCACCGTAACAGGTAGTAGGGGAGGGAGACGTAACCATAGCAGGTTGTGGGGAGGGATGGCGTCAAACAGGTAGTGGGGCGAAGATGACGTCACAGTAACAGGTAGTGGGGAGGGATGACGTCACAACAACAGGGAGTAGTAAGGATGACGTCACCGTAATAACAGGTAATGGGGAGGGAAGTGTCACTGTAATAAATAGAGGGGCGGATGACGTCACAACAACAGGTGATAAACAGGATGACGTCACCACAACAGGTAGTGAGGGAGGGAAGCGTCACAACAACAGATAGTGGGGTGGCACTTAGAGCGCGAGGACCACAATAGATGTTCGTGATCTATGCACAAGTGAGGTAGATTCTCACTTCCCGAGATATAATAATGAATTTCTTGTTCTTGGCATATTCTTTACATTTTTTGCACATTTTTCGGCACACGCCCCCGAAGAGACAATGGGAGGAGGGACAGGGAGGGGAGGGAAAGGGTAGCCGGGTCAAAATAATGGCGGGATCATCCTTTGTCACCCACTCGCACCCCGCCAAACACCATCACCCATATTATGAAAAACAACTGCGAATTCCGATGTATAGAGTAAAATTTCCCCCGTGAGTGAGTCAGTGATTAGTTACTTGGAGAATTATAGTGAAAGCCGCATATGTGACGAGAGTTTTAGATGAGGCTCTAACCAACGAGACATTTGTTTTTAGCAGTGACAAAATCTCTGAACTTGACTCATTCACAGACGGAAGAAATTAGTTTTGTGCAGCACGGGCATAACGTTGTACACTGACTCGTGCTTGTTTTATTGGATGACCTTTAGTGAATAATAATTAAATAAATGAAATAATCACTAACGAAAACAGTCAACATGTGAAATGAGAACCTAATGTTGTTTCCTTAATAACTAATTGGTAACGTTATAACGACTCGGTTAACATAAACCATCAGGATTATCATTCACAAGATGACTTTGACTCGTTACTACCCCAGCCATTGGTTATTATGATACTCACCTGTGCACAAGTGTTGCCAGGTAAGTTATGACCCTCACACCTGTCCATAAGTGTTGCCAGGTCGGTCATGACTCACACCTGTCCACAAGTGTTGCCAGTTAGGCTATGACCCTCACACCTGTCCATACTACATCCATGATAAATGTCTTGCACTTCAGCCACGTTATTGTCATTCTTTTTTTTTTCTTTACCTCGTTCAAGTTCATAACAGAGTGAAGGTTGTCGTGACCTTGACAAATATAACCATATTATTAGAAACAGCCGTGATAATCGTAGTACTCTTGGCCCACCATACAACACTGATCATGACCTTTGGCTCAGTTACCCCAAAATCCCAAGGGGCGAGGTACAGTAGCGGACAAAATTGCCTGGACATTTGACAGTATCTAGCGTGTAAGGACTTGAGAATAATTAAGTAAAGGGCCGAAGGGGTTTGGAATTTTAACACATTTTCTCATATTTTTCTTTGTATTAAGGAGTGTTTTTTTTTACATTTTGTGGTTCAGACATAATGTGATCCAGAAGTAGACGCTAGATATTGCCAAGTTTCAGATAATTTTTTCAGCAACTGTACACCCGAGTAGGCTTCATCATATCTATTAGCTGGTGGCAACTCAAGGTATAGTCTAGAAACGGAAGTTCCACATTTAATAACAATGACCTTAAAGTTTTGACTCAATATCCCACTGCTTTGCGTTTATTTTCTCATTTGTTTAGTCTTTTTGGTTTCTTGGCCTTAAGTTGAGAGTTTATTTACATTGAAAAAGTCCCTATGATTTTGGGGTTATTGAATTTTGGGTCAAGATAGTTGTTTTATAGCGAGTGGAGGAGCCTCTCCTACGAAGCTCCCGGCGAATCTTAACGATTATGATCTAAAGGATTTCAGTGTTTGCTGTAAGGTCACCACAACACTCAGTTTTGCAAATATGGCACATCATGTTCTAACTACCGCACAGGTTTTAGAAAACAATAAAAAAAACGATTTCCACTTTATTGTGCTGTGTCGTAAGCTCGCAACTCTACAGGGGTTTGATTTTTACAGCGGAATGTTTTGAAGCATCAGTAGCGACGATCATTGCCACAGCCAGACATAAACAAGCGTACAGCATTTCGTTTCGTTTGTTTGTCTTTTATTTTATTGCAGTATTTGAATGGGTCTGTGCAACTTAGTGTGTGTGTAGTGTTTGTGCTAGCAATGATGGGAGCTCGTGTGTGTGTGTGTGTGTGTGTGAAAGAACAATATTGTTAGTGACTCGTTAATAACACTGAGTTAGTGAGTTGATAATTTTATATCAATACCTGTACTGTTCAGTTAGTAAGAGTACACAGAGAGTGTGCGTGTGAGAGATGATAGAGCAGTTAGTGAGTTGATGGAGGCGTAGAGTGTGTGTGAGTTGTTAGAGGTGTAGAGTGTGTGAGTTGATAGAGGCGTAAGGTGTGTGATCTGATAGAGGCGTAGAGTGCATGAGTTGATAAAGGCGTAGTGTGTGATCTGATAGAGGCGTAGGGTGTGAGTTGGTAGAGATGTAGAGTGTGTGAGCTGATTATAGCACAGAATATGAGGTGGAGTGCAAAACGTGTGTTAACGGTGCTGGTAGGGTCTGGAAAAGTTAATACAGTACACTACCCCACAAACAAGAATATCCTGGATTAGAATTTTTGTTTTTTATTATTTTTATTTTTATTTCTGTTATTTGCAGAATGAGTGTGACGGCGAGAATCACGGACATACTGTATACACACTTATATTTTTTGTTATACTGAATCTGTAATATACATACTAATATAGTTGTCATGTCTTTTTAATGAATCAAAGTAAGCATTTAAGTTTCTTCTCGTCACATCCTGTGGTCAGGTTGTATCAGAGAACATCAGCTGTATGATGAAACAAAAAACATTCAATGTGTCGCTCTGCCAAGAAATAGACTGCAAATGCTCTTAAAGCCATTACTTAAAAACTTTTATCTATTTTCAGCGATAAACAATAATATTAAAATAATTCTAACATGAATAATGTCAGTAATAACATAACATAAAACTATTGATACATTGCAAACATATCGTTGTATTTTTGAGAATTGTAATGTCTTATGAATATGTAATATTTTTTTTATCAATAAGCAATATGATTATTACTACTACTACTACTACTACTACTACTACTACTACTACTACTACTACTACTACTACTAACAATAATAACAATATTACAGTTGGGGGTGAAAGTGAAGGATGTGGGTACTTTAGTGAGCTTGTCAACAACAGTAGGCGGCTGTACGTGTTGTAGTTTCTCCGCCTTACACTGACGTTGTGAGTGTGTGTGTGTATGTGTGGCCCGACATGAAAAAGACAATCATCTGTTTATGTTTTCTGTATATAGATATAATTGGAGGTTGCAACATTCCTCTTGTTCTCTACACTAACCCTGACTATACAAAGCATTATTAAACATTTTAAAACATTAACAGATCATATAGATATCGAATATAGTTTCATAGATTATTTTGTTTGAAGAATCCAGTGATGACGTCTGCGATAAATAAATAAAAATTATTTGTGGCCATTTTTCATGATCAAAGTATTTTTTAATTAGTTTATGTGAACCCTTTAATGAATGATTTATATGATTATATTTTTTCCTTAGTAATAATGTATGTCACTGTTGTCTTCGGATGAATAATATATTGTGTTGCATTTTTCTTAATATATTGAATTATTTTATCATATAGTGTCTTCTTGAAATAATAGATCACTCGGCGCCTGGTATATGGGCAGTGCTGTGACCTAAGTCTTTTAGGTTTTGGTTTTGGTACTACGGCTAACGCTGCATTTGTTTGTCAGTTTACAATCCCTTGGGAAGAAGTAATTTGAATATGGCTCCTTCAAGAAATGAAATAACAAAAGCCATGCATTAGTATTCAGTAATATATTCCAAAAAGGATTTTTAATTTTGTAAAAGTATTTAGAGTTTATAGGTTTCTTTTGTGTTGCGTATGGTTTGATACATTATGACGACCCATGGTCAAATTTGTGTTCTTTAGGTTTCGTAGTTAAATGTGTATTTTCTTTCATTTGTGTTTCATACAGGATTAAACAATGATGTCATGTGTGGCTGGTAGGGGGAGGGAGGCAGACTCAGATTCGTTGCGTTGGGATTTTCAAAGTCTCGGTGTTCACTACTTTTTTTTATCCAAAGTATGTACGCTCGGGTCCAGCACCCACCCACCTTTGGGGCTCAATATCCTCTACACCACGACCGGTCATTTACGGTTTTGGAGGGGAAAAAAACTGCCAGCTTTTATGCGAATCTTACATGTGCTTGTACAACCGTCTGCTGCACACCGCTTACCTCGTGCGTCACCACCACTCGCTTGAGCAGCCCACGTGGACCTAGCAACACTCGCTGCGCCTGAGGCACAGTGGACCGTACCAGAGGATATATATATATATATATATATATATATATAATATATATATATATATATATATATATATATATATATATATATATATATATATATATATATATATATATATATATATATATATAATTTTTTTTTTTTTTTTTTTTACGACAGGATTTTTTGGTGAGCTATTAGAATTTGTTTCTCTAAATTTAAAGATGAGAAGAGTTGTGTTCTTTAATATTATTATGGGGAGAACAATTAGTATTTCCTTGAGTTTGGGGAGAATTTTTTTATAGGCTATTCCTTAGATAATTCTCAAAACATTGGTCATTTATATAAAATTATAATAATTTGAAGTAGTAAATGGTTTTGTTGTTGTTGTTGCAATTAATTTTGGGTTAAATGTTGAATTTTTTTGCAAACAGTATTAGGGTAAAATATGAAAAATTTTATCAACAATATTTGCAAAATAATATTTGTGTTTATGAAAACTGTAGTGAAGCATTGCTATTTTTTTTAGTTAACTACATATAGGAGAAATTTGGGCTTTCCTTGGTATAGTTAATAAGTATGTGAAGTGTGTGCTGTTTGTGTATGTGTGTGGTAAACCTGTACAGCGAAGAGTGACACTACTCCAGCTGGGGTAAACTCACTCACTCCCTGCCGCAGGTGTGGTTACTGCGAGCTACGTCCCGTGCCTGCCGTGTTTTAGTCCCCATAACTCCTCGTGATTCAGAGTTTCTTACTTAAGATAATGTTCGAGGCTGGCGCTTGAGTCAAGACACTTCATTTGGTTTTTCTTGGTTGTGCTACAGATGTGTTGAGCTGCCATTTGCGTGACGTATTTAGTTGAGAAGAACAATTATCTATGTAAACTGTCAAATTAATTGTAATCAGGAGAATTCTAAAGAATTGACTATGAAAAGTTTATTCCCCAGCTATTACTCTACTCACACCTACAAGTACACAGCCTTGATTGATTGTAGTTTAATTTTATTGCCACAAGCGAGAGAGACTCACCATGGTTATAAAGGGTGAAGGCAGAGACTTTATACAAGAATTAAACAACAAGTCAGTGTTCAATATAAGATCGACAAAGCGTTAGCAGAAAGGTGTATAAATGAACCAGGTAGACAGCTCTTGTGGTGTGTGAAAGTTGTAGTGATGAGTATGGAGTCTCACCTTGGCGCTCTCTTAACACGTGTGAAGTCATAGTTGTGGCGTGAACTTAATTTTATAATATGTATGTAGGCTGAGTGTGGGGAGAACTATGGATAATTATTCCAAATTTAATAACAGTATAAAGTGACAGCAATAGACCGTTAGTAAGCCATTTGCCCCATCGCCCTCGTCATCGCAAAGGAGGTAAAACTACGCTAAATCGTTATAATTCATATCTCTGCTAGTGTTTTCCTTCATTTTTTCTCTATTCACTTAAAAAAATAATATTTTTCGTAAGATGACAATGGAAAATTCAGGAAATAGTCGATAATGCAACGATTTATTTTCAGTGGCCATCATCCCCAGTATTAAAGACAACTCATCTGTAGACACCAAGGTTTTTTTGAGGGAGGGAGGGGGGTCATCTTACTCCAGCATACTACGGATGAGCTGCAACAACAGTAATTCTACTTCACTTGATGTGATTGAATTTCTTGAAGGTATTATGATACCTTAGCTGGGTGGGTGAGATAGTCACGTGTTTTGACTCGAGTGACGCCGTCTTTACTTCCTGTTGTGCACTTAACAACAATGTGATGGACCACTCACGTCAGAAGACAGCGCAGCGGATTTACCATTCACAGTCTTCTATATCTCTGACGTCATCACTATTTCAGGTAGCCACATCAACCAATGTACAGCTGCCTCCCAGCAATAATGACGTCAGACATACAGGGGCTTTTGATTGGGCAATCTGATACACTGTCCCGACATGATTGGTCTGTCATACTACACAACTTAGCCGTGTACAGCCGTAGCTTTCCAGGTGCATTTTTTCATTTAATGTATTCTTAGGAGAAGATGCTGTGATATACTTTGTTAACAATAATAAATTTGTTATTGTTTATTTCGTGTATGTTTAGTCCTCAAAATGTGAAATATTATTCTTACGTCAGAGATGTTTGGAGTAGCTACATGTGGATCATGGCCATTCTGTTCATAATGGAGCTCAAGTGCAATCATCACTTTTAGAAAAAATAATAATATTAATTACATGCGGAGGTTTGGGAGTTTCTAACTAAAACAAAAAATAAGGAAATAAAAGAGTTTAGATCAGATCGAATCTCCCGCATAAAAACAAAAATAATTCATCATGGCCGCCAAGAACAGTCTTGAATATCAACCTGAACAAGAGTAGCTAATGTGTCGACCCAGTTCTTAAGGTTAATTGTCAATATTATGTTCACCACAACAGCAGTACAATATGTTCACCACAACTCCAGTACAACATGTTCACCACAACACCAGTACAATATGTTCACCACAACACCAGTACAATATGTTCACCACAACACCAGGACATGTTCACCACAACACCAGTACAAGATGTTCACCACAACACCAGTACAATATGTTCACCACAACACCAGGACATGTTCACCACAACACCAGTACAAGATGTTCACCACAACACCAGTACAATATGTTCACCACAACACCAGGACATGTTCACCACAACACCAGTAAATATGTTCACCACAACACCAGTACATGGTTCAACACACCACATGGTACAACATGTTCACACAACACCAGTACATGTTCACCCACAACACCAGTACAACATGTTCACCACAACACCAGACATGTTCACCATAACACCAGTACAACATGTTTACCCAACAACAACACCATAACACCAGTACATGTTCACCACAACACCAGGACATGTTCACCCATAACACCAGTACAACATATTGACACCAGTACAACATGTTCACCACAACACCAGTACAACATGTTCCACAACGCAGTACATGCTCACACCACCAGTACATGTTCACCACAACACCAGGACATGTTACAACACCAGTTCATTTTCACCACAACACCAGTACATGTCACCCACAACACCAGTACAACATCACAACATCAGTACTGTACTACATGTTCACCACAACATCAGTAACACTACATGTACATCAGTACTGTACTACATGTTCACCACAACACCAGTACAACATGTTTACCACAACACCAATACATGTTTACCACAACACCAGTACACTGTTCACCACAACACCAGTACATGTTCACCACAACACCAGTACATGTCACCAGTACATGCACACGACCACCAGTACATGTTCTACACACAACACCAGTACATGTTGACAACACCAGTACATGTTCACCACAACACCAGTACAACATGTTCACCACAACACCAGTACATGTTCACCACAACACCAGTACATGTTCACCACAACACCAGTACTGTACCTACATGTTCGCCACAACACCAGTACATGTTCACCACATTACCAGTACAACATGTTCACATGTTCACAACACCAGTACAACATGTTCACCACAACACCATACAACATGTTCACCAGTACAACATGTTCCACAACACCGGTACAACATGTTCACCACAACACCAGTACAACATGTTACTGTGTACATGTTCACCACAACCACCAACATGTTCACCACAACACCAGTACATGTTCACCAACACCAGTACAACATGTTTCACACAACACCAGTACAACATGTTTCACCCACCACATGTTCAACACCAGTACATGTTCACCACAACACCAGTACAACATGTTCACCACAACAACAGTACATGCACAACATGTTCACAACACCAGTACAACATGTTCACCACAACACCCAGTACATGTTCACAACACCACCCACACCACAACATGTTCACCAACACACCAGTACAACATGTTCACCCACAACACCAGCATAGTCACACAACACCAGTACAACATGTTCACCACAACACCAGTACAACATGTTCACCACAACACCAGTACAACATGTTCACCACAACACCAGTACAACATGTTCACCACAACACCAGTACAACATGTTCACCACAACACCAGTACAACATGTTCACCACAACACCAGTACATGTTCACCACAACACCAGTATTACATGTTTACCACAACACCAGTACAACATAGTCTTTAATCCATGGGCAGATGTTAAGCTTTTTTTCTGCTCCTCACACCAACAAGAACATGGTGTGTGTGTGTGTGTAATATAATGACTAATTAAGGAAGATGATCCGCTTGGGTGACTCGAAAACCTTGTTATTTACGTCTCTGAGGCAATCATGAAGTTTATCTGAAAATATTAGGTGACGTGACCCAGATGTAAATGTCCCATAGTTCAAAGGGAATGTTTGGGACATTTTCATCTATTAAAATTTTATTTGCCATATAAACATAAAAGGTGAATCAGATAGAGCACTCTGCGCATTTAAAGGTTTCAGTAAATAAGAAGGCAATGTGGTTTGGCACTGCACACAACCGCTTACACTTCCTCAATTAAATGTCAGGTATTCATTCACAGATGGGTCGACCGAAAACCAACCATCAACTCTTAGGAAGAGATGAGGATGTTCAGAGAAGATCTATTACTTGAAAAAAAAGCACAATATATACAAATGTATACAAATGGTATATAAGAGTGCAGATGAGGTAGTTGTTCCTTAAGTTACGAGATTGTGTAATAGGTAGGGGAACTCTCTCTCTCTCTCTTGCTATCACACATATAAAGCACACTTTGCGACACGCTATAGTAATTAATGTAAATTAATTAGTTACCAAATTTGTTCAAAGGAAACGGCAGCAAATTAAGCATGTGAATGCATTTTGTGATTTCTATAAATTTATCTAATAAACACCCATACAGATGCATACAAATACTTTAAAGGTATCTATAAAATTCTAATAAAACTTGTACGATTCTAAATGTCCAGTGTGATGACACTCAACCAGTGAGACAAGAGACACGGGCGGTACTGGAGCGACAACATGAGATTTTTCTGGACCGGCAAGTTTTTCTTGCAGGGAGCAAAAATGAAAAACTACCCCAAAAAACATGACTCCAGTAGTTGAGTTACATGAATGTGATACAGTATGGATATACACTTTGAAAGCCACATTACTGTATTAGTGTAAGCTTATGAGGATGAAGTAAAGTTATTTATATGCTGGACCTTCGAATACTCAACACTCCCACTTCCGTGTACTTACGAAACTAAACTATGACTATCAGGTCATGCGCTAAACAATAGAAGTATTAACATTTACGACCCAGGAAGACGACAAATACGTAGGTGTATCAGTTGTTGCAGCAGGAAGCAATCTTCATGTCTGTGAACTAGTTAGTATATGAAGATAAAAAAAAAGGATAATGTCACTTAGGCGGCGACGGATAATCTTGTGTTAAAAGATCATGGTATTCAGCTGCAAATAAGTATGACATTAACAACATTACTGCTCGAGGATTAACTGTGATTCTTTCGTAAAAATTTCCTCATAACTGCGAATAGTGTGAAAATGCATCTTGCCAAATCACTTAATCAAGATGCCTTAAACGACATAGACTTTTAGAGAGAGAGAGAGAGAGAGAGAGAGAGAGAGAGAGAGAGAGAGATTCACCCATAGCTGGAGATGTGTGGGAATGCATCTAAACTCATTCATTTATATCCTCCGCATAAGAATGATGACTGAAGTGGCATTGAAATCACGTTGAGACTCTTCCGTGACTGGACGATTCTCAGACAGTTGTGGCTTTGACCAGGTGTGTTGAGAACCTGTGTACTGTATCAAACAAACACCACTGTAACAAATTCTACAAGCCCAACTGCATCAAGAAACACCATACCAAGTAACAATGCCAATTGTCATTAGACCAAACATCACTAGGTACAAAGACCTACTTCTGCAAACACCATTATTTCAAGCACACAATTGTACCTGGCTCACAAGCGCCATTAAGCCAAAGACCAGCATCATTGTAGCAAAGTATAGTAGTATGCAAGACTGTACCAAAATATTGTACCATGCAAGACTGTACCAAACTATTTTACCATGCAAGACTATACCAAATTATTGTACCATGCGTGACTGTACCAAACTATTGCACCATGCAAGACTGTACCAAAATATTGTACCATGCAAGACTGTACCAAACTATTGCACCATGCAAGACTGTACCAAACTATTGTACCATGCGAGACTGTAGACTGTACCAAATTATTGTACCATGCATGACTGTACCAAACTATTGCACCATGCAAGACTGTACCAAAATATTGTACCATGCAAGACTGTACCAAACTATTGTAACATGCAAGACTGTACCAAACTATTGTACCATGCGAGACTGTAGACTGTACCAAATTATTGTACCATGCGTGACTGTACCAAACTATTGTACCATGCAAGACTGTACCAAGCCATTGTACCATACAAGACTGTGTTAAACTATAGTATCATACAAGACTGTACCAAACTATTGCACCAAGCAAGGCTGTACCAAAGTATTGTACCATGCAAGACTGAACCAAACTTTTGTACCATGCAAGACCATACCAGATTATTGTACCATGCGTGACTGTACTAAACTATTGCACCATGCAAGACTGTACCAAAGTATTGTACCATGCAAGACTGTACCAAACTATTGTTCCATGCAAGACTGAACCAAACTATTTTACCATGCAAGACTATACCAAATTATTGTACCATGCGTGACTTTACCAAAGTATTGTGCCATGCAAGAGTACCAAAGTATTGTATCATGTAACTGTACTAAAAATATTGTACTATGCAACACTGTACCAAACTATAGTGCCATGCAAGACTGTACCATGCATGGCTTTACTAGATACTACTCTACTAAGCACGACACTGACAAGTACCACTACCAGATACTACCAGTGGACAAGTACCAGTGGACTAAGTACCACTACCAAGTACCAGTGGACTAAGTACCACTACCAAGTACCAGTGGACTAAGTACCACTTCCAAGTACAGTAGACCAAGTACCACTATCAAGTACCACTACCAGATACTACCAGTGGATTAAGTACCACTACCAAGTACAGTGGACTAAGTACCAGTATCAAGTTCAGTGGACTAAGTACCACTACCAAGTACAGTGGACTAAGTACCACTACTATGTACAGTGGACAAAGTACCACTACCAAGTACAGTGGACTAAGTACCAAATGCCTGCCAACGACTGACGTGTTTGCCATATACAAACAAAATTATTTAATTAATTTCAAGGATGGTACTTCGGCTTATTGACAATTATTCTCTACCTGTACAACAGTTTTACTAATTAGCTTCTACCTGATGATGACGTCACCAGGTCTTAGCTGACTGATCTTTTCCTTTTGAAATCCACCAGTTGACGGTCGCTTGTGACCGTCAATATATATATATATATATATATATATATATATATATATATATATATATATATATATATATATATATATATATATATATATATATATATATATATATATATATATATATATATATATATATACTGTATATATATATATATATATAGCGTGTCACAGAATTTTTGCGTGAGTGTGGGCGCTGTAAGTGAAGAGAAGTATTGTGTTTATTGTAAGATGTTGATATAAAGTTTTAGTGAGAGAGAAGTATTAGTGTTGGAGGTGGTCAGCTGTGGTGTGGAGAGTCAGTTTTGTTTCTGTTGCAGATGTGTTGATGCGCCTGGAGGGGCTGGTGGGTGGCGGCGGGCCCGTCGCTAGCGGCTCCGCCCTAACTAATATGAATATGGGCGTAAACATGGGCGGCAGTGTGGGCGGTGGTGAGGAGGTGGGCGTAGTGGCGTGCCCCGTGTGCAGCAAGAGGGTGCAGCTCTCCTACCTGTCTCTCCACCTGAAGCGTACCCACGATTCCCTGGAGGTGCGCTGTCCACTCTGTGCCAAGATGTTTAAGAACAAGCACAGTCTGAGTGTCCACCAGGCCAGGTACCACCCCAGGAACATTCACAATACGCCCAACATCAGTGTCGCTCCCTCGTCTTCCACGCCCGTCTCCCCTAGTGGCCACCACCACCACCAACGCCCGCCCACGCCCACATACATCCAGCCCTCGCCTAACCAGCAGCTCCCAACTACGCCCACCACCCCAATAGGACCCTCACACGTGTATCCCCAAGCCCCGCCCCAAACCTCCGGGCTCTGGTACCACACCCACTTAGAGGAAACCACGCCCACGGCGCAAACAACTCCGCCCGCACCACCACGTCCATACTCACCATAGCCTCAGTGGCTCAGGTACGCCCCCACACGCCGCCCACCAACGCCCGCGCCGCCCACTCAGGCTCTTGCTTTGCTTACTGTTGCTCAATATGTTTTCGTGGTAAACTGGAGCCAGGTGACCAAGGACTGCATTCTGGTTAGTTAAGACATGAAGGAGTCCCAGATGACTAACCAGAATACAGGTCTTGCTCAATTTAACACGGAAACATGACTGATCTCTCTCCTGGCGGTACTGTCTTGCTTCTCTCTCCCACTCGACGTCACTGTTGCTGCAATTCTTGGGTTCTCGGCGCCTTTGTGGTGGTGCACAGGTGGCCTACTCTTGGTACTGACTAATCTCGCTTCATGTTCTTCTACTGTAAGTGCATGCCTTCCAGATGCTGAGAGCTGGCAGCAGGTGTCGGTGGTGGTGGTTTCCATTCTCTGGCCTGTTGGAAATATCAAGGTTGAATGATCTCTATTCTTGAGGACAGAGACCTGTATCACTATGTGGGAAAATATGTTTTTAGCTTAAGTGACCTACAGTGATGACCCCTAAATGGCCATCAACTGCTAACTTAGCATATGTGGTGTTCTTGTGTTGCAGGCTTGGATCTTCTGCGGGCCTTCGAGTACGGGGCGACGGCTACCGAACTGGGGATCCCTGGGTCGATGGGTAGCACCTACCTAGACGCTGGTGGAGGGCTGCATGGAGGAGGGCTGGGAGGCGGGCCAGGCGGAGGTCACGTAGTGCCATGGAGGCGACCCCTGGGTGGCAGCGACGGCTACGTGTCTTGCCCCCAGTGCCAGAAACCAATTACCTCGTATAACTTGAACCGCCACGTGAGGATGGTTCACTCCAACATGGAACACGCGACCTGTCCCGTCTGTAGCAAAGAATTTAAAAACAAGTATTCCTTAGCCACTCATATGCATAGACAACACTCAGACACTTCCAGTAGTGGACATCCACGGACTACCTGTTAGACGTTATTCTTTTTCAGTGTTAATAATAGAAATGAATCCATTTTGTACCTTTGGAAATAGTGATAATGATGCAGCTAGTGAGATATTATGCTTGGTGTACACAAAGTGTCTTCTACAAGCTTGTGAACAAACCAATTTCTGTTTTCCAAAGATTTTATATTAGAAAGATTATCGCTGCAGATGACGATGATGGTGATGCTATATTCTACTGTTAATTTGTCAACTACTTCCTCTGTATTGATCTCACGGTGTGGACGATACTCGACTGTGTTTTGATATATATATATATATATATATATATATATATATATATATATATATATATATATATATATATATATATAATGTGCTGCAGCTGCATTATTATTTATGAATCACCTTTCTCTAAAACACACAAGAAAAGATACAAACGAGAAGAGAAGAAGGACCCATGCACACATAAGAACTTCATTTAGAGTGCATTTTTTTCCCTCTGAGTTGTTTGTAGACAATTTCAAGAACTCTTAGGTGTGTCTCTGATGCAGTTCCTGGGTTAAAATATAACACACTGAATAGGTCCTTTACCGTGACTGGCATTATGCACGGCGTCATCTGTCACTTTCTCCCTATGCACTCTACACACACACACATACACAAACTAACTTACACACGAGTGTTAAAAAACAAACACACACAAAGGAAAATACGCAGAAACATACACTCATCTAGAAATGTATACACATGCTCAATTGCACATTGAAACATATCATCACACACATAAATACATACACACACACGTGTACGTATAACAATATTATGCATACGGTGCCATACAGAAGTATTTGTCAGTCCCCTGCATGAGTACTGTGATTACCATTTATTATTGTGGAGACGCCATGGGTTATATATATATATATATATATATATATATATATATATATATATATATATATATATATATATATATATATATATATATATATATATATATACATCAGTGAGTACTCTGAAGATGTGAATTACACGAAAGCACTTGTGTTTTCTTTCCTTGTGGTTATCAGCATATATAGATCACGCGCACCTAGTGATTTATTTGCATATATATATATATATATATATATATATATATATATATATATATATATATATATATATATATATATATATATATATATATATAACTTAGTTTATCTTCCTCTCATAATCAGTATTAATAGTGTTACCGAGGTTTGCTGTTGTTGTACCTTTGGGAGTCTTCTGTCCTGTGTTGTGTGAATCAAGAGTTTAGTTTCGACATTGTGTATAAATTTGTTTGGATCAGCTGAAAATTAGACACACCTAGCTTATTTCACCTCAAGATTAAACACCCTACTCTAACCTAAGCTAAAGTTTAACCTAACCTAACCTAATCTAACTAAACCCAATCTTAGCCCAAACCTAACCTAATAAACTATTCTAACCAAACCTAACCTAACCAAATCTAACCTTACCCAACCAACTCTTCTAAGTAGCATTAGGGTGTTAGATAACAGGTGATATAAGCTTGGGTGTCTAGTCCTCAGTCGATCCATATTTTCCCATGTTTATGTTGTGTTTGTGATTTGTAGTGAGTTACAGTGATAAGCGAGTGTATAATGAGGGTAATTGGTGATTATGAAAGAGCTTAGGCTATTATAATGATCAAATCAGTTGTTTATCAATTTCTCAATAATGACCAAAGTAATTGGTTGACAGGTTGTCTAGAATAGATTACACGGTGGTGAGCACAGTGATGGTGGAATTACACGGTGGTGAGGACAGTGATGGTAGAGTTACACGGTGGTAAGACTGATGGTGGAGTTACACGGTGGCGAGGACAGTGATGGTGGAGTTACACGGTGGTAAGACAATGATGGTGGAGTTACATGGTGGTAAGACAATGATGGCGGAGTTACACGGTGGTAAGACAATGATGGTTGAGTTACACGGTGGTGAGCATAGTGATGGTGGAGTTACACGGTGGCGAGGACAGTGATGGTGGAGTTACACGGTGGTAAGACAATGATGGTGGAGTTACACGGTGGTTAGCACAGTGATGGTGGAGTTACACTGTGGTGAGCACAGTGATGGTGGAGTTACATGGTGGTAAGACAATGATGGTGGAGTTACACGGTGGTAAGACAATGATGGTTGAGTTACGGTGGTGAGCGTGATGGTGGTTACACGGTGGCGAGGACAGTATGGTGGAGTTACACGGTGGTAAGACAATGATGGTGGAGTTATACGGTGGTGAGGGACAGTGATGGTGGAGTTACACGGTGGTGAGCACAGTGATGGTGGAGTTACATGGTGGTAAGACAATGATGGTGGAGTTACACGGTGGCGAGGACAGTGATGGTGGACTTACACGGTGGTGAGCACGGTGATGGTGGAGTTACACGGTAAGACAATGATGGTGGAGTTACACGGTGGTGAGCACAGTGATGGTGGATACACGGTGGAGGACAGTGATGGTGGAGTTACACGGTGGTGAGCACAGTGATGGTGGAGTTACACGGTGGTGAACACAGTGATGGTGGTGAGCACAGTGATGGTGGAGTTACACGGTGGTGAGCACAGTGATGGTGGAGTTACACGGTGGTGAGCAGTGATGGTGAGTTACACGGTGGTAAGACAATGATGGTGGAGTTACACGGTGGTGAGCACAGTGATGGTGGTTACACGGTGGTAAGACAATGATGGTGGAGCATGGTAAGACAATGATGGTGGAGTTACACGGTGGTAAGACAATGATGGTGGAGTTACACGGTGGTGAGCACACTGATGGTGGAGTTACACGGTGGCGAGGACAGTGATAGTGGAGTTACACGGTGGTGAGCACAGTGATGGTGGAGTTACACGGTGGTAAGACAATGATGGAGTTACACGGTGGTGAGCACAGTGATGGTGGAGTTACACGGTGGTAAGACAATGATGGTGGAGTTACACGGTGAGCACAGTGATGGTGGAGTTACACGTGGTGAGCACAATGATGGTGGAGTTACACGGTGGTGAGCACAGTGATGGTGGAGTTACACGGTGGTGAGCACAATGATGGTGGTTACATGGTGAGCACAGTGATGGTGGAGCACGGTGGTGAGCACAATGATGGTGGAGTTACACTGGTGAGCAGTGATGGTGGAGTTACACGGTGGTAAGACAATGATGGAGTTACACGGTGGTGAGCACAGTGATGGTGGAGTTACACGGTGGTAAGACAATGATGGTGGAGTTACACGGTGGTAGCACAGTGATGGTGGAGTTACACGGTGGAAATATAAGTAAAGTGGAATTTACACTGTATTTAGGCACCACACCCATCGCCCTCCACCCATTCACCCATTCCCCCACCTCCACCCATCAACTTCCATGCATCCCCTCCACCCATCAGTCTCTGCCCATCACCCTACACCCATCACACTCCACTGATCACTCTCCACCCATCACCCCACACCCCCCACTTTCAACCCATTCGTCCCCTACCCTTCACCCATCACACTCCACCCGTCACACTCCACCCATCACTTCCACCCATCACCCTCCACCCATCACATTTTATCCATCACCCCTCACCCTTCACTCTCCACCCATCACCCATCATCCTCCACCCATCACACTCCACCCATAACTCTCCACCCATCACCCCACACCCTTCACTTTCAACCCATTCATCCCCACCCTTCACCCATCACACTCTACCCGTCACACTTCACCCATCACTCTCCACCCATCACCTCCACCCATCACATTTATCCATCACCCTCACCCTTCACTCTCCACCCATCACCCATCATCCTCCACCCATCACATTCCACCCATCACTCTCCACCCATCACCCCACACCCTTCACTTTCAACCCATTCATCCCCTACCCTTCACCATCACACTCTACCCGTCACACTCCACCCATCACTCTCCACCCATCACCCCACACCCTTCACTTTCAACCCATTCATCCCCTACCCTTCACCCATCACCTCCACCCATCACACTCCACTGATCACTCTCCACCCATCACCCCACACCCTTCACTTTCAACCCATTCATCCCCTACCCTTCACCCATCACACTCCACCCATCCCCTCCACCCATCACATTATCCATCACCCCTCACCTCACTCTCACCCATCACCCATCATCCTCCACCCATCACATTCCACCCATCACTCTCCACCCATCACCCCACACCCTTCACTTTCAACCCATTCATCCCCTACCCTTCACCCATCACACTCCACCCATCACACTCCACCCATCACACTCCACCCATCACACTCCACCCATCACACTCCACCCATCACACTTCCATCACTCTCCACCCAGTCATTTTGATAATAACATGTATTGACATTGTTAGTGTCTTTTATACAGTAATTGCATGTAGGTACTTTTAAGTGGCAGGATTTTCTGAAACACATTGTTGAGCGTTTTGCTTTTATTTGTGGCAACACACACACACACACACACACACACACACACACACACACATTCACTCTCTCTTTATATATATATATATATATATATATATATATATATATATATATATTATATATATATATATATATATATATATATATATATATTATATATATATATTATATATATATATATATATATATATATATATATATATATATATATATATATATATATATATATATTATATATATATATATATATATATATATATATAATATATATATATATATATATATATATATATATATATATATATATATATATATATATATATTTACTTAATGCTTAACGGGAAGCATCGTTATGAGCTCCCGTGAGAGAGAGAGAGAGAGAGAGAGAGAGAGAGAGAGAGAGAGAGAGAGAGAGAGAGAGATTCTCTCAGACCAATGAGACTGTTTAGGAAGACTTGTTATTTGCTTTCGTGAGAGAGAATTATGTGCTCTCGTCTCTGACCTGTGTTGGACTTTACAGGTATGGGTATGAGTTCCGTGACAGAGAGATGTGCTCTCGTCTTGAAGGGGTTACCGTCTCAGGGGAGGAGCAGGAAGTCGGCACCTTGTTACAGCATTCCCATCTGCAAAATATTCAGACTCAACAACCTCTCTCTGTTATGGACGAGGGTTATCGAGTAGATTATACACTACACAATTGTGCTAGAACACTATCACTCTCTACCCATCACTCTCCAACTATCATTCTCCACCCGTCTCTCTGCACCCGTCACTCTCCCACCCGTCACTCTTCCACCCGTCACTCTTCCACCCATCACTCGTCCACCCATCACTCTCTATCCATCACTCTCCATCCGTCACTCTTCCACCCAACACTCTCCACCCACCACACTCCACACATCACACTTTATCCATCACACTCCACCCTTTACATTCCACCCTTTACACTCCTTACATCACTCTCCACCTACCATTCTCCATCAATCACACTCCACCCATCACTTTTCCACCCACCATTCTTACACCCATCAATCCCTCACCCATTACTTTTCCACCTATAACCCTTCACCCATCATACTCAATCCATCACTTTCCACACATCACTCTCCACCCATCACACTCCACACATCACACTCCACCCACCACACTCCACCCACCACCTCCACCCACCACTCTCTACCCACCCCTCCATGCATCTCCCTCCTCCCATGCACTCCATCCATTACTCTCCACCCATCATTACCCATCCACCATACATCACCAATTACACTCCACATATCTACTTTCACCTATCATCCTCCACCCATCACTACCGATCACCATCCACTCATCACTATCCACCCAGGACACTCCACTGACCACCTATCCACTGTAGCCTCCACCCATCACTCCACCCATAACACTCTACCCATCATTCCACTATCACTCCACTCATCACTCTTCACACACCACCTATCACTCTCCACCCATCACACAGCACTCATCACACGCCACTCATCACACTCCACTCATCACACTCATCCGTCACACACCATTCAGCACACTCCTCCACTCATCATACTTCATCCATCACACTCTGCTCATCACACTCCACTTACCACACGCCACTCATCACCCTCCACCTATTATACTGTACACCACGGTAGCAGGAGAAAACGGCTCTAGTCGAAAACGGCCCAAACCACAACGGCCCCACTCTAACCAAAACGGCCCCACCCTGTGACCAAACGGCCCCACTTAACCAAAACGGCCCCACCCCAGACCAAAACGGCCCCACTTCAACCAAAACGCCCCACTCTAACCAAAACGGCCCCACCCCAGACCAAAACGGCCCTAACCAAAACGCCCTGTGACCAAAACGGCCCCACTCTAACCAAAACGGCCCCACCCCAGACCAAAACGGCCCCACTCTGTTCAAAACGGCTCATTTGTGACCAAAACGGCCTTTCCTAACCTAACCTAACCAGAAGAGGCAACTGTCAAATGTAAACGATGTAAACATTGGACCAAACAACCAGTTGCCACTTCTGGTTAGTTACCCTGTCAACTCAGGCTGTCAACATGGCTGCTATCATGCTCAGCTTTGCTAGATTAGAGTTAGGCCGTTTTGGTCACAGGGTGGGGCCGTAACGATAGGGGCCGTTTTGTCTCGAAACAGTACACCACCTATCACCATCCACCCGGCGTCTCTTCTCATTAATAAGGATGTAATTATCGCGAAAGAAACTCAATGGTCTAATTATTATGGGTTTGTTATTTTCCTGGGGATATACTGTATTTTCTGCAGGTGTTTACTCCGTCTGTCAGGTGACGTAACTCACACATTATGTTCATTAATGTCGAGAAATTCACTTTAAATTTTTGGGTCTTAACTTCCTCCGTCTTTGTCTTGTTAAATCGGTCAACACAGAAACACATGTACAGTACAGTATTAGAAATATAACATATTTATTTGATTTTATTCGTATTACATTAACCCTTTTGTATCATTATTAGGGCAGCCATTATTCATTAATGTATGTGTATAAAACTTTAACTACAGTACATAACTTGTTTAACTTTAGTTAAACTCTTTTTTATAAATGCTTGAGGTGAGCTTGCCTAGAACTGAGTGAGTTTGTGGATATAAACGTGAGTAGTTTATTTTCACCTTCCTCGGTACCTGATTAAGTTAGGTTACCATCCTGCCAAGGCTTCTGGAAGTCCTTTGTTTAAAACTTTAAATCGTCTTCACTCCTGAAATCTAACGTATCAATATTTCGGCTCCACACCTGTTACCATCGCCAAACCAATATTATAATAATATTTGATACATTAATTAAATCTAAAGGCGGTTATTGTAAGGCGTTTCAGATGCACAGACTAGCTAACGCGTTAGCCATTCTGTCTGCCCAGATGCTGCTGCTGAGTGCTGACTTCTGCATTTGTCACTTTCAGAGGGAAAAGCCAATACCTTGATCAGGCGTTAGCCTTTACAGCGGACAGAGGCGCCCGAATAGCTAATAACCAATCAGCTAGTTTCTCCCACTGAAAATAAGCAGATAATGGCTGCTTTATGGAGAATATTTTTATTAATATTGAAGAATTGGGGATAAGTAAGGCAATAAAAAACTTTGATATAATAATACAAATAATTCTATATACGGTAATATATTGGATAGGACCTAAAACAAAGCGTATGGCGTGAAAGAATTGAAAAGAATTACACCTTGTTGAAACCAGTTTTGGCTCCGCCCATTTTTAAGTGGAGGTTGTCCGATTTCCTTAGCCGTTGGTGACTTTGGTGTAACAATGTTGATAATTACTAAAATATGATTAAAACTTTAATATCATTACTCATAAGATACTTTTAATAAGGGTGAACAAGTTGATTACAGTTCTGTAAGTTCAAAAATCAAGACTTAAACGAACCTGAAATTCGTTGTATTGCGTGTAAATATGTGAACACGTAGCCGCGAGAGAAGCGTACAGCTGCTCTGCTGGATGTTACGCATGGTTTCATATAGTCCGGGAGAAATTACCTTTACAACGGGCCCGATTTTTGGTCTTATTCTTATTTATTTTTGACTGATTGAATTATTTCCTTTTATCTTTCTTTCCATAATTTTCTACATATTTTCTTCACTGTTTCTTTCCGTATTTTGTCCAAATAACAGTTCTCCTAATTTTATTGTGTTTCTGAAGACTGTTGTACAACAGTTATTTCCAAGACATGGTACAAACCGTACAATGTCGTATTTTTTAATAAAAGTCCGGGCCGGGCAAGATAACGCGTTAGCTATTCCGTGCATCTTAAAACGCCTTAACTGAGCCTGCCACACAAAATGTGTTAATCCTTACCACGAAACTCTTATTAATGGACAACAGCGTTCCAGAGTATAAAATCTGTTCAGTGTTATGACGTCGAATCAACAAACCAGGTAACATCAACAACTGTTTCCACACAGCGATTTGGTCTGGTGACATTTGAACCTGATGTTATTATTATTATTATTATTATTATTATTATTATTATTATATGTTTACTAATACCCGTGTTCTAGGACGAGAGATCGTGTATTCAGATCTGAGTGACAAATAGGTACCGGTCCCTGATCTGGCCGTTACTGCTGTTTTCTTTGATTTACCGTTTGCTTTGTACGGATGATATTTCCCTTCACTTCGTTTAAACCGTCTTGATATTGACGATTCATTTTGAAAATTCATTTCTCCTACATAAGTCAATACATAAGTCAATATATATATATATATATATATATATATATATATATATATATATATATATATATATATATATATATATATATATATATATATATATATATATATATATATATATATATATTTTTTTTTTTTTTTTTTTTTTTCCGCTCTCTTTAATGTGAAAACTTGTAAGCGATTTTTGCAGATTAGTACACCTTGAGCTCTGAACACAGGTAGTAGAGACTGAAGAAACCTGCTCGCTTTAATAACGAGAAAGGAAGAATTTAACTTACAATCCTGAACACGAAGAAGTATAAGGAAACAATGATTATCACCTAACTGTCTTGAATGATATTCTAATTTAGGGTAATTTGGAATAGACTCTGGTAGAAAGTGAAATTGATGATATATAATTATTCTTTGCTTTATAACTCAATTCCGATGACATGTTTAAGCCCTCAAACTGACTTACACAAATTTATGAAAACCTGAATGGTTGTTACTTGGTAATGACGGAGCTGTGAGTCGAATCTCTCTCTCTCTCTCTCTCCCCAACTGTTGATCATGTGTTAACAGAGTTTTGGCTGCTTGCAGATAAAAGTGAAGTACAATAACAAGGGAACTGAAGCCGTTTAAGCATACACATTGGGTAGGGTGTGTGTTATCTGGTCAGGGACAGATATGACTGGCTTGAGAGCGAAGGTGTGGTGTTCAACGTGTGATGACGGCTACACGGGAGAAACTTATTAAATTGGATTGATATCTAAGATGCAACATTTGGTGCGGACCCGTCGATTTTAATTTGTCTCTTCTAGTACACACACCGCAACGTATTTCCGTCGTCTGGGGATTCAACCCAAGCCAAGTGTTTGTTTGTCTATTGGTGTGTCATGTTTGAGTCAACCTGCCCTTAATTGTCTCTTGATACTGTATTTTGTGTACTGTACTATGGAAAAATTTTGCTTACGTCTTTGTGTATCGCTGCGCAGAGCGATGTGTGTTACCTTTATTAACCAGTATACTGGGTAGATAATTTTGACACATCTTTTATGTGTTAACAATTTACACAGTGGATTTTCTTAATTTTTTTTTAATCTTTCAGTATTAAATAAAAGTTATATTTTCGTTAATTCTTCGTTTAAAGTATGGATAAATGTATCGTCTCAATAGATGTACTGTACTGAGATCCTCGTTATAGCGTGGGTGTGTCTACCTTCCGTCATAGTGCCTGCCTGTACGTTTGTGTGTTTGCCCATACATGTTAAATATGTCCGTGTAAATGTTTGTATACAGTATGTATGCCTACTTTTTATGAGTATGTGTGCATGGGAATGTGTACACCTGTATGATAAAGTTACACATGTGGCCTGTACACACACATAGCAAGGTTCTACTTGTTGAGTGTCGTATATGAGCTGACTGTGGTAGGACCTGTCATCACTATCAACCACAACCAGATAAAAAATATCTAATTTATACAACTGAATGAAATATTTTTTCCCCATGACTGATATATGATTTACATGTTTGGGGTTCGAAGATTTATTTCCAATGCCAAACAGATTTTGCCAAAACTTCTTTCTTGTGATGTATTTCAAACCAGTTTTAAAAAATACAAGTGATATGTTATTTCTGTTTTATTCTATATATACTTTCCTGCCATGAACAACAGAGAACTGCGCAGTCGACACCTGTATCGTCCACCATCAAGTTTTTGGTCAAATAGTTATTATTTAGTGAAAGTTTCTCCAATGATCTCCTATCATAGATATTATTCAAAACCAATAAAAATTTTCTCTTTGTATTATCATGTTTCTTAAACCTCCTGTGGACTACGTCATGTTATATTACTTTACCTCACCTGCCGTGGACATGTTATACCTTTACCTCACCTGCTGTGCAAATGTTATACCTTTACCTCACCTGCTGTGGATATGTTATACCTTTACTTCAACTGCTGTGGATATGTTATACCTTTACCTCACCTGCTGTGCACATGTTATACCTTTACTTCACCTGCTGTGCACATGTTATACCTTTACCTCACCTGCTGTGGACATGTTACACCTTTACCTCACCTGCTGTGGACATGTTATACCTTTACCTCACCTGCTGTGGACATGTTATTGCCTTACCTCACCTGCTGTGGACATGTTATACCTTTACCTCACCTGCTGTGCATGTTATACCTTTACTTCACCTGCTGTGGATATGTTATACATTTACCTCACCTGCTGTGGATATGTTATACCTTTACCTCACCTGCTGTGGACATGTTATTGCCTTACCTCACCTGCTGTGGACATGTGACACCTTTACCTCACCTGCTGTGGACATGTTATTGCCTTACCCTTCTGCTGTGACATGTGACACCTTTATTCACCTGCTGTGACATGTTACACCTTTACCTCACCTGCTGTGACATGTTATACCTTTACCTCACCTGCTGTGACATGCTACACCTTTACCTCACCTGCTGTGACATGTTATACCTTACCTCACCTGCTGTGGACATGTTATACCTTTACCTCACCTGCTGTGACATGTGACACCTTTACCTCACCTGCTGTGACATGTTTGCCTTTACCTCACCTGCTGTGACATGTTATACCTTTACCTCACCTGCTGTGGACATGTTATTGCCTTACCTCACCTGTTGTGGACATGTTATACCTTTACCTCACCTGCTGTGGACATGTGACACCTTACCTCACCTGCTGTGGACATGTTATTGCTTTACCTCACCTGCTGTGACATGTTATACCTTTACTCCACCTGTTGGACATGTTATACCTTTACCTCACCTGCTGTGGACATGTGACACCTTACTCCTCACCTGCTGTGACATGTTATTGCCTTATTCTCACCTGTTGTGACATGTTATACCTTTACCTCACCTGCTGTGGACATGTTATTGCCTTTACCTCACCTGTTGTGACATGTTATACCTTACCTCACCTGCTGTGACATGTGACACCTTTACCTCACCTGCTGTGACATGATTGTTTTACCTCACCTGTTGTGACATGTGACACCTTACCTCACCTGCTGTGACATGTTATACCTTTACTTCACCTGCTGTGACATGTTATACCTTTACCTCACCTGCTGTGAACATGTTATACCTTACCTCACCTGCTGTGACATGTGACACCTTTACCTCACCTGCTGGGACATGTTACACCTTTACCCTCACCTGCTGTGGACATGTTATACCTTTACCTCACCTGCTGTGACATGTTATTGCCTTACCTCACCTGTGGACATGTATACCTTTACCTCACCTGCTGTGACATGTTATACCTTACCTCACCTGTTGTGACATGTTATACCTTACCTCACCTGCTGTGACATGTTATACCTTTACCTCACCTGATGTGGACATGTTATACCTTTACCTCACCTGTTGTGACATGTTATACCTTTACCTCACCTGCTGTGGACATGTGACACCTTTAACTTCACCTGCTGTGGACATGTTATTGCTTTACCTCACCTGCTGTGACATGTGACACCTTACCCCACCTGCTGTGGATTATGTTTACCTCACCTGTTGTGACATGTTATACCTTTACTCCCCACCTGCTGTGGACATGTGACACTTACCTCACCTGCTGTGGACATGTGACACCTTTACCTCACCTGCTGTGGACATGTTATACCTTTACCTCACCTGTTGTGACATGTTATACCTTACCTCACCTGTTGTGACATGTGACACCTTACCTCACCTGCTGTGACATGTTATTGCTTTACCTCACCTGCTGTGGACATGTTATTGCCTTACCTCACCTGCTGACATGTTATTGCCTTACCTCACCTGCTGTGACATATGTTATACCTTACTCCTCACCTGCTGTGACATGTGACACCTTTACCTCACTCTACATGTTATACCTTTACCTCACCTGCTGTGACATGTTATTTACCTCACCTGTGGACATGTTATTGCCTTACCTCACCTGTTGTGACATGTTATACCTTTACCTCACCTGTTGTGACATGTGACACCTTTACTCACCTGCTGTGGACATGTTGCTTTTCATCTCACCTGTTGTGACATGTGACACCTTACTCTCACCTTGGACATGTTATACCTTTACTTCACCTGCTGTGACATGTTATACCTTTACCTCACCTGCTGTGACATGTTATACCTTTACCTCACCTGCTGTGACATGTGACACCTTTACCTCACCTGCTGTGGACATGTTACACCTTTACCTCACCTGCTGTGACATGTTATACCTTTACCTCACCTGCTGTGGACATGTTATTGCCTACTCCTCACCTGTTGTGACATGTTATACCTTTACCCTCACCTGCTGTGGACATGTTATACCTTTACCTCACCTGTTGTGACATGTTATACCTTAACCTCACCTGCTGTGACATGTTATACCTTACTCCCTCACCTGATGTGATGTTATACCTTTCATCTCACCTGTTGTGACATGTTATACCTTTCTCACCTGCTGCATGTCACCCTTTACCTCACCTGCTGTGACATGTTATTGCTTTACCTCACCTGCTGTGGACATGTGACACCTTTACCTCACCTGCTGTGGACATGTTATACCTTTACTCTCACCTGTTGTGACATGAACCTTTTAACTTCACCTGTTGTGAACATGTTATTACTTTTACCTCACTTGCTGTGGAACATGTTATACCTTTACCTCACCTGCTGTGACATGTTATACTTCTTCCCCCTGTTGTGGACATGTTATACCTTTACCTCACCTGATGTGACATGTACACTTACCTCACCTGCTGTGACATGTTATACCTTTTACTCCCACCTGTGTGACATGTTATACTTTTACCTCACCTGTTGTGGACATGTTATACCTTTACCTCACCTGTTGTGGACATGTGACACCTTTTACCTCACCTGCTGTGGACATGTTATTGCTTTACCTCACCTGCTGTGGACATGTTATTGCCTTTCACTCACCTGCTGTGACATGTTATTGCCTTACCACCTGCTGTGATTTTATTGCCTTACTCCCTCCTGCTGTGGACATGTTATTGCCTTACCTCACCTGCTGTGACATGTGTCACCTTTACCTCACCTGCTGTGACATGTTATTGCCTTACCTCACCTGTTATGGACATGTTATACCTTTACCTCACCTGCTGTGGACATTGTTATCTTTACCTCACCTGCTGTGACATGTGACACCTTACCTCACCTGCTGTGACATGTTATTGCCTTACCTCACCTGTTGTGACATGTTATACCTTTACCTCACCTGCTGTGACATGTTATTGCCTTACCTCACCTGTTGTGACATGTTAATGCTTTACCTCACCTGCGGACATGTATTGCCTGCCTCACCTGTTGTGACATGTTATACCTTTACCTCACCTGCTGTGACATGTTATTGCCTTCACCTGTTGTGACATGTTATGCTACCTCACCTGCTGTGACATTTATACCTTTACCTCACCTGTTGTGACATGTGACACCTTCCCACCTGCTGTGACATTTTTATCTTATCACCTGCTGTGACATGTGACACCTTTACCTCACCTGCTGTGACATGTGACACCTTTACCTCACCTGCTGTGACATGTTATTGCCTTAACTCACCTGCTGTGACATGTGACACCTTTACCTCACCTGCTGTGACATGTTACACCTTTACCTCACCTGTTGTGACATGTTATTGCCTTTACCTCACCTGCTGTGATGTGACACCTTTACCTCACCTGTTGTGACATGTTATTGCCTTTACTCACCTGCTGTGAACATGTGACACCTTTACCCTCACCTGTTGTGACATGTTTTTGCCTTACCTCACCCACAGACACACCTTACTCCTCACCTGCTGAGGACATGTTACACCTTACCTCTACCTCAGGACATGTTACACCTTTATCTCACCTGTTGTGACATGTGACACCTTTACTCTCACCTGTTGTGGACATGCTGTCTTCTCACCTGCTGTGGACATGTTACACCTTTACCTCACCTGTGGACATGTTACACTTACCTCACTGCTGTGACATGTTACACCTACTACCTGTTGGACATTTCCTCTCACCTGCTGTGACATGTTACACCTTTACCTCACCTCTCTTGTATTGTTACACCTTTACCTCACCTGCTGTGACATGTTACACCTTTACTTCACCTGTTGTGACATGTGACACCTTTACCTCACCTGGTGGACATGTTACACCTTTACCTCACCTCTGTGGACATACACCTTTACCTCACCTGCTGACATGTTACACCTTACCTCACCTGCTGTGGACATGTTACACCTTTTACCTCACCTGTGACATTTTATACCTTTTCACCTGTTGTGGACATGACCTTTACCTCACCTGCTGTGACATGTTACACCTTATCTCACCTGCTGTGGACATGTTATACATTTACTCCTCACCTGCTGTGACATTTTATACCTTACCTCACCTGTCTGACATAGACACCTTATTCTCACCTGTGGACATGTTATACCTTTACCTCACCTGTTGGGACATGTTATACCTCTTTACCCTGCTGTGTGACATATACCTTTCTCACCTGCTGTGACATGTTAATGCTTTATCACCTGTGACATGTATATTGCCTCCTCACCTGCTGTGAACATGTCACCTTTACCTCACCTGCTGTGGACATGCCTTACCTCCACCTGTTATGGACATGTTATTCCCACCTCACCTGCTGGGACATGTTATTGCCTACCTCACCTGGTGGACATGTTATGCCTTACCTCACCTGCTGTGACATGTGACCCCACTCCACCTGGACATGTTATCCTTACCTCCACCTGTTGACATGTTATACCTTTCTCACCTGCTGTGACATGTTACCTTACCTCACCTGTTGGACATAACGTTTACCCCACCTGCTGATACATGTTATTTTATCACCTGTTGTGACATGTTATACCTACCTCACCTGCTGGACATGTATACCTTACTTCACCTGTTGGGACATGTTATACCTTTACTCCACCTGTGTGGACATGTTATTGCCTACCACCTGTTGTGACATGTTATACCCTACTCCACCTTGTGTACATGTTATACCTTACTTCACCTGTTGGGACATGTTATACCTTTACTTCCACCTGCTGTGCATGTTATTGCTTTACTCCACCTGTTGTGACATGTTATACCTTTTACTTCACCTGTTGTGACATACCTTTACCTCACCTGCTGACATGTTATACCTTTACTTCACCTGTTGTGACATGTTATACCTTTACTTCACCTGCTGTGACATGTTATACCTTTTCCACCTGTTGTGACATTTTATACCTTTACTTCACCTGCTGTGGACATGTTATACCTTTACTTCACCTGTGACATTTTATACCACTTCACCTGTTGTGCATGTTATACCTTTACTTCACCTGCTGTGACATGTTGACCTCACCTTGTAGGTATATACCTTTACTCACCTGTTGTAGATATATACTTTACCTCACCTGCTGTGACATGATAATTTTGCTTTCACCTGTTGTACATTTTATACCTTTATCACTGTGTGACATGTTATACCTTTTATCATTGCGACATGTTTTTACTTCACTCTGTGACATGTATACCTTTTACTTACCTGTTGGGACATGTTATACCTTTCACTCCTGTTGTGACATGTTATACCTTTAGCTCACCTGTTGACATGTTAACTTTTACTTCACCTGGCTGGATATGTTATATTACTTCATTGTTGTTGTACATGTTATACCTTTACTTCACCTACAGACATGTTATTGCCTTACTTCACCTGTTGTGACATGTTATACCTTACCTGTGACATGTTATCTTACTTCACCTGTTGTGATATGTTATACCATCACCTGTTGTGACATGTTATACTTTTATTCACCTGTGTTGATATTTTATTCACCTATGTTGTGACATGTATACCTTTACTTCACCTGTTGTGACATGTTATACCTTTAATTTCACCTGTGTGACATGTTATACCTTTACTTCACCTGTTGGACATGTTATACCTTTTCCACCTGTTGTGACATGTTATACTTACTTCACCTGCTGTGACATGTTATTGCCTTACCTCACCTGTTGTGACATGTTATACCTTTACCTCACCTGTTGTGGACATGTTATACCTTTGCTTCACCTGCTGTGGACATGTTATTGCCTTACCTCACCTGTTGTGGACATAGCCTTACACCACCTGTTGTGGACATGTTATACCTTTACCTTACCTGTGGACTACCTTATACTTGAGCTTCAGCTTACTTGTAACTGAGAGAGAATAATTGATGTATTTATGTTCTATTACCTCTCTCTGAGTTGGAATTATTGTCCTGTATGTGTTTGTATTGCTGTTGTATTTGATTAGCAAAGCTTTTGTATATCAGGTAATGTATATATAATTGTATTACCTCTCTGTGTGAGAACTTTCTACTGTATGTCCTGACGTTACATAATGTAAGGAACTCCTTTCAGATTATCACCAGAACCAGATATTCAGACGGGCGCCTTCTTGACCTGGTACAGCGAGAGGTCACACAAGAATAGCAGATAAAGGTGCATACGTCTCCCCCGCTGTAAAAATTCTTTAGGTACACTCAGGCACCTTTTCATATACTTCAGTACTCCTGTACGTGCACTCAGACACTCGTATATGTACATTCAGACATGTGCACACATACACTCACACTTGTACACGCACCCTCAGATGCTCGTAAATATACACTCAAACTTGAACGTGTGTAGTCAGACACTAGTTCACGTAAAGTACATTCAGACACTCGCAAACGAACACTCAGACACCTGCATACACATAATTAGACACGTGCGCAACGTACAAATGGTCTTCGAGTACATTCGGAACTAAGTGTATGTACAGTACAGTCCCGGATGAAAGTTATCGATACAGTCATGGTGGAGGGAGTAGTCCGCCCCCACCCTTACTGGACGGCGGGTACCTGTCTGTCCATCGCCATCAGCGTGTTATATGGGCTAAAAATATATATATATATATATATATATATATATATATATATATATATATATATATATATATATATACGTGGATAAGATAAATCTTGATAAAATCACACGGGAAAAGGGAAACAACGGAGCACCTTAGCTTCGTCTTTATTCAAGACATCTTCAGAGGCAACTGGATTACATGGACAGAGAGAGGCTTAAATATACAGGGTGACCTTATTAAACATGAGGTCAGGTCATAATGATGTCATCCACTAATCCCCACACCAACACCAACACACACGTAGAGGAGCTGAAGAGAAGGGGGCGACGTGACTAGTCAGGTCAGGTCAAAAATAAGGGACCCACTAATAACTATCCTACATCTAGATCCAAGGTTTTCAAAGCATTTTTAACCTTGGGCCACTGACAAATATATTTATGTAACATATTATCAGTTTTGAACTGACCATCACTGTAGGTGAGCGTGATCCAGGTATATGCTGATAACCACAAGGAAACAAGAAAACACGAAGTTCCCAAACGCAATGTTCTTTTAGAAATTAGTTTGTTAAGTAATTTGGCACTCCTGGGCCCATGAATCGCCGATTTCGCACCTCTAAGCAACGTGAATATTCCATCTTTTATTTCGAAAGAAATGTATATTTTTTTAGTTGCTGCAGTGTAGAAGCAACAATTAAAATTAATTAGTTAGTAGACTACACCAAACTATTACTACAGTTCAACAGGTCTACTTGTTTACATATTAAGTAAAGTCTCTGCTTTGATACACTGAGATAGAACTTTAGTTTAGTCTCGTTTCAAACCGTCCAGTGAATAGATTTCGTTTTCTTTTGTAGTGCAGAATACCGAGTGTCTATTTTCATTTGATTATCTATTATTTTCGGTTATATTTGATATATTTTAAACACATTGTAGAATTGTATTGATTAAATTTAAAATAATTGCAATTGGATATAATTTTGTCATACCTCGATTTTTTTTTGCGATCTGGAAAGATTCAGATACGAATCTAGTAAGCTTTGTTTCTTCACGTGTGGCACCATCCACCTTGGCTGTATTAAGAACTACCCTCCGAGACTGTAAATTACAACTCAAGCTAGTACACTCAAGTACTCCTTCTTATACTCTTGAGCACTTATACTGTACCCTTCTTGCACCCTCAGAGCTAATGCTCTCTTCACTCCATATCACCAACCAACCAGCACACACTTTGTACAGCAACTCACCTTCATTACTGACTCACTCAATTTACGATTACAAAAGTATTTATACACTTCTGATAATACGAATAAATTCAAGTTGAAACTTTTGATATGTATAATAGCGGTCATACTTTGATTAGTACTTTCTGTAATGTGTGCATTAATATCTTTAATTCGTTAGAGCAGAAAAACCCCCCAAATTTGTACATAACTAACTAAACCTATGTAAAATAACTTGACCTAGACTTAAGTTTATTAATAGTTAACATTACTATATGTGTGAATTATGTCTGTTTAGCTACTACATTCAGTAACGTACAAGGTTTAAAGTATATGGTATGGTACTGAATCTAATTTTGTTCAAATCTTAGCGAAAATATATACAGAAGCTTTCTTTATGACCCATCTCTCTCTCATAGATATTTTTTTTTACTTTAATCAAAAGATAATAATACAAAAATCTTATGTATTTTTTAATACGAAAAATACAAATTCCAATGTAACAGTGAATTTGAGCAGACTTAAAGTTTACTTGTATAATTGTATGGGACATGTAGTGTCGAGGACAGGTGTAGCATCCGGTAGTAGAGAGAGTTAGTGCAAGACTTGGCGGTAAAATAACACAAAGATAAGAGGGAGAAAGGTGTAGGTAGGGGAGGAGTTCAGGAATAGGAAGAATCAGGTATCTTAGGCAATCAGAGTCCTTGAGAGGTAGGGAGACAGGAAGTATGCTCCTAGGGGACAAGGTACAACACTAGTGAGGCAGGTGTCAGGGGTTTAAGTAAACTTTACGCACTAACTCTCCGACCTGCTTGTGTCTGAGTTCTGCCGTCCAGCCCACCCCCATTTGTTCGAACAGGCGAGGTAAAAGCTGCAGGATTGGTCCGATACTCCTGAAGTAACTGTTGCTCCAGCATTTTGTGACGGCGTTCAAATTCTTTGTTGAGAAAAGCACTGGCAAGCTCCTGCTCAGAACCACTGTTGGGAGCCCTCTGAATGAACTGCTCCTGGTGCTGGATATTGAAAGGAGCCTGTGGCTGGTGTTGGGCAGTGAAGGGTACTGGCTGCTGTGGCTGGGGATTAAAGGGAACTTGCTGCTGTGGCTGGGGATTAAAGGGAACTTGCTGCTGTGGCTGGGGATTAAAGGGAACCTGCTGCTGGGACTGGGCATTGAAGGAAACCTGATGCTGGTGTTGGGTATTGAAGGGAGCCTGCTGCTCGTTTTGGGCATTGAAGGGAGCCTGCTGCTGGCGCTGGGCATGGAAGAGGCGCTCCTGCTGCTCCTGAACATCCAAGAGTTCGCTCAAATCGCGGCCGAACTCATCAAGGATCTCGTCAACCTCAATGCCGTATTGGTTAGTGAAATGCATCTGACCATCGAAGTCGACGTACTGCAAGTGCACAGGAGACATACGTTTTATATTTATCGAGGAAACTTTAAATTGAGTCTATTAATATGTGTTCCTTCAAGAGTTAAAGGCAAATTATTAAAACAAAAATGAAAGTATTAATCATTCGTCCGAAAGGAATACAGATATTGATATCCAGCTAGGCAGACACACACAAATAGTAGACTAAGTAGCATCAAAATTACTGCTCATCCTTGAGTATTGATGTTAAGAATCGAAAACTGTTGGTTACTCAATGATCACACAGGACTTACCACTTTGAGATCGGGGCGCATGGCGAGAACTTTCTGGGCGTGCTGTACCACCATGGGGTTAATGGGGCGCCCTAGAGGATTGGTGATGCCGGGACCAAAGAAACGTGGACCATAGTTGTTCTTCCCAGGAGCCTGAGGAGGTGCATTACCTGCAACAGACGTAGTAGCAGTGGGAGTTGAAGACGCAGTAGCAGAGGTACCAAAACCAGGATCAGCCCTAGTCGGGGATTGTGCAGCAGTCATTCCGGCAACTGCCAGAAGCACACACGCCTGGGGAAGCAACCACTCTTCTTAACCATCTTGTAGTACTGATGCAACCTCCTACTGAGGGAAACTCTCACTGCTGAGGAAACCTACTACTTAAGGAACCTAACGCAGAGACAACATCTGAATCACACAAAATTGTATGAAACGGTGTCCTCTTTATGCTCTCTTGTTATTTCTCAACTTATTTCTGAAATTATTCGTGTGAGATTTCACTCTAGAAATGAAGGGGAATAATATAACGAAAACGGCACTAAATTTTGTAACTGCAAGGATTAGCATTAACAAGCAGTGTCAGTGTGTAATGTCAGGTGACTAAATATGTCATTATATCTGGAAGATTGCAGCCTTCAATATGTTAAGTTTCAGGTAATGTATGTAATATTTTGTGTGAAACCGAAGAAAAAACACGAAGTGATTTCGACATTTTGAATAACAGTGAAACATATTTCCTTCTTTTGGGAGAGTTACGCCCATTTAAAAAAATCTCATATATTAGTGAATTAGATAAAATTTTTGCCACGCAAACACCACATAACACTGCTATCCCACAAGGCTCCTGAACCTACAATAGTCCTCATGATGAAGCTAGCGGCTTGTAGTTGGGGCTGAATGCCAGGAGGAGTGGGGGCACACGCTTTATATACCAAACTGCGCGTCAGACCCAAATGTCAACGTTCACGATCACTCTTCCCCAATAGTTTACAATGGTAGGTCTCCGCCCGTCACTCACCACTCATCTTTCTCCATACTTTTTATTCCTCTCATCAAATGGAGGTGAAATTAATATAAAAGAAACTGTATGTGGTCTTTATGCTGTTAATGTATTCCTTAATCCATAAGACCTATTTAGCCAGCACATTAGGTGTCGTAGGTTAAGCCTTACTGAAATATTAAACGTTTCAAAACATTGTTAGCTTAATTTTTTTTTTGGGATTCGTTGGTTTTGATGACGTTTCAATTAAAATATCCGGATGTTAACAGAAATAATGTACAGTTTTGTCATATATTTATGTTTTTTAATCTTATTAAATTCAAACTACTGTAACATTTTTAAAAGTAGCCGTTAATGATCATCTATTTCATTCAGTTTAATTTCCGTTAAGTTGGCTCAGTTTTCTGAAACGCCTTTGTTTAGGTTATTCTCCACAGAGTATTTGGTTAATGAGTTGGGTTGTAAATGTGTGATTTTATCTATCTATCTATCTATCTATCTATCTATCTATCTATCAATCTATCTATCTAATTATCCTGAGTCCTCACACTTTTACAACCCAAACTCATTAACCAAATCGCAAATTATTTTTTTTGTACACAGGGAGGTAATGTAGATGGTATTGCACACTGACTGCCCTAATTTTCCCGGTGGTTAAAGTCAAGTACACAGTCACAGCTGATGGGACTGATGATGCCCCGGATGCACACGAGGAACCTTGAGCACAAAAGGCGAGTGCTGCTGTACCACACCCGGTGACACCTACACAGTCAGCCAGTGAACTTTAAGTGGTATGGCTACATTGATTAACAATATCTAAAACAAACGCGTGTAGTTATTTTGGCTTTTTATGACAAGTTTATTCATGACATAATTTCCATCAGAAAGACATAAAAGTCGTTAATAAATGTCAACACTATTACCTTATCCTTCCTCCATTACTTTGCTAAGTCTTTTATTATTTTTGTTGGATAAAGTAAACTCAGTTCCATATATTTTAACTAATAGTTAACACCAATGAGTTTTTAATAACGACCTCATATTATAAGTGCATGAGTTGTCTCTTGGCATCGGCGCATTTTATTCACAATTTGTTTAGTAAAGGTTTTTGGTACCAATAGTACAGTAATAGTAAAAAGAGTACCAGTCGTAGTAATAATTGCAGCTGTAAAAGAATGTGAACGATCTCTCTCTAGTGGTTTTGTCAACAGAAATGTGAAATAATGAAATAAGATATTAACTGAAGGAAAGATTTTCTTATAAGATGGTTATCTACTCTACCTGACGTCGACGAAAGCTTAATTAAGCTTCCAAGACTAGTCGTAGACCAAACGGGAAGTGATTACCCATATATAATTAAAGCAATACCTACCGTCCCGCTTTCTGGTTAACGCGGTTCACGTCAGTGGGATTTTATATGAATCATTCGTTCCTTATCTAAAGCACTGAGTCATATCGTAGACTAAAGACACTACTGAACTACACTGTAAGCTAATTGTTTTTTCTCAGTATCATTACTAAACTCGTACAAAATTATGAATATTCGAGTAGAGTAGTGTGAAATATATGTGCCAGTAGTGTGTGTGCCAGAAGCACACACACCTGGGAAAGCAAGCAGCCTTGTTAATCATCTTATACTACTGACACAAACTCCTACTGGAGGACCCTTCCACGATGGCATCTACCCACCACTTCTATAGCTTTTATCAATAACAGGACAACGGAGCCTTGCCACTGACAGAACCTTACTGTTACTTTTACTAAAGCAATCACCTACCACCTCGGGAATATACAACCGACGCCACAAGATACCAGTCTGAAGAAACCACAAATATACTGAAGGCAGAAACTGCAGAAAACTACATACATCTGAGGGAAACTTCTTTAACTGAGGAATAGAGAAACTTCCTGTGAGGAATTTTGGAATAGAGATTTATGCATACACCTTGGTGGTAGGACTGCAGATCTCGTGGCAATACGTAAAGGTAAATATATGAAACCGTACTCCATCGCAACTACATGTGATTGCTGTTTAATATAATGAGAGTAGTCTGTGCACTAATTCACTGACATATCCTGGTATAAGTGAATAACAAAGGGATTATAAGCTTTAAACTGTGTTATTAACCGTTAATTATGACTGGCAATGTCGTAAGCAGTTTCAATACATGTTATAACTTGAGTCTACTTACACCATCATAAGTTGTATTGGCCAAAACATTGTCCCAACTGAATTGCACCTGCATATTAGCACCAGTGACAACAGTCAGGTATAGATAGTCTAATATCATGATGACTTCGAAGTCTTGAGAATTGAGATGCACTAATAATATAAATTGAATTGGTATACTTTTTAGTTGACAGAAGTTATTAGAAATGCTAGAGGTTTGCAGGGCTTTGTCGCCCGAAGGTTGGTGTGTCCATCCTTCTCAGAGGTTCGTCTGACCCCCTCGAGGGATGGTTTAGTTCTCAACCAACGACGCCACGCTTTATCCTTTCTCCATAACCTTGTTAATTCTTTCAGTATTGTTTCGTTAGACCAGCGGTTCCTAACCTTTTTAGGGTCGCGCCCCCTGTAGCAGTTGGTCCTTATCTCCACGCCCACCTCCTTCCTTCATATAAAATTCTAAATCTAAAAATTCTAAATCAATTTCCTCTTGAATTAAATAGGAAAATTGAGAAACTAGTATTTTATTCGTTACTTTAATAACTTTAATTATTCAATAGAGTCTGTATAGGCAACTCGCAAATACACAACATATTTAGTGAGAACACATTTAGTAAGATTTTTGACACTGCTTCTGAGCTACCAGATACCGAATATGTGGCCGCATGCCAGAGAGAGCACAGCGCAAGTCCCCTTCAACGTTCAGCTTGTTCCTGTATTTGGTCTTGACAGCAACCACTGCAGAAAATGCAGCCTCATAAAGATACGTGGATTCAAACATCGTCGGAATCCGAACAGCTTGTCGTGCACTTCCCGACATTATTACTACCTTAATTCAGTCACTTTTTGTGGAAAATTACATTTTGATTGACGTAGTTACCATTTACAACATTTTGAAGTATCTGTGGGGAGCGAGTGAAAATCCCAATAAGGACATACACACAGCTGTTAAGGCCATCCCTTATTTTTACTCTAGGTGCGCCCCTGTTAAGGCCATCCCTTATTTTTACTCTAGGTGCGCCCCTCCCCCCTCTGGAAATTACTTAGGACCCCTTAGGGGGAGCGTGCCCCCCTGGTTAAGAACCGCTGCGTTAGACTAAGAAAAATCATTCCCATATATTTTAGCTAATCGTTTACACTAATGAGTTTCTTTTAAGGACAAAGATGCGATGAGAACATAGAACATTGGTGCACCAGGCGTCTTGTACCATCTGTGTATTTCATTTGCATTTTTTTTATTTTTAGTCGCATTAATCACATTAATTAAAACAGAAAAGTTTAAATAGTAGTAATAGTTGTAACAGTCTCAGAAGAATATAAAGGATCTCTCTTGTTTATTGGTCTTTCACCAGTAATACGATGAAATGAAGTAAGATATTAGCTAAAGGTATGATTTTATTATAAGATGGTTATCTAATATATCTGACGCCGATGAGATCTTAAATTAAGCTTCCAAGGCTGACAGTAGATCACACCAGGAAGTGATTACATAAAATAAAAATATATTTACCTACGCTTTCGGATTAACGCGGCTCAAGTCAGTGGGGTTTTAAGAAGAATCGCCCGTTCCTATTGTAGGGGTTTCGAGATATTAATGTTGTCTAGCACTCAGGATGGATGAAAACTCTAAGGTGGTTTTCTTGTATAATATAAGTTACATGACAGACAGTCTGGTGCTGGAGGTGCCGTGTGGTGAGGAGCTGCTCAGTAGATACGTTCGGTGAGTAGCGTGTTGAAGGAGGTAGATGTGCAGGAGCTTCGTTAGAGATGTTGCCTGTTGCTGGCCTCCTGGTTGAATGAATGCTGACAGCATGGAGCTTGCTGGAGGAGGTGTTGCTTGTTCAAGAAGAGAGACCAGAATGAGAAAGCTGGTTGGTGAGGAAGCTCAGAGAAGGACAGCTGGTGGGTCGCCATGCTCGCTGGCGGGAGCGAGGACCGCCAGGCAGGCGGAGGAGAGGCGAGGGTCGCCAGGCACCGGCGGAAGAGGAGGTGTTGCGTGTTGTAGAAGTGAGGCGAGAATGAATCTCAATGGAGAGACAGAGCTTATATACCCAGCAGCCGCTATGAGTCATGTTGGGAAAACCCGAGAAGTCGCCGGTCTTTTGGTTCGGTTGCTAGGATACGGTGACATTGGAATGCGATACGCAGTTGTAGGGGAGACGTCCACTACACTATTCTCAAACACTGAGCCCTATTGTAGAAGAAAGACACTACTGCACAACACTGTAAGGTAGTTCGTTTTCCCCATCAATTTCATTACTAAGCCGGAGTTATAGTATACATGTCATTACAGAATATTCGTGTGAAGATTTGTGAAAAATATTAACAAAGAGAAGTTCCATTAACTTGCAACTTCATGACAGGGGGATCATGTAGAGCTCATAGCCGAGTCAGTCAGGTGTAAGGACGCAATTCACAGTCAAGCGATTCTCGATCATAGATACACGGTTCACTTTAATGTTTGGAAGAACATTTCATATGTGGTCGTAGTTTGGTGGGGGCTCCATGAAACTCGAGATTTTGTCATGCTTATAGTGGATTAGTCTTTCGCGGAGCGCGTCGTACGAGGTGATACAGAGCTAGTAGCCTCCTGCTCCAGGGCTCGGAGTTCGATTCCTGGGCGCTCACATTTCATCCAGCTGTAAATTGATACCTAAGTTTACAGTTTGGTGAAGTAAAGGCGGTCGAGAGCAGTACCGGCCATACTGCCTCCTTGTGTACCGAAGGCTTAGTATACAGTGTGCTGTATCAACACTGTCCCTACGGGCAGTCATGGCAATAGGACCCACTTTCACTTTTCTATCTCACGTGAGAAGTTGATAATCAGTTTATCGGCCAACAGACAAATAAACGTTATTGGTTGACTGATACCTCGTAACTCGTCTTTTTACTGATTTGACAGAGAAAGTGCAGGGTCACCGAGAGGGCGGGGAAGCCGGGATAAATCCCTGGGGCCAGGGCTTCTTGGGGCCCGGGAAAACAGGGATATAAACATTAAATATACTGTAACTAATGGGCCATAAATTTATCTTTCACCGGGGCTTTGACCAGCTTTCGGCGGCACCGAGAAAGAGACATTTTAGTTTAACTATTTTTTTTCTAGTGTATATATATATATATATATATATATATATATATATATATATATATATATATATATATATATATATATATATATATATATATATATATATATATATATATATTGTGGTAAATAAAACACTTGGTTGCTACATCCAAGCTATACTTGACTCATTTCACCACATATCTGAAATAACACAAAAGCAAATGTTGTAACAATTCAAAGAGGAAACAACAATGAACATAATATAACATGGTGGTTTTATCCTAATAATGAAATAAACTAAAATGATACTTACACACAAGACCAAAATAATATTACAGTGTTTTCCATAATGATATTTTAAAAATATCATATAATTGTTACAGGTTTTTGTAATATCAAGCATTTTGGTTATTTTATAAAATGCCCAGCATTATGAGACAAGATAAAAAATAGGAATATTACCCCTGTAATTAACAAAATGCCTGTCATCAATATCAACCTATAATATCATACACGATGATAAATCTTATTATGGTTGCAGATTGTGCCAGACTCCCGTCAAATATGGAACAAAATTTCACAGGAAAACTACTTCAAATTTTAAAAGAAAACCAGAACAAGAAGATGATATGGCCAAGACAAAAGTATCAGGAGGTTGTTTGTGTATTAAAAGGACTCCAGAAGAAGACATCTATGAGAGACTACTACTACCACAAAAGGTAACGTTTTTACTTATCTCTATCCCTAACACTTTCATCCCTATATGTACCAACTTTGTCATTGTTCAGATGATGTTGGATGATAAAGAAATTTAAGATTTGATGATAAATAAATTATGTTGAAAAGGAGGAGGCACTGGATAAGGAGGAAGATGATTATGATCTACTGAAATATATTCCTCTTATTGCAGGTTTGAGGTGCTCAGATGGGGTGAGATTGAAGTACTTATAAAGAAACGGAAGAGTGAGGATGAACCTATCATCTTCTTTGTTTGTGCCGAAGATGTTTTCAAGGTTGTCCAGCAAGCTCATATTATTACAGGACATGGGGGAAGAGACAAAATGTTAAAAGAGATAAACAAGAAATATGCAAACATTACCAAGGAAGTCGTTACTCTTTTCAAAGAGTTTTGCGAAGAATGCCATTTCAAGATCCATTATGGCACTAATAACTAAAAATAAAACAAAGGTCTACTAACTGTCCATGGAGGCGAGGTCCTTATATGTATCTATACTTAAGCTGAAAAGTAACTCCTTCTTGTCCCTCAATGAAACAAATTAAAAAATATAAAATACAAATAATAATAATCATCCAGTAAAGCTATGGTATTAGTCTTTTAGTTCAGGTCAGTGATATTCAGATTGTAATTTTACATTGGACATTAAGACAAGTTGCTCTACTAAATATTGTCTTTGTCAACAGTCAGAGCAACTATGTAATAGTTAATGCTACCCAAACTTGATTTAACTTTTTTTAGATTGATCTGATTTTCTTAAAATTTACCTTTGTTACCTTATAACTTGTTATTCCACGGTGCTATTATTTTTTTATTTGTTTCTAATATTCCATTAAAAAAATAAGCAAAATTAATTCTGAAATTAAATTTAATGTTTTTTTTTTCAAAACTAAATTTTTTTTAACAAATAGATCATATTCAATGCGTACTTCAATTTATATTTTGTAAAATGCCTGAAAGGCCAGACTTTTATAAAATGTCCAAAGTCTTCAGGAATATGATAAAATACCTGATTTTACAAATACCTGTAACATATACACTACACTACAGCTGATGTTCAGTGTCAACTTAAACATTACTATTTATGAAAAATATAATGGATATAAATTCCCGATGATAAGCTTTAAAAAGAGATTTGCCTCAGAATGATCTTAGTTTTATACGTACAGTACTATACATATTACTACAAGATACACTAGTTTATTTATGTCTCACTTCTTCTGGGAATAAGAGTTTAAAAAATGAGTAAACCATAGTTTATTCAGTCTTCACATTAATATTCCAATAAATTATATGTTGTCACCTCCGTCTTTCTTCTTTCAGCTGTAAAATACTGGACAAAATGCCTAACTACACTGAAACCAGCGATAGTGTCAAACAATTCAAAATTAGAGCTAAAAAGTAGACAGCTAATGAATTTACAGCAAGAGAAGAGAGTGATTTTGAATATTACTAATCACTGTATATTGAATGGTGGAAGTGATCCATCATTCTCAGATAGTCTAAATGCAGTGTGATACTTGTTATATTATTGATCGGTATCCGCCTGAGCAGCGAACCCTATACTGTAGATAAGCTTCTGATGGCTTTGTTGTCTATCCATGGTCGAATCGACGGCACTGTCTAGGTACAGTCACCCAAAAAAGTCCTGTCGCGAACCATGAACCCCGAGATTCAGACTCTTGAATCCGAAGCATTTTGGACAGAATAACAGTGTCTACTGCTCCGGGTTCACGAGTCAGAATCGTGGTTCGGGACAGGACTTTTTTGGGTGACTGTACATTGTCTGCATGCCTTCACTGTCTATGAATATTGTATACCTCTCATTGTTTATGTACAGTCACCCAAAAAAGTCCTGTCGCGAACCACGATTCAGACTCGTGAACCCGAAGCAGTAAACACTGATACATTATTCTGTCCATAAATGCTTCGGATTCAAGAGTCTGAATCTCGGGGTTCATGGTTCGCGACAGGACTTTTTTGGGTGACTGTACAGTCCCCTTCACTAGTGCTTTTATAGGGGCTTGTCAGGTTTTGTGCGGTGTGGCAGCCCTGTGTTTGTTTACATTCAACAGAAGGAAACTCGCAATAGTAAAAATACTATAGAATCAAATAAAAACGATTTTAAAACAAATATCTCAAAGATAAAAATTTGTGGAATGTTTATATGAGGAGCCCCTGTAAACGCACGAGAGAAGGGGACTGTGCAGGCTGAACCAATGTAAGCTTGTATGACTATTTTACTGCATAAATCTCTACCTATGTATGTATGTATGTATAATCTTAGCGTGGCAACATGATTCATTTATGTATTTATGGCGTTGACTCCAATATTGTAAATATCTCATTGACGTATGGATAAAACTTCCCTTTCTGACCCCATTTTGCATTCCCAACATTTCAACATCAAGGAGGTGACACAAGGAGACAGAAAAAATAATATTTAAATATTCTTTTTTTCATGAAATAATTTACACAAGTGGTTAAGTTTCGTGATTTTAAATACACTACCAGTATATACTCTAAGTGTGCTATGGTGTGGGATTTCAATATCAAATAACATGTGTAGCTTGTGGTAGTGGTGAGAGTTGGTGCCAAACATGGCAGTAAGACAACACACAGGGATGGGCAGGGGAAGGTTGAGGAATAGAAAATAGGCAGGAGGGATGAATTGAGTGGAAGGATCAACTGGTAGTCACAGGAGATGACTAGGGGAATCAAATGGTAGACTCGGATGATCAGGATCAAGTTCACTGAAAGAATGATGAGGCAGGCAGTAAGGATCAGGTTATTTGGATCAAGTAGTATGGTTGATGTCAAATGTTTGTGGTAGTCAGGATATGTCTTAATTCCTTTTGTGATCAATGTAGATATTTATCGTTATTGTGAGTTAAAAGCCCGTGTTTACTGGTGTTGGTTCAGGTCGGAAATTTAGGGATAACGAGGAGTTGACTTTCGGTAATAGGGTGGTTCAAATTATTATTTTTATTATTTAATCAGATTTATATTTAATGTCAGCAGTAGGGTTAGTTCTCCTTATATTCTTTTAAGTGTGTTCATTATCATGAAATATCATGTGGAGTTTGTAATTATGATTTGGAAAAACAGTTGTTTGTATTAACAGGAGAAGGAACTGACCTGGCCGAGTGGGTGTCTGGCTTGTGGCAGTCTGTAACTGGCGCCTCACCACATTCACGTTACTTTGGGAGATTTGTGCCAGAGATCCTGGAATTATTGTACTCAAGGACTCATCATTCTCCCGCATCATACTTTAATTCTCGTGACGGTTGACATGATCAGAATGTGTAGAGGATCAAGTGGTAGGTAGTCAGGATAAGGTGATGAGGAGGATCAAGCAATAAATGGTCAAGATTAGATATTTAGGAAAGTGGGAGGTCATTCTGTGTACGGTACCACAGGAGAGATAGTGATGAACTTGTGGGGAATAGTTACAGCTATAGTGAGGAAGAGTCAGGGCCGTGAGTAAACTTTCCAAAATGTGGCCTGAATGTGTTTGAGCATTACCACCAACACCAGCGCCGGACGCTCCCAGTTCACCGACCGGGTTGAAAGCTTCGTGGTTGGTCTGAAACTCCCGAAGAAGCTGTAGTTCCAACAGTTTTTGACGACGCTCAAATTCCCTCTCTCAAGCCATCTGCATAAGCTCGTGGGTGTTGTGGTGGGTATCGAAGAGACGCTCCTGCTGCTCATGAACTTCCAAGAATTCCGTCAAATCATTGCCGAACTAATCTAAGACCTCAACCTCTTGGCACTACTATGGTTGCTGCGTCTGAGGTTATCGCTCGTTTTCTATTCCACCGGAACCTGAGATCTCGATACTTTTTGAATTGGCTGTAAATTTATTAGCTTAATTCGAGACATCAGAAAACTGGGTCTCTCTTCATCTGTGAATAAAAGTTTAAAAGCGAAAATCAAAGTTAACGAAAGTTTATTCAGTTTTAACATTAATATAGAGAAACTATGATATGCCGTTACCTCTCCGTGTTGTTCATGAGCAGTTGTATACATGCTTCAACATTGACAATATAAAATAATTATATATTTATGGCACGAACTTCAATATTGTACACTTTTTAGTGATGTAAGGATAAAACTACACTTTATCAACTTTTTCTTTCGTAAGGGGACATAAACAATAAATATTTGTAGTACATGCATTTTTATTACGAAATAATTTATACAAATGCTAAAATATCGTTACTTTAAATGCAAGTACAGTTTATGCTTCAAATATGTTATGGTGTGGGACTAACAGTAGCAAATAATGTGTCGTCTGATAGTGGTGAGAGTTCGTACAAATCTCGATAAGACATGGCACAGGGATGGGAGGGAGATGGTTTTGTTGGCAGGGGAAGTGTTCAGAAATAGATAATAGGCAGGAGGGATCAATGGTTGGAAGACTCAAGTAGTAGTCTGAAGAAATCAGATGACTGGGTTGATTATATGGTAGATTAGCAAGATCAGATAATCGTGAGGATCAGGTGATAAGTTGATTAAGTTGTATGGTAGGCATAATCAGAAACCAGAGAGAGGATCAAGTGGTAAGCGGTCAGGATAAGGTAATGAGGAGGATCAAGAAATAAATGATCAAGAATTGGTATTTAGGGAAGTGGAGGGCCTTTCAGTGTACACTACTAAGGAAGAAGGGTAGAGTTGATCTTGGAGAATAGTTACAGCTTTCGTGAGAGAGGGTCAGGGTAGTGAGTACACTTTACACACTGAATCTGTTGCCTGGTTGTATCCCAGCCGTACCACCAGCGCCACCAACCGGGTTGAAAGAAATAGGATTAGTGTGGAACTCCTGAAGAAGCTGCAGTTCCAGCTGCTTTTGACGGAGCTCAAGTTCCCTCTCTCGACCCCTTTGGATAAGCTGCTGCTGTTTGTTTCGGTTACTGAATAAAAGCTCCTGTTGCTCTTGAAAGTCCAAGAGTTCGGATAAGTCACGACCGAAGGCATCGATGACTTCAGTCTCTCGGCCGAATTGGTCAGTAAAGTGCGCCGAGCCATCGATGTCGACGAACTGCAAGTGAAAATATTTTTGTATGTGACTTCTACATTATTTGGGTGAAAACGACAAAATAGTTCACTAAGAAATTTTCCTTCAAGAGGTAAATGAGAGTATTCTGAAAACCGTGAAATAAATATTAGTATTTTTTGTGAATATGTGAATATGCAACTAGCCAGGGAAAACAAGCAATGGACTGAAGAGCAAAAACAATAGTGTTCTTCCTTGAGCACTGATACTCAGAACTAAAAACTGCAGGTTCAGTGAATGTAAAGGAAGAGGTCAGGACTTACCACCCGCAGGCCGGTGCGCGTGGAGAGCACTTTGTTGGCGTTCTGTACCACCAAAGGGTTAATGGGGATCGCCATTCGATTATTGAGGCCAGGACCGAAGAAATTTGGACCCAAGGTTTGCCGTCCGGTAGCCTGAGGAGATACACCGCCCGTGGCAGGCGCAGTAGCAGAAGACGCAGGAGCAGAGGTACCAAGGCCGAGATCAGCAGAGAGGATGGCAGGATCTTTAGTCGCAGTAATTTGGGGATGTGCAGCAGCCATGCCAGCAGCTGCCAGAAGCACACACACCTGGGAAAGCAAGCAGCCTTGTTAATCATCTTATACTACTGGCACAAACTCCTACTGGAGGACCCTTCCACGATGGCACTTACCCACCACTTTTACAGCTTTTAACAATAACGGGACAACGGAGCCTTGCCACTGCCAGAACTTTACCGTTACTTTTACTAATGCAATCACCTACCACCTCGGGAATATACAACCGACGCCACAGGATACTAGTCTGAAGAAATCACTAATATACTGAAGGCTACATCTGAGGGAAACATCCACAACTGAGGAAACCTGCTTCTGAACTAGAGAAATTTCCAAAGAAAAAACTCGCATGAAGCAGTGTTCTTTATAAGTCCACTTGTTATTTCTCAACTCTTACTGATTTAAATTCATGCGAGTTCTCACTTCAGGAACGAAAACAGCTGTGAATTTTTTGATGTGTGATAACTAGACTGCTAACGCGTCACGAGCTTGGATTCGCCTGTCCAACCAATGGTTTCAGATAATTAATGTTATAATTTATGTCAGGCCAAGGAAAACATATTGAAGGATTTCGACATTTTCTCTTGTAGTGTGACAAACTTATTTAAGGTGATTCCTCACGCTTATTTATTATCATTAATATATATATATATATATATTTCATTAGCCCAATAAAGCACGTGGACTTCTACATACAATCAACACCTCAACCCGCCAGGATTCGAACCCACAGCCCACAAGCCCATGATTGTGACCGGGGAACGCTAACCACTGGACCACCAGGATACTGAAAGCAATCCAAGACTTTGTTATATTTCACACAAAGCCTGTTCAACGAGCTTATGGCGCCGTGAACCTCTAATGAGGACCACCTGTATGACGTAGGTGGTCAGAGTAACGTTTTACCATAGGCTTGTGGGCCGTGGGTTCGAATCCTGGCGGGTTGAGGTTTTGATTATATATATATATATATATATTGTATATATAGATTAGTGAAAATAAACAACAAAGTATTTCCGTTGAGGTTTCGTACGTAGAATTAGTGGCGTGTAGGTTTTACTATACCATATTTTTCGTTGGCCACACGAACCAACTTGCCACTACACATTAGTACCACGTCATCGTTATGACAATGGCGCATTTTCATTATATAAGAGCCACACAAGCACCACTACACCATCACCCCACTGTACATCTAACTCCAGAAGGCTCCTCAACTTACAATAATCCTCATGATGAAACTTTGGGTTTGCAGTTGGAACTGAATGCCAGGAGTACAGCGCGCTCTTTATATACCGGACTGCGCGTGAGACCCAAATGTCAGCATTCACCACCATTCTTCACCGTCACTCTCCATCCATTATTCTCCAACAATCACTCTCCGCTCCTCACCACCCCACATATAATTTTCCACCCTTTGAACTCCTCGCATCAATTGGAGGTGTACAGTAATTAATATGAAACTCAATGTAGTCCTTATGGTGTTATTCCAGTATATTCCTAAAGACACTAAGCATTTTTTTTAGACTGGTTATCCCCGTGTATCAGATGAAGTCTCAATCAAAATATTCAAATCTTGACTTCGTGACTTTCTCGATTTAAAATGTATAGTCGGCCACAAAAGTCCGGTTACCTTCCTGTGCTTTCCAAAAACGAAGCTGTTTGAAACCTTGTGTCAGTATAACGCCATCTGTGGTTCAGCTTACAAACTACATCTCCCGAGATTATGGACGTTGGTTATGAGTCCCTTAACTTTCCTCTCTGTGTCTGTTGCTGAGCTTATGACCGATTTACTGAGTATGTTGCTGACCAGTGTAAAGCCTTCAGAAAACAACCAAGACAAACCTTTTTGGGTGAGTGTTGTGAACTCTTGGAACAATCTGCCAGTGTTATGACGTCATCGAGTGTAAGCTTGTTCAAGACTAGACTGAATCAACATTGGCACAGCTTCAGATACATTCTGGAGCCAGTACTGTTGGTCATTATTTGTCAACAGTGTGTTAATCATCTTCTGTGTCCTTTACTTTCTTAAGAATTGTTTACGATTTCGGTTTTATTTTACTTTCGGACATGGCGCGCCAAGTTATAAACTTCTGAAACATTTAGATCTCCCTATTCTGAGCATGTTAACCCCATTCTTACCATTCGGAAATGGAAAATACCGACGCAATTCAATTGAATTGATTTTACGTACTTTTCAGTCTTCGTCTGAAGGGATGTTATCTGCGTGAAACAGAGTTAATTATGAGTGTTTACTTCACTCATGCGCAATGTTGACTGACGTCATCCAGTCGTGACCAATGATGTATCGATCTCATCACGCGAATTTTTTTCGACCAACCACATTAGGCTACATTTGGTTGGAGAGGTTAGGTTAAGTTAGTTTAAGCTAGGCCTACCGGGGGTCCGGGGGCGGAGCCCCCTGCTAGGGGTTTGGCAAGGTTACGTTGGGTTACAGTACGTTAAATTGTTAGGTTAAGTTAGATGACTCGTTTTCGTGTTCTCCCCCACCCAAAAACCCCGATTTCCCAGGCTCTCCTCCATTATTGTTGGGGGATTAGGGTGGGACAAAAACGAGAAATTTCCAACAAAAGTAAAGGTCGGATTCGCTCAAAATACACTGGAAAAACTTCTTGGTCAACCACTAAGGACTCATGTCCGAAAGTAAAAACTTACCATGATTTCTCTGTAGTTATACTTGCATTCCATTGGTGTAAATTGTTCGTTTTTTCCATCGCGTAGCCCCCGTCTGAGGGGCGGGGAGGATATTATCCATACTATTATTGCACTATGTAGTCATACTAGGCTTTGTGTTGCTTTTGACGTCATTGCATACACAGGGAGTGCCATCTGTGGCTAACCGTAGACAATATCAAAGCCCCTTTAGTTTGAAACCTCGTAAAGGGCAGACAGTCGGCCGTAGTTCGAAGGCTCTGTTTGAGATCGAGGATAATGAAGCAGGTTACCGGATTTTTGTGGGTGGCTGTACAGTCTTATGTCATTTAATTAAGTGGAACTCAAACTTATGTAGCGTTTCCATAAGCAGTCATTTAGGTCAATTTGTAGTTTCGACCAACCAAGGCTCTCGAGTTGAGCAATGTGTTTTCCGGTGGCTTAGAAAATTTTAAGACACTTTTCTTCTTTGGAGTTTTCCTCGCAAATGACTTAAAATTACCTAACCTATCCAGGGAGCTCAGGCCACCTGGGTCCCCTGGTATATTTAAGTCATTTGCGAAAGAAGCGTCATAGCAGGAAAGTGTCTTAAAATTGTCTTAACCACCGGAAAAAACACATTACCCAACTCAGGAGCCCTGGTTGGTCGAAACTACAAATTGACCGTCATTTATATTAATTTGTTTGAATTCATTTTCATATCCATTAGTTTTTCACCCTTTGAAATTTGTTTGGTTATTTCCTATACTGTTTGGTTAGTGCGTTTTACTTGTATAAAAACAAGGACAACTGTAGGTAGGTACACTCGCGGACTCTTCTACGTTGAACACCCAGCCAGACGACCAGAGAGGTAGAATCAGCTGACGATGTGGTAACAGTGTGTGTGCCGGGGTGGAAGGGTTTGGGGAGGGGGAGGGGGAATGATGGGGGAGTTCTTGAGTTGCGTGTTGCATAATATAATCATATTTTTTTTTATGCATTACAAAGTAATGGAAGTAGAAGAGATTATTAAATTTAGGAATACGTTTTTTCCATCAGTATTACAATGTTTTATTTTATGCACTATAAAAAGTAATTTTTAATCTAAAGTTCGAGGCCAGAGAAACACACAATCCTAACCTTCCCACACCAATTCTTAGTAAGAATAGCATGGGAGAACAGGTGCCAGTCAATGGTTAATGTTGACCAAAGATTTAGTTATAATACCCATTCTTACAATAATTTTTTTTAGAGGGTAGGAATAATTCAATAAAAAAGTATGGAAAGTTGTATTACTACGTGAAATAAAACAAGAAGTGATTGTTATCATAACGGAAAATAAAATAGTCACTTATTATTTATGAGAAAATAAAGTATACACATTTTTTTTACTTTTTCACTCGGAAGAATGAGTGAATACCTAGTGAAAGCGAAGCTCATGAGAGGTAGCTAGATTTTTGCTTTCACAAAGGCTGTCCTAATACGGACGATATGAGGTTGGACTTAGGCATCAGAAATCATCGACAGAGGAACACCGTGCTAGCAGACTTAATAATAATAATAATAATAATAATAATAATAATAATTAACTGTTTATTGAAAGAGCATGGCAGCCGGAAGGCTGATAATATACAATTACTGTACATAATTGGGGAATGGGTCTCTTGATTTACAAATTATGTACACGTAATATAAGTGATACAAATAAGATATATAATAATTAGGTGGTGATAATTTTTTCAATGGTTGGGACTGGGCTGTTCTTGTAGCAATCAGTTCGTGCTCCTATGGGCTGGATGCGGTTGGGCAGTTGTGTGGCCACGTGGCCAGGACAGTAGCTTGGGGCAATGCAGGTGTGCTCCATCCTTCAGGATAGGTCAGGTGAAGCCGTGAGGTCAGGTCAAGCCACATTCAGTATTGCTGTGTTTTTGTGCTTTTCCTTCGAGTAAAAATTGCCACTTTTGTATATCACTTGTGGGTTGATCGTCAATCTTTGCACTGTACTGTTGGTGTGAAGATGTTGATAAATCCAGATGGGCAGGAGGAGATGGGGGAGGGGAGAGCCTGACAGACCGGGCTGGCAGCTGTCTCCATGGTCAAGAGACCACGGCCGCGTTAGCAGGCAGAGCCGACTACACACGTCCTTACCCTATGAAGGCTGAGGGAGGTGCCTTGTCTTGTTTGTCGGCATTAGGCACTGGACTTCTGGAAAAGGCTTGTTTTCACTGACGTAAATTCTTCTCTTTAGTATCCTGTCCATCCAACTTCTTTGTTGATAATGGCATTACGAACCTACACGTCATTGGCAACTACTTGTCAGTATCTTTCGTAGCACATACCACTAGAATCATCATATTAAAACGATAAGTGTAAATAGGTCAATTTGGTTTACCCTGTGCGAGGCTAGGTCGAAACTTGACTTTTGACAGCATATTGAAATTGAAACAGTTTATTTAGCCAGAAAAACACAGATACAGAGTGGATAATAATAACAATATTAACATGGCTGAGCCAGTTGAGAACCTGAGTTCTCTCCTGTATACACCTGATACAAGTGATCCCTCGGTTAACGAGCGCCTCGGTTAACGAAATTTCGGTTAACGAATTACCTCCCATTAGATTCTTAACTTCGGTTAACGAGCATTCCCTCGATTAACGAATTCCTTACGAGCGCCCCTCAACATGTTTTCGCTTGCACACTAGCTGTCGTATTAGTCCGCCAATACAGTAATCGGTTCTAGGGCTTAAATTCCTTACTATTTTAGTAAATATCAAGAAGTTTGTACTATTCAATAATTTTAAAAGTCTTATATTAAAATTTTAAGTAATTTTAACAATTATTTAACATAGTTTTAGTACAGGAAAACTAGTTTTTAGCGTGCCAAACAGCCTGTCAACACACTATACAGGCATCAGTCTCTGTGTCTTTTCAGTGGCGGTAACATCTTGCTTCAGACTCTTCAACATAAACGCTTTTTTTCTGTGTTTCCAGTCAAATTATTGGTCATTTTGAAATATATTTTACATATTGACAATATATAATGCAGTGCAGTGTTGATTTAAAGAAAATAATCTTGAATTACACCAAGTGAACTAAAATTTTATAGGTGAGATGGCAGCATGGGGTGACTTCTCTTCCACCCCAATGCCTTCTCTTCTCCCTTCTCCTCCACCCCCATTCTAATTCCCATCATCATCAACCAGGAGCCTTCTACATGCACACCTCAAAGTAAGTGTAATTTACTGCATTTATTTTTAGTTTGTATGTAATTTTCGGTGAGCTGGAACCAATTATCCAAAAACCCCTTGAAACAATGGTTTTGGTTAACGAATTTTTTGGTTAACGAATTTTTTGGTTAACGAGCAACCTTCTGGAATGAATTGTGCTCGTTAACCGAGGGACCACTTATATACTATAGATTTATTTTAAGGAAGTATTATGTAACATTTAGTATTATCTGGAATAGTACAATAACATGGTGGTAATAAGAACATCTCATAATGTTACCACGGTTATCACTTCAATATTTATTTATTTTATTTATATATTTTTTATTTTGTTTTATTTTATTTTATTTTATTTTTTTTTTTTTATTTATATCATAAGTATATACATAAATTACAGTGGAATTGAAAAACATAAATATAATGGGGAAGCAGTACAACATGGGTTGTACAGTATTAAGGTTGAGCAAGAGGACAGAGCTGTCAAGATTATGTCTAGTTGGCAAATATATTTATTGCAATGGTAATTTCTTATCTATTTACATGATAACTTCCGATAAAACGGTTTTGATGGTACAATAAAAGCAGATACTGTAAATATGATAGGTATTACAAGAAATATTAATACTTTGACGATAGATATTTTTTGAGAGATGATTTAAAGGAAGGGAGAGTAGTCTTTACTCAGATGGGTGGGGGTAAGTTGTTCCACACCTTCACACCATGATAATATTATTTTATGGAGGTGTGGGAATGAGAGAGCAAGGGGAGTCTAAGTAGCTCTGGGGGCCTTAAGTTGTATCTCTGATTATTCCGGAACTGGAAATAATTATTGTTAAGCAAGTGATTGATAGATTTGTAAACAAAGAGGGCACAGCAGCAGGTGTTAATATCTTCGAATTTTAACATTTTCAATTTAGCAAATTTTTCGTTTGTGTGATCTGTTTTTTTCAAGTAGGTCATTGTCTGTACAACTCTCTTTTGAGCAGAAACCAGGGATTGTGTTTTTGAAGAGCCAGAGGGCCCCCCCATAGTGTGTAACAGTGTATCAGGTCTTGGTAAACAAGATCATGATAGATTTCTTTCATTGCTGTGAGAGTGAGTGACTGTCGAGTGTGATACATGATACCACACTTTTTATTGACTTTACAGTGAATGGCTTGTATGTGGTTTCTCCAGTTAAGTTTCTCATCAACAATAACTCCGAGGAATTTAGTATTTTGTTTGCTTTTGAGGACTGTATTACCAAGGTACAGGGGGTCCAAGTCTGGGGGTAAGTGTAGTGGGTTTTCTCGAGGTTTAAGGTCAGTTTATTATGCATTACCCAGGTCCTGACTTTAGTCAATTCAGTGTTCATAATTCTCATCATGGAATGGAGGTCTTAGTTGCTGGCATAGAGATTACTATCGTCTGCAAATAAGTTGTATTTTATGAGTGTGCTGGCGTGGACTATGTCGTTTATGTACTGGACCGAGAATGGAACCATACAAGATTGGCGATGAGTCAGATTGGTGATTATTATAACAGACATACTGCTTCCTGTTGGACAGATATGAGGTAAACCAATTGTGGGACAGGCCCCTAACGCCGTAATGTTCAAGCTTTGAAAGGAGGATGGTATGGTCGACAGTATCGAAGGCTTTAGAGAGGTCCAAGAATATACCGACTGTGAACTGACTATTATCAAAAGAATTTAAGATGTCATTAGTAAAGGATAGCAGAGCACTCTCAGTCGACCTTCTAGCTCTAAATCCAAACTGGGAGTCTGTTAAGATGTTATTGGCATTGCAGAAGGAATTTAGTCTCCTACATTCTAGCTTCTCCAGTATCTTACTCAAGGCTGGGAGGACTGATATGGGGCGGTAATTCTTGAAGAGACCTTTGTCCCCAGATTTTTTATATGCTGGGTGAACTTTAGCACTTTTTATTTTATCCAGAAATACACCACTAGTGAAGGAGGAGTTACAAATGTTTAGGAGAACAGGTAGTAATAAGTGGGTTACTTTCTTAATGATGCTCATTGGTATATTGTCTTTGCCTGCTGCTGCATTTTTGGACAGGGGATAAGAACAGCTCATTTTGCTGTCTGTTTTGCAGGTAAGCTCTAAATTCCTCATGGTGATCAGGAATCCCCTCTGCAAGATTTTTACCAGCATAAATAAAATATTCATTGAAGTGGTTGGCAATGAGGGAGGGTTCCGTTACAACTGAATCATTTATCATAAAAGCTGAGTGGGGGGGTCGAAGGCTGAGTGTTCCTGTTATGAATAGAGTTTATGACATTCCGGGTTTTTTTTACTGTCGCCTGATGCTGACTGAAGCTCATTTGTATAATAGCTACGTCTGGCATTTCTAACTGCTTGAGTTACTCTATTTCTGATACTTCGGTAAGCATCACCGAAAGTTATGGGTCTGCAAATTTCCTTTGAAGTTTGTGTTTTTGTTTTATCATTATCTTAATTTCGCTCGTGATATAGGGTTTGGAAATGGATACAGTTTTCACTGACTTAGTCTTGAGGAGGAAGCATTTATCAAAGCAAGCATTGAAGATGCAAGAGAAGTTGCAGCTGTTCACGTTAGGGTTGTCGGAGGCATAGACAAGATCCTTTAGCATTCATTAGGTTGTTTTTAAAAAAGGAGCATGTCATCGGCGCAGTAGTCTCTGTATTGTATTGAGACTACTAGACCTTTCAGGTCTTGTGGCTGTTTTATACATGGCAAAAACTGGGAAGTGATCTGAGATATTGTTATAAATAATTCCACTTGCAAGATTGTTAGGAGTGTTGTTAGTCCAGATATGATCTATCACAGTGGCAGAGGTGGCAGTTACTCTAGTGGGTTTGGTTATAGTGTTGAAGAAGAGTTTAGAATGACAGGTAGCAAGAAGGTGTAATACTGAGGTGTCGGTTTCTGATTTTAATAGATCAAGGTTGAAATCTGTAATGTAGCAAAGTTTCCCCTCTGAACTTATGATAGAGATAAGCTCCGAAAATTTATCAAGAAGATTCCTTACATTAGTGTGGAGTCTTCTGTAGATTACTCCTACTAGGATATTTCGTGTGTCGTTACGTAATTCAGTGAAAACATTCCATGTACTCCTCCTGAACCTTTAAATCATCTCTTACAGAAGTGTTATACTTGATATCAACATATAGGGCGACACCACCACTGTGTCGTGTTGACGTCTATTATAATTAGGAATGTTATACAAATGTTCAATATCGTTAGTGAGTTTGGTCTCACAGAACCCAAGTACATCAAATTTGTGGGCAATAGAAGATAAACACTGATCTAAAAAGGTATCCAGATGAAGGGGAATACTGCTGATGTTATGGCTAATCAAGGAGAAGGAATGAGGTAGTAGGAGACTAGAACTAAACTCGGGAGAGTCAGGAAAGTAATAGTTACAGTTGGGGTTGGTGTAACCCAGTGAGTTTTGCAGAAAGGCATCAGGATCGATATGAGGGAGTATTGTGTCGACACCATGGGTAAAGGGGGTGTAACACATACGATCTAGCACATCTCGGGGAATGACACTAGCATCATCATTGTAGGAACATTGATACTGATTAAGGAACAGTAAAAACTCAGGGTCACTGAGGTGTGAAAAAGGAAGATCTAAGAAAGTTATAATAGTGGGGGGTAACGTACTTACAAGTGCTACAACCAACAGAATTAAGATGACCGGCACTGTTGAGGGTTTCATTATAAGCTGTTAATGCTCGCATGAAATATAATGTACATATAAGAGCAGCTAAATCACCTAATAATGTGTATCAGCTTAAAGTTTTATGTCGGATTTGTAAAATAATTATAACTAAGAAATTGGTCGACATCAATCATTGACTGGCACCTGTCTTCCCAAACTGTCCTTACCCGAAGAAGGGTAGCAGTAGTGCGGGTAGGTAAAGGTTACGTGTTTCTCTGGATTTGGAGCCTCAGATTAGAGATAACCAATTACACCCCAATAAATCAAACAACGTGATGCTACTGTAAATACGTATTCCTACACCATAATCACCTCTTCCACTTCCATCACTCTTTTGTGTGCGAAATAATGTATGATTATATTATGCAGCACGGAACTCAAGTACTCCCCCATCTTTTCCCCTCGCCCTCCCACGCCCCCGCACACACACACACACACACACACACTGTTACCAGATCATCAGCTAATTCTACCTCTCTGGTCGTCTGGCTGGGTGTTCAACGTTGAAAAGTCCGGGACTGTACTGTACATATTGAATGTGTGTGACGCGAATTAAAGTAGATCCTCAAGGCCTGACTGCCTGCGGGAGCAGCGTGGATACAGCACACCGTAGATTAAGCCTTTTATAGTTACGCAAGGAGGCAGTGTGGACGGATTTAGGTAACCATTCGCAGCTAGGTGGACTAGAAATGCCCCGAGTGTGATCCAGGAACCCTAAGGACGAAAGGCAAATGCTGTAACCCCTCAACCACCGCAACCAGTGACACGTGTACAGTCAGCCAGTAAATTATTAGTATGGATACATTATCAAACAATATCTAAACAAAAGAATGTAGTTATATTGACTTATGAAACGTGTGTTTGTGACGTATTTCCCTTCAGAAAAATAAGAATCGTTTGTAATGTTGATACTATTACCTTCATCTTCAACTACTCTCTTGTTAATTATTTCATGATTTTTGTAGTTAGAGAAAGCGAACTCAGTCCCTTAAACTGTATTATAGTTGTTAGTTAATACTCTCGAGTTTCTTGTAACGACCTTAGGTATAATGAAACCGTAGATCTGTTACCTATAGTTTGCCATCTACACATTTCATAAGTAACATTCTAATTAAAGTTGTTGCAATAGCAATAGTCTGACTAGAAGTAAAAGTATTAAAGTAGCAGTAATAGCTGCAGTAGTCACACAAAATGGAGCTCTCTAGTAGTCTTGTCACCAGAAATACGAGTCAATAAAATAAGATATTAGCTGAAGATGGTTATGTAGAACTGAAGTGATGAGAACCTGAATTCAGTTTCCAGAGCTTTCAGGAGAACAAAACGGGAATTCACTATACTTAAAACTAAATAATAAGAAAGGGACGTTTTTCTATTAACGTGACTCAATAGAAAGCTTTTTCTCATAATTTTTTCATGTTTTTGGACTAGTGAATATAATTACTAACCTTGTTACGCGTTTAAAGACCTTTGTTGTTGAAGGGCAGTAATAACGTTATAACAACTACAAAGTCAGTGGGGTTTTAAGAGGAATTATCCGTTCCTAATTCTAAAGCACTGAGTCATATCGTAAAAAGACACTACTGCACAACACAATATTCGTGTGGAGATTTGTGAAAAATATTAACAACGAGAAGTTCCATTAACTTCATGACAGGGGGATCATGTAGAGCTCATAACCGAGCTCAGTCAGGTGTGAGGACGCAATTCACAGTCAAGCGATTCTCGATCATAGATATTATGATCTATTCACACGGTTCACTTTAATGTTTGGAAGAACATTTCATATGTAGTCGTAGTTTGGTGGGGGCTACATGAAACTTGAGATTTTGCCATTTTTATAATGGATTAGTCTTTCTTGAGTCGTTGATAAGAAATTTATCCGCCTGCAAAGCGATAATATTTCTCTATTAACTCTTCGAAATTCATCAGTATAATCTAAACAATGTCAAGCCAATTATACTGTTGGCTGACATACCTCGCAAGTTCGCAACACATCATTTGATTGTTTTTATGGAAGCTCCTCGTTGTTAGTCAATATTATTGCCGTTTCATTGCCGTAAAGGTTACTAGTACGTCATTATATTTTTCATGTTTTCTTGAAACTCTATGTTTTCCTTCTATCATCTGAATATCACGTAAGTCTGTCGAATGATTGTGAAAGAGTATATTCTGGTTTTATATCATGTGGGTAGCAGTTTGACTCTTATCTCAGACTTCACAAATATGTTTATGTACTGTATCTGATCCACGATGTTGACCTCGGCCCTTTACATTTACGTATAATATATAATAACTCGAGACTAAATCGTTGGGGTTCCTTTTGCTTTGAGAATTAAAGTCTAGAAATGGGAATAATATGACACATCGGTTTATTCCACCTCAATGTTAATATATAGGAATTATGATATGTGGCAATTCTGCCTGTGTACAAGTTGTTTGTATAGTTTAACATAACAGGCCACCACTTAATGTATTTATCGCTCTAAATCCAATTTTGTATAATTCTCACTGACGATAAGGACAGAAGTCCTTTTTCCCTTTATAAGTCTTTGCTCACTCATAACATAGCATTTCAACATTAGGAAAAACGTACAGTGGAAGTGAACAAATATTACTTGTGTATAAATAAATAAATTAACACATACAGTATATATATATATATATATATATATATATATATATATATATATATATATATATATATATATATATATATATATATATATATATATATATATTATTACGGAATAATTCATACAAATGTCAAAGTAATATTAATTTTAAATAATTTTATATTCTGTATATATTCGCGTTGAACAAGCAGTGCCGAGGACAGGTGTAGCCTGTGGTCGTGGTGAGAGTTGGTGCAAGACTTGGTGATAAAACAAAACACAGGGAGGGAAGGAGAAAAGGTGTGGGCAGGGGAGGGGTTCAGGAATAGGTAATAGGCAGTCAAGTTCAAGTGATGGGTTGGATCAAGTGGTAGGATTGGCAGAATCAGAATATGGATAAACTCAGGTGATAGGCAAACAGGATCAGATAATGAGAAGGATCAAGTGGTATATTCAGTGTACAGTACTAAGAAAGCCAGGTACTGTTAATATTGCGGTGAATAGTTTCGGGTATAGTAAGGGTGAGTCAGGGAGGTGAATAAACATTACACTCTTAATCCTTAACTTGACCTATTTTTAAGCTTGGCCTTCAGCACCAATGCCAGAAGCACCAGCTCCTGCGGGCGGGTCAAAAGCTGCAGGGTTGCTCTGAAACTCCTGAAGCAGCTTTAACTCCAGCTGTTTGCGACGGCGATCAAATTCACCCTTGCGAACCATCTGAAGTTGCTGTTGCTGTTGCTGGTTTTGCAAGAGAAGTTCCTGCTGTTCCTGAACGTCCAATAGTTCAGCCAAGTCATGGCCGAACTGATCTAAGACCTCCTCAACCTCGCGGCCATATATGTCAGTGAAGCGCGCCGTGCCATCGACGTCAACGAACTGTAAGTCAATAAATGTTATAAAATTGTTTATCCTATTGTATTAGTTTTTCGTGACTTAAAAACATTAAGTACATTGCAGACATATTCCTTCAAGAGTTAATGTGAATTATTCCAAACGTTTGTGGAAATATTAATCAATCATCGTTTTGGGGATTAATTTGGGAGCACTCACTACAGAGGAATGCAGTTATTAAACATTTCAGTAGCCAGGGGACACAGAAGCAATGGGTAAATGAGGAGATAAAGAGGTGTTTGTTCTTGAATACTGGTGCTAAGATTTGAAGACTGTTGGTTACCCAATAAATATAAAAAATTAGTCGGCACTTACCACTCGGAGGTGTGGGTGTGTGGCAAGCACTTTGTTGGCGTGTTGTACCACCATGGGGTTAACAGGGATTGCTGCTTGGTTATTGAGGCCAGGACCGAAGAAAGATGGATTAAGAGGAGTTGCACCAGTTGCAGCAGGCGCAGTGGTAGGGGATGCAGAAGGCTTTGTAGCAGTGGCACCTGGAGCGGGATCGGTAGCAGGGGAGGGATCAGCAGCAAGGGAGGGATCAGTAGCAGGGGAGGGATCAGCAGAGAGGGTTGTAGCGTCTTCGGTGGCGGCAGTCTGCGGTTTTGCAGCAGTCATGGTGGCTGCTGCCAGAAGGACACACACCTGGAGAAACAAACACTGGTGTTAGTTATAGTCTCACTGGAGGGACCGTTCACTGTGGGACCTACCCACCACCTTACACAACTGAAGGAACTTTACCGACGCTTTTCCAACTGATGGGATCATGGAGCTTACCACTGGGAGAACCTATCCATTACTTGTGCCAATGACAACAACTGCTACAGCGGAATCCTCTACATAATAGTAACACTAGGAATTATAAAGGAAACCTACTGTTAGTGTTTAGGAACGAGCCTCTATTCCGGGAACCGCAACCACATAAAAGTAGAATGAATAGAATAGATTTTAATAAAGAAAATATAAATCATGTAAAACAGTCAGTCCTCTTGGTATTCGCTCGTTCTTGTTCAACCTTTTTATTGGGTTTTATTAATGCAGGATTTCACTGTAGGAATGCAAGTGAGTGGTGTTGTGATAATGGCGTTCACTTATTTCAATGCAGGGCATTGTGAAAATGCTATACGAATATGAAATGTGTGATAACTAAATTATGCTAGCCCATCGCGAAGGATTAACCTGTTTGTCCGTTTAGTTTCAGTTAGCGTAATATCTAGCGTTAGACTAAGGGAAAGACTAAAGAATATGATTTTTTTTTGTAACAATAAGACAATTATTTCTCAAATGTGAAATCTCGTACTTATTACTGCAGTAAAAGGAAGTAAAATTTCATATATTAGTGAACATCGATAATGTCTTTGCGTTGATTTCTCATAACTAAAGTTAATGAAACTTGTAGGCTTGACCATAACTGATACTACTCCTGCTCGGCCACACTAACCGTCACTGCGACACTTACCGCTGAATATTAGCGCTACATCAACGTTATGCCAACAATTTAACATTAAATGAACGTCACACAAACGCCACAAGAACACCACTACACCATCACCACATTGCACAGCTAATCCACAATGCTCCTCAACTTACAATAATCCTCATGATGAAGCTTGAGGTTTGTGGTAAGACTGAATGCAAGGAGGAGTGCGGTGCCCGCCTTATATACCAGACTGCGCCAGACCCAAATGTCAGCGTTCGCCATCACTCTTCACCTTTACTGTAGTCTCTCCATTATCCTCCACCAGTCACTCTCCGCCCTTCACACACCGCCGATTAACATTAACCCGTCACACTGTTCTCATATGATGTAATTAATATGAAGGAAAGTCATTGTGGTTCTAATGATGTTATTACGATTATTTTTAGTGATATTATCCCAGTATATCAGGTGACGTAACTTACTCCTTTTAAAGTGCAAAAAATTCAATTTGTTAAAAGACGTTCGCACTTAATGAATGTTATTGGTCTCTTTGGTTTGGCCGACGTCTCGATTAAGATATTAAGAGTTTAAGTGTTCGTAAGTGTTGATTTGAGAAAAAAAAAACGTATTGTGATATGAGGTCAAAGATGTATAATTTCTATTCTTATTGAATTTGAATTTCTGTAACTTTTCTATAGAAGCTGTTTGTTTTTTATTTGTTTTCAGTTCCATTTCCGTTAAGTTGTTTAACCTTTCTGAAACTTTTTTTTATTCTCCCGACAGCGTTTGGTTAATGAGTTTGGCTTCTGAAAATTAAGGATAACCATAGATACATAAGTGTGTGACGCGAGTGAAAGTAGATCCTTTAGGCCTAACTGCCTGCAGGGCAATGTGGGCACAGCACACCGTAGACTTAGCCTTTTATTGTTACTTAAGGAGGCTCTGTGGACGGAGTTGCACTCAACCGCTTTTCCTACCACGGTCTATAAAGTTAGGTACCCATTCGCAGCTGGGTGGACGAGTGGTGCCCCGCAGGTGAACAAGGAATCCTTAGGACAGAAGGCGAGTGCTGTAGCCACTCGGCCGCCCCGCAACCTGTTACACGTGTATAGTCAGCCAGTAAGTTATTATTATGGCTACACTGATGAACAATATGTAAACAGACGTGTGTAGTTATGTTGTCTTGTTATGGCATATGTTTGACTGTGGTATAATTCCCTTCAGATGAACAAGAGTCGTTTATAAGTATCGACACTCTTACCTTATCCTTCCTTGCAAATTCTATCATTATTTTTCGTTAGACAAATTAACTCGGTCTCATATATTCTAGCTAATAATAAACATCCTAACAGCGACAACAGGTACGATGAGAAAGGAGATTTAATGTACTAATGGATGATAATATGTTGTGCTTTCCAGAAGCTCTTTATTTTCCTTTTTCGATCACTGGAATATCACGTACTGCTGTCGTGGGTTTGTGGTGTAATAAATATCGAGGTAAATATTACACATACTTCAGCAGGGCTACCGCCTGGTCTTGTATTAGGTAGGTAACAGGGCTACCACCTGGTCCTGTATTATGTAGGTAACAGGGCTACCACCTGGTCCTGTATTATGTAGGTAACAGGGCTACCACCTGGTGTTGTATTATGTAGGTAACAGGGCTACCACCTGGTCTTGTATTATGTAGGTAACAGGGCTACCACCTGTATTATGTAGGTAACAGGGCTACCACCTGGTGTTGTATTATGTAGGTAACAGGGCTACCACCTGGTGTTGTATTATGTAGGTAACAGGGCTACCACCTGGTCCTGTATTATGTAGGTAACAGGGCTACCACCTGGTGTTGTATTATGTAGGTAACAGGGCTACCACCTGGTGTTGTATTATGTAGGTAACAGGGCTACCACCTGGTCTTGTATTATGTAGGTAGCAGAGTAACTCTCATCTCAGAAAAAATAAAACTTCGCTTCAAAAAGACGTCGATATATTTTTACCTAGCTGTCCACGCATGTTCATATAATAGCTCATCCATGATGTCGACTTAACATTTACAAAGAATACGTAAACTTTCCGTTAATAAATGACAAGAACTAACTTTAATTAAGTCCTGATCCGTATATATTAGAAATATCTTACCTCTATAAATGTGCGTACTGGAATAAGTACCACAATTTATAAATTCGAGATGTCTAAACGGATGGGTTCTTTATGTTTCGGAAATAAAAGTCTTAAGAGATGGGAAGCATCTAATATGGTGAATTATTCTTCCATAATTATGATTAATTATATATGTTAATCTCTGTCTATGTACAAGGTTGTTTGCATAGTTTAACATGTGACCACTTAATGTATATATCGTAATGAATCCAATTTTGTACAATTCTTAGTGACGTTAAGGGTGGAAATCTACCTTGATAACCCTTTTCTCACTCATAATATAACATTTCAACACTAAGCAAAAGGTACAATGGAAATAAAAAAATAATGTTTGTATATATTTAATAATTTATTACGAAATAGTTTTACAAATGTCAAGGTAATTTTGACTTTAAATAAATTAAAAATATTACGTGTATAATTGTGTCAGACTTGCACTGTCGAGGACAGGTGTAGCCTCTGGTAGTGGTGAGAGTTGGTGCAAGACTTGGCGGTACAGTAAGACAACACAAGGATGGAAAGGATGTGGACAGGGTAGAGGTTCAGGAATAGGTAATAGGTCGTCAGGATCAAGTGGGTGAAAGGATCAACTGGTAGTCTGAGGAGATGAGGCGAGTGGGAGGATCAAATGATAAACTCGCAAGAACGGATAACCGTGAGGATTAGGTCACTGGATGAATGAAATGATAGACTATTAGGTTCAACTGATGGGTTGGATCAAGTGGTAAGGTTGGCACGATCAGGTGATGAAGAACATGAAGCAACATACTGTCAATATTACAGTAGTTAGGTAAGTGGGAGGACTTTCCGGATGCACTGCTAAGGTAGACAAGAAGTGATGATCTTATGGGGAATAGTTACAGCAAGAGTGAGGGAGGGTCAGGGCGGTGAATAAACTTTACGAACTAAATCTGTGGCCACCAGCGCCAGAAGCACCCATTCTTGCTGGCGGGTCAAAAGTTGAGGGGTTGGTCTGGAAATCTTTCATCAGCTGCAACTCCAGCTGTTTGAGACGGCGCTCAAATTCTCTGTTGCGAGTCGCTGTTTGGAGGAGCTGCTGTTTCTGACGCGCATCTAAGAGACGCTCCTGCTGTTCCTGAACGTCCAAGAGTTCGGCCAAGTCATGGCCGAACTGATCTAAAACCTCCTCGACCTCGCGGCCGTATATGTCAGTGAAGTGCGCCGTACCATCGATATCGACGAACTGCAAGTAAAATGATGTTAGAAGGCTGTTTCTATAGTCACACTTTTTTCTCGAGAAAAACACAATAAATGTAATAAAAAGAGTATCTTCAAGAGCTAAATGTGAATTATTCCAAAATCTTGTGGAACTATTAATCATTCCTCTTGTTTTGGAAAAATTTAGGAGAACTCATAATCATACGAGGACTCGTCTGAAAGCTATGCATATGTTAGACATTTAAATAGTCAGGGAACACAGAAGCAATGGGTCAATGAGGAGATAAAGAGGTGTTTGTTCTTGAATACTGGTGCTAAGATTTGAAGACTGTTGGTTACCCAATAAAGATAAAGAAATAAGTCAGCACTTACCACTCGGAGGTGTGGGTGTGTGGCAAGCACTTTGTTGGCGTGTTGTACCACCATGGGGTTAACAGGGATTGCTGCTTGGTTATTGAGGCCAGGACCGAAGAAAGATGGATTAACACGAGATGCACCACTTGCAGCAGGCGCAGTGGTAGGGGATGCAGAAGACTTAGCAGACGTTGTTGCAGTGGCACCTGGAGCGGGATCGGCAGCAGGGGAAGGATTAGCAGCAGGAGAAGGATTAGCAGCAGGGGAGGGATTAGCAGCAGGGGAGGGATCAGCAGCAGGGGAGGGATCAGTAGCAGGGGAGGGATCAGCAGCAGGGGAGGGATCAGCAGGAGGGATCAGCAGCAGGGGAGGGATCAGTAACAGGGGAGGGATCAGCAGCAGGGGAGGGATCAGCAGCAGGGGAGGGATCAGTAGCAGGGGAGGGATCAGCAGCAGGGGAGGGATCAGTAACAGGGGAGGGATCAGCAGCAGGGGAGGGATCAGCAGCAGGGGAGGGATCAGCAGAGAGGGTTGTAGCGTCTTCGGTGGCGGCAGTCTGCGGTTTTGCAGCAGTCATGGTGGCTGCTGCCAGAAGGACACACACCTGGAGAAACAAACACTGGTGTTAGTTATAGTCTCTCACTGGAGGGACCGTTCACTGTGGGACCTACCCACCACCTTACACAACTGAAGGAACTTTACCGACGCTTTTCCAACTGATGGGATTATGGAGCTTACCACTGGGAGAACCTATCCATTACTTGTGCCAATGACAACAACTGCTACAGCAGAATCGTCTACTTAATAGTATCACTATAGGAATCATAAAGGAAACCTACTGTTAGTGTTTAGGAACGAGCCTCTACTCTGGGAACCGCAACCACATAAAAGTAGAATGAATAGAATAGATTTTAATGAAGAAAATATAAATCATGTAAAACAGTCAGTCCTCTTGGTATTCGCTCGTTCTTGTTCAACCTTTTTATTGGGAATGAAAGTAAGTGGTGTTGTGATAATGGCGTTCACTTATTTATCTGCAGAGCATTGTGATGATATAATGTGTCAAATAAATTGTGCTAAGACATCAAGAAAAGTTGCTTATGCATTTTTTTGTTAAGCTGAGGAAAACATAAGGAAGACGATAATATGTTTGGTGAGACTTCAACCACTTTTTTTTTATTAAAATAAAAATAAATTTCATATTTTATTGAAATTGAATAACACCTTCATGTTAAGTTATCATAAATGGAATGAGTGTAACGTGTAGGTTTGACTAATTGAAATCATTCCTCGTTGGTAACATTAACCATATCTACTACATCGTGCTGTATATTAACGCCACACCAACTTTATGCCAAAGCCACATTTATTTTAAATGAGCGACACACAAGCGCCACAATATAACTTTTTATCACCACCACACTACACCGCTCCCCCATAAGGCTTCTCAACTTACAATAATCTTCATGATGAAGCTTGAGCCTCGTAGTTGGGACTGAATGCAATGAGGAGCGCGGCGCGCGCCTTATATATAGTTCCAGACTGTGCGCAAGACTCAAATGTCAGCGTTCACTATCTCTCTTCACCTTCACACTCTACTCATTACTCTCCAACAGTCACTCTCCGCACTTCACACACCACCTATCGTTATCTACCTCCCTCACTCCACCCATCCCACTTCACCCATTACACTCCACCTATTACACTTCACCCACCACTCAGTATCTATCCCATTTCAACTATTACACTTTACCAATTAAAAGAAGGTGTAATATATGTGAAACTGAGTGTGGTTGTTTTCCACCAAAATATCAATTACAGTACTTCTAAGGCTCTATCCCCTTATGTCTAATGTGGGTTAACGTATTCCATAATAATACTCAAATATTCAGTTTTTAACAGAAAATCACAAATCAGGTAAATTTTCTTTTTGATGGTGTTGGTTGTTTCATTTAAAAATGTAAGTCACCTTCTCACCACTTTTGCCGTGTTGAATCGGTCAACACAGGAAAACATGTACAGTATCTCAAAAAAATATCTGCCAGGATGGGTCCGATGACTTCCGAAATGCTACATGCAACTCGTGATGTCCCGGGAGGGTTGGCATGCGTGGTTCTGTGGCATACTGATCCAACTACATTTGGTAACAAGTAAATACTCATTGCATCACTTAAGATAAACTATATACCAAATTAAATGTATCCCAATATCTATCATCCGTGGTCTCATAATGCATCACTCAGAGTGTGGACAGAAAATTTTTTGAGATATTATACAGGATTACAAATACGAGTATAACATATTTTATTTTATTTTTATTAAATTGAAACATCTGCAAAATTTCTAAAGATAGCCATTGTTATTTGTATGTGTCAGATTCTAATTTCATTAACTTATTTCACTTTTGTAAAACATTTTTTATCACCGGTTCTCTCCAGACTGTGTACTTGAGGAGGTCAGCTTATGTAGAACTGAGTGAGTTTGTGGATATGAACGCGTGTGAGTGAGGTGTTTACCTTCACCTTCCTCAGTATCTGGTTATGATAGGTTGCCATCCTGGCCTGGCTTCTGGGGGCCCTATATTTATATCTTCTTAGCGGTGATAGTTCAACAGTGTAATTGCTCCACGCCTGTTACCATCGTCAAACTAAAGGTGGATTTTATGTAATGGTTATTTCCCTGAAAGTCTAATTTCTGCAGTATTTGAACTGATATATGAGGAATTCTTTTTAGATCTATCTATCTTTCTATCTATCTATCTATCTATCTATCTGTCTCCTGCTAGTGTAACATATTGAAGAAGAACAAATCATTTTTACGAAACGTCTGTAAGCATGTGCACGAATCACATGTTGATGATGTTCACCGACACTCAGACACTCGTACACAAACACTCAATGCTTGTGCACGTACACCCAGACTTTCGTACACATGCACTCGTATACTTGTGCATGTACCTTAAGACACTCGTGCACGTATCCTCAGACACTCGTGCAGGTACCCTCAGACACTCGTGCGGGTACCCTCAGACACTCGTGTAGGTACCCTCAGACACTCGTGCAGGTACCCTCAGACACTCGTGCGGGAACCAACAGACACTCGTGCGGGTACCCTCAGACACTCGTGCGGGTACTCTCAGACACTCGTGCGGGTACCCTCAGACACTCGTGCAGGTACCCACAGACACTCGTGCGTGTACCCTCAGACACTCGTGCAGGTACCCTCAGACACTCGTGCAGGTACCCACAGACACTCGTGCGGGTACCCACAGACACTCGTGCGGGTACCAAGAGATACTCGTGCGGGTACCCTCAGACACTCGTGCGGGTACCCACAGACACTCATGCAGGTACCCTTAGACACTCGTGCAGGTACCCACAGACACTCGTGCGTGTACCCTCAGACACTCGTGCGGGTACCCTCAGACACTCGTGCGGGTACCCACAGACACTCGTGCGGGTACCAAGAGATACTCGTGCGGGTACCCTCAGACACTCGTGCGGGTACCCTCAGACACTCGTGCAGGTACCCACAGACACTCGTGCAGGTACCCTCAGACACTCGTGCAGGTACCAACAGACACTCGTGCGGTACCCTCAGACACTCGTGCGGGTACCAACAGACACTCGTGCGGGTACCCTCAGACACTCGTGCAGGTACGCTCAGACACTCGTGCAGGTATCATCAGACACTCGTGCACGTACCCACAGACACTCTCGTGCAGGTACCCTCCAGAGCACCCTAATACTCGTGCAGGTACCCTCAGACACTCGTGCACGTACCCTTAGACATTCGTGCACGTACCCTCAGACACTCGTGCGGGTACCCTCAGACACTCGTGCGGGTACCCTCAGACACTCGTGCAGGTACCCTCAGACGCTCGTACAGGTACGCTCAGACACTCGAGCAGGTACCCACAGACACTCGTGCAGCTACCCTCAGACACTCGTGCGGGTACCCTCAGACACTCGTGCAGGTACCCTGAGACACTCGTGCGGGTACCCTCAGACACTCGTGCAGGTACCCTCAGACACTCGTGCAGGTACGCTCAGACACTCGTGCAGGTACCCTCAGACACTCGTACACGTACACTCAGATACTCGTACACGTACACTCAGATACTCGTACACGTACACTCAGATAATCGTACACGTACACTCGGATACTTGTACACGTACACTCAGATATTCGTACACGTACACTCAGATACTCGTACACGTACACTCAGATACTCGTGCACGTACACTAAGATAATCGTACACGTACACTTAGATACTCGTACACGTACACTCAGATATTCGTACACGTACACTCAGATACACGTACACTCAGATACTCGTAAACTCAGATAATCGTACACGTACACTCGGATACTCGTACACGTACACTCAGATATTCGTACACGTGCGCTCAGATACTCGTACACGTGCACTCAGATATTCGTACACTTACATTCGGATACTCGTACACTCAGATAATTGCACACGTACACTCAGATATTCGTACACGTACACTCAGATACTCGTACACGAACACTCAGATACTCGTGCACGTACACTCAGATAATCGTACACGTACACTCAGTTACTCGTACACGTACATTCAGATATTCGTACACGTACACTCAGATACTCGTGCACGTGCACTCAGATAATCGTACACGTACACTCAGATTATTCGAGATATTCGGACACTCAGATATTCGTACACGTACACTCAGTTACTCGTACACGTACATTCAGATATTCGTACACGGACACTCAGATACTCGTACACGTATACTCAGATATTCGTACACGTACATTCAGATACTCGTACACTCAGATACTCGTACACGTATACTCAGATTATTCGAGATATTCGTACACGTACACTAAGATACTCGTACACGTACACTCAGATACCCGTACACGTACACTCAGATTATTCGAGATATTCGGACACTCAGATATTCATACACGTACACTCAGATACTCGTACACGTACACTCAGATATTCATACACGTACACTCAGATACTCGTACACGTACACTCAGATACTAGTACACGTACACTCAGATACCCGTACACGTACACTTAGATATTCATACACGTACACTCAGATACTCGTACACGTACACCCAGATACCCGTACACGTACACTCAGATACCCGTACACGTACACTCAGATATTCATACACGTACACTCAGATACACGTACACGTACACTCAGACACTAGTACACGTACACTCAGATACTCGTACACGTACACTCAGAAACTCGTATATGTACACTCAGACAAACGTACTGTTGCCGATATATACTCTCGACACGCCTGGAAGCATCTGAGACAACATGAACAAACATTAAGTCCAATAATCATGCATACTCCCCCCCCCCCCTGTATAAGTAACACTTTATTGTACCCTGCTTTATAGAACACGCTGTCGGAGATTGATACATTCTAACACGATCTGATATGTCTTTATGACTACAGTGCCAGACGTGTCGTGAGTACATGGTCAAGAACGCTACACAAAAACACCTGTTAATACTTAGCGTGTGTTTATTTAACGCTCAGCTGAATACTGACTACAAGGGCTTGTTGACCCGCATGCTTGAGAGATGCTCCTACAACCTCTGTACTCCCCTCGTATTTCCTCCCTTATTTTTGAAAATCTCTAAATTATTATAAATTCACACGTTAAGTAAAACCAAACTGAAGAAATTTGCAAATAGTGATATACTGTACTTCATAATTATTTAGCAAGTATAAGTGGAATATAATACACATAATTATGTTTTGTGCCCGCAGGCTCTATGCGTGCCAGACACACATACGAGTACACGTCATAAATGACTGAGCTGTTGTGAGTTTATTGGACGGGCATATGCTTGGAATATGATGAAAAGATTAAGCTTAAGTTGAGGCGGGATCTATATGTATAAGAAAGATCTTAGAGTAAGTACAATTGCCACCAAAAAGTAGGAACAAAAATTAATTCGAGAACCTAGAAGTCTGAAGACGCTTCACTGTTGTGGACGGGGTCCCTTGTTTTGAGAGTAAAGGTTTAAAAATTAAAATTAAAAGTTGGTTAGAAAAGAATAGCCTTAGCATTAATGTATGCATGATCTATGAAAATTCCCTTATCAATTTTAAGCAAATGAAACAAAATCAATTTGTACATTTATATGTATTTATTTATTATGAAATAATTTATACAAAGATCAAAGTGACATTGAATACCATTATTAGCTTTACGTGTATAATGGTGTTAGACTTGGTGTGTCGAGGACAGGTATAGCTTGTGGGAGTGGTGAGGGTTGGTGCAAGACTTGGTGGTAAGACACCTGACATGATTGGGGGAGGGGAGGGTAGGGGAAGGGTTGAGGAATAGGTAATAAGCAGGAGGGATCAGGTGTTAGGTAGGCAGGGTCAGGTAGTTAGACAAATAGAAGGGAAATGAGAGTACTTGAAAGGTAGCGGGATCATGTGTAAAAAAAAAAAAGGTCTGAGCGGGGGAAAACTACCCACTGAATCTATGGCCTGATTGTGTCTGAGATGTGCCAAGTCCAACACCAGCGCCCAAATTACCACCTGCGCCCAAACTTGCTCCAATGGAGGGGTCAAAAGCTGTAGGGTTGGTCTGGAATTGCTGAAGCAGCTGCAACTCTAGCAATTGGCGACGGCGGTCAAATTCTCTCTGGCGAGTCTCTTGGAGAAGTTGCTGCCGCTCTAGCTGGGCATCGAAGAGACGCTCCTGTTGCTCCTGAAGGTCCAAGAGTTCGCTCATATCATTGCCAAAAGGATCAAGAAACTCTTCAACCTCTCGGCCGAACATGTCAGTGAAATGCGCCGTGCCATCAATGTCAACGAACTGAAAGGAAAGAGATGTTTGTATTAATTATTCTACATATTTTTTCGGATTAGTTTGGGAGAACTTGTATTCAATAAGAGAACTCGTCTGACAAGACTACAGAGAATATTAAGTATACAAGCAGTAAAGGACCACAAATCAATGGACTTCAAGAGACGAAAACAAATGCTATATTAGTTAACAAGTGAACGAAAGAACTCACCACTCGATAGTCGGGGCGCATCTTGAGCACTTTCTGGGCGTGCTGTGCCACGAAGGGGCTAACGGGGATCGCCAGAGGGTTGTTGAGGCCAGGACCGAAGAAACCTCTGCCTAAATTTTGTTGTTTAGAAGCCTGAGTAGCTGCACTACCTCCGGCAGGCGTTGAAGCAGTGGGAGCAGCAGGAGCAGAAGCAATAGGACTGGGATCAGCAGCGAGGGTAGCAGGTACTTGGGCAGTGTCGGCCGTTTGTTTCCCGGGTCTTTGATTGAGTATGGTTGAGCCTCTGACGATTTGTGCAGAGCTCGTACCGGCAACTGCCAGCAGTACACACACCTGGAGAAACACCACATTTGTTACCTCACCTGCACCACCGACGTAGGATATCAACGAGGAAATTTTTCACTAAACAAAAAAAGAAAGCTGACACTGAAAGAACCTGCCGCTGATGGACCCTACACACTAAATGAACTATGAAAATCATTATGAATTTTCATCTTAAAATATTAGGTACTAGACTCGTCTCCGGGAGGTACACAAAAGTATGTATGTATGCATGTATGTATGTATGTATGTATGTATGTATGTATGTATGTATGTATGTATGTATGTATGTATGTATGTATGTATGTATGTATGTATGTATGTATGTATGTATGTATGTATGTATGTATGTATAATGGGATCCCAAGAAGATTAGCTCTAGGCTCATTTCATCTTGAGATTAACCTAACCTGACCTAACCTAACGCCCCAATTCGTTAGGGGGTTCTGATTTAGTCAGTGAAATATAAATAAGTATAAATGTAAACATGGCGTTGTTAAGAGATGTGTAACTTAATTAGCTTACCTTAAGTGGTTCACTAATGTAACCACACTGATAACCAATTTGAATGACATCACACTAATACCGAAATCCTACCATAACCAGATGCTTTTAGTCATTTTAGTTATGAGAAAATAGTTTTTTTTTTTAATTCTGATTATATTTGGTCAAAATTTTCTAAAACTAGTATTATTAGTGTCGAGTTAGTTATCATAGCCAACCAGAACGACGTAGCAAGCCACAAGGTCTTTCTAAGCAACTTTATATAACTGCTTGAACATCTTTTTAGATTTCTGTCTAAGCAAAGGTCACTCTGGTACTGTAATTAAATGTTATCATGCAAACACTACTAAATATTATAATTACACGCTGCTTGTGATAATAATTAGTATCAGTGTGTGTGATTACTGACTTGTGCCAACACCTCTGGATAAATGTATCTCTGTGTCTAGTGGCCGGAGAGTATTTGACGTCTTGTTTGTAAAGGCAAGGTAAGTATACTAAGATATAATGTCATCTGTTGCAGCAGTGAAGACAGGAATCTTTGTATGGAAAAAAAAGTATTTCTTTTTCTGGTGAAATATCTTAGAGGTGAGATCTCGAGAAGAATATTATCAAAATATTTAATAACCAGTGTCACTTGTTTTGTTTTCTTCTTTCGTTGTTGGCCACACTAACCATCATCACAAACTTATCACGTCACGTCAGCTCCTCATTAATTTTATATCTACGCCACACTCACACATCACTAAAATTTTCCACCTCCACCACAATGCACGATGACTCCACAAGTCTTTCCAACTTACAATAATCCTCATGATGGAGATATGTAGGAGCGACCGAATGCCAAGAGGAGTGGAGCGCTCCCCTTATATACCTGCCGCGCTCTACACGTAAATGTCATCGCGCTCCATAATGTTTTTGTTTGCGGGTATCCAAGGTGACGTTTTTGCTCCCCTGGCAGCCCAGTCGGGAAGTGCCCCATCTCCTGCAGCGCCCCCACCTCGGTCGAGGGTGAATCCCTTGACTTTAGTGGGATGCTGTCGTAGGTGTGTGTAGAAGGGGTTTGGGTGTGTGGTGGGCGATGTGGGTGTGTGGTGGGGGGTGTGTGTGGGTAAGTGTGTGTGGGGGGAGTACTTTGCTATACCTATACTCGCCCTTTTTTTCGCATTTCAAACATGTTTAGTTACCCTTAGCATTGTACTGTATCTAGGAGTATCACATGTACAGTCCTAGAGCTTTTTTCCGCCTATCAGTCAAGGCGCTCTTTACCTTCCCTTCGATGCAACTTTACCTGTTGTTAGCGATAACCCAGTGTCAAAGATCTGAGGTAGTTTGGGATGACTGGCAGTGTCTCCCTGCCATGTTCCTCACCACCCCCGTGTGTGTCAGGTGATGAGTAGTGGCTGACACACTACAGTACATAATTTATACATCCCTTTTAGCGTCAACCTCCTTACAGTCACCCGAGGGAACTATCATCCCACATGCTGCGGGAGCAGCATGTGCACACACAGAGGTGGACTGACTGAATAAGAGAGATTTCTAGCAGCTTGATAATTTAAGTCTAGTGAGAACTTGTATTTTACCAGTTTTCTCCTGCTAGTTGCCCTTGCTCATGTGACATATTTAGTTCAAGTGTCGAAAAACCGGAAGAACTGATGCCATCTTGCAGCATCATAGTCGTCTTTGCTCTCATTTTCACTGGAGTCAACAGATAACATTTTTGTTAGCGTTTTTAGGGAATCAAGTTTCAAGTACTACATACAACTCTAGAAGGCAGTGAAAGTTTGGTCTCTATATGAAGATGGTGTTCAGTTTAACATTCTCCTGTAGTGTCTATGACTGAGCAACACAACATGCTATAGTCACCAACAGTCCCGGGCATGAAGGCATGATAGACCAGCTGACAATACCTGGCCAGTTGCTGAGACCTACAGCTTTGGAAATATAGGTCATGTTAAGTACTAGTGTCAGGAGAACAGTACTAATGTCAGGAGGACAATACTAGTGTTAGGTAGACAGTATTAGGGTCAAGAGGACAGTATTAGTGTCGGAAGGGTAGTACTGGTGTCAGGAGGACAGTATTAGTGCCAGGACAATATTCGTGTCAGGAGGGCAGTATTGATACCAAGAGTACAGTATTAGTGTCAGGAGGACAGTATTAGTGTCATGAAGGTAGTGTCTGTCAGGAAGGCAGTATTAGCGTCAGAAGGACAGTATTAGTGTCGGAAGGGTAGTACTGGTGTCAGGAGGGCAGTATTAGTGCCAGGACAATATTCGTGTCAGGAGGGCAGTATTGATACCAAGAGTACAGTATTAGTGTCAGGAGGACAGTATTAGTGTCATGGGTAGTGTCTGTCACAGTATTAGCGTCAATTATCAAGAAGGCGGTATTGATATTCGTCAGGGGAACCAAGAGTACAGTATTAGTGTCAGGAGGACAGTATTAGTGTCTGGAGACAATTTCAATTATCAAGAAGGCGGTATTGATGTCAGGGGAACAGAAGTAGTGCCAATAGTGCCAAGGGGACAGTAGCAATGCTAAGGGGACAGTAACAGTGCCAAGGGGACAGTAGCAGTGCCAAGGGGACAGTAGCAGTGCCAAGGGGACAGCAGCAATGCTAAGGGGACAGTAGCAGTGCCAAGGAGACAGTAGCAGTGCCAAGGGGACAGAAGCAATGCTAAGGGAACAGCAGCAGTGCCAAGGGGACAGTAGCTGGGCTAAGGGAACATTACCAGTGCCAAGAGGGCAGTAGCAATGCAAATGGGACAATGATAGTCCCAAGGGGACAGTACCAGTGCCAATGGGACATTGGGAAGGCCAAGGAGACAGTAGCGGCGTAAAAGAGACAGTAATTGTGTTAAAGGGACAGTAACAGTATTATGGGGACAGTAGTGGTGTAGAAGGGACAGTGATAGTGCCAAAGGGACAATAATAATGCTAAAGGGATAGTAGCAGTGCCAAGGTGACAGTAGCGGTGTAGAAGGAGCAGTAATAGTGCCAAAGGGACAATAATAATGCTAAAGGGATAGTAGCAGTGCCAAGGTGACAGTGTCAACGCCTGGAGGAAGTATCAATGACAAAATGATAGACAGACAGACAGAGAGACAGAGTGTAGCCATAGTCGTTCCCGTCAATAACTGGTAACTTTAAGATACATACACGTCCTGTGAGACACTGGGGGTAGTGGGAGGAGGAGGAGATAGTACGGTAAAAAACTATATTTTGACTCGTTCTTAGATTTTTTACAATATTAGGTGAACCCATGTGAGCCAAGTATCTCTCTCTCTCTTAATCTTAGAAAGAGTTTGAAGACGTAGGTGAATAACAAGTCAGCAGAAAGTCATGTGAGAGTGAGGGGAGGAGGGGAAGGAGACATCGAGGAGACCTGGTCAGCTAGATTGAGCTATCCCCCCCACCCTCCCTCTACGGTACATGAGGCGAAATATCAACTTACACACACACAAAAAATACTTTTTTCTCTGTTCCAGTAAATTAATTACCATCGTGGAGGCTAACATCTTGTACCTAATCACCTTCTAATCCGACACTCCACTCCAATGCTCTACTGCTTACTGACCCCAACGGTCCACTCCAGCTCTCCATCTCCTACTCCAACGCTCTAACGTCTACTCCAACGCGCCACCCCCTTCTCTAACGATCCACTCCTTACTCCAACGCTCTACCTCCTCTTCCAACGCTCCGCCTCCTACTCCAATACCCCACCTCGTACTCCAACGCCCCACCTCCTACTCCAACGCTCTACCTTCTACTCCAACGCTCCACCTCCTACTCCAACTCCCCATCTCCTACTCCAACGCTCTAACGTCTACTCCAGCGCTCCAGTTCCTACTCCAACGCTCCACCTCCTACTCCAACTCTCCATCTCCTACTCCAACGCTCTAACGTCTACTCCAGCGCTCCAGTTCCTATTCCAACGCGCCACCCCTTCTCTAACGATCCACTCCTTACTCCAACGCTCCACCACTCCAACGCTCCATCTCCTACTCCAACGCTCTAACGTCTACTCCAGCGCTCCAGTTCCTACTCCAACGCTCCACCTCCTACTCCAACTCTCCATCTCCTACTCCAACGCTCTAACGTCTACTCCAGCGCTCCAGTTCCTATTCCAACGCGCCACCCCTTCTCTAACGATCCACTCCTTACTCCAACGCTCCACCACCTATTACAACGCTCCGCCTCCTACTCCAACGCCCCACCTCCTACTCCAACGCCCCACCTCCTACTCCAACGCTCTACATTCTACTCCAACGCTCCACCTCCTACTCCAACTCTCCATCTCCAACTCCAACGCTCTAACGTCTACTCCAACGCTCCGGTTCCTACTCCAACGCGCCAACCCCTTCTCTAACGATCCACTCTTTACTCCAACGCTCCACCTCATACTCCAACGCTCCACCTCCTACTCCAACGCTCTACCTTCTACTCCAACGCTCCACCTCCTACTCCAACTCTCCATCCCCTACTCCAACGCTCTAAGGTCTACTCCATTGCTCCGGTTCCTACTCCAACGCGCCAACCCCCTTTCTAACGATCCACTCTTTACTCCAACGCTCCACCTCATACTCCAACGCTCCAGCTCCGACTTGAAAGCTCCAATGCCTTCTCCAACGCTCCACTGCTTACGCCAACGCTCCACTTCCTACTCCAACGTCCAATTGCCCACTCCAACGTTCCAGTTCCAGTCGAACGCTCTTCCTTAAAAGGGTGAACGAGAGAACTAGGAATCTATAAAAATAAAAGGACGTGTCTGTCTGTCTGTCTGTCTGTCTGTCTGTCTGTCTGTCTGTCTGCAGCTCCAAAACGGAAGCAGTTAAAGACTTGAAACTTTTACCCATATATTGCGTGGGTCCCAGGGTTGTGCACCTTGGTATTACTATTGACCACGGATCCCCGGTTGGTCCAGGCAAGAATTATAAATTTTCCCCAATAGAGATATCACCACGGTGATTGTGGGAGGTGGTTACCCGTGTCAGGGAGGGCAAACTCTGACAATCAAGGTTAAGTCAGGTTAGGTTAGAGTATGTATTTACTCTACACTCTCTTATTCTGTTCATTAATATTATTATTTTTTTTTTGCCAGTGTTAATATTTTCATAAATATTAAGGCTAACCTAAACTAACCTAACCTAACCTAACCTAATCTAATCTAATCTAATCTAACCTAACCTAACCTAACCTAACCTAACCTCACCTCACCTCACCTAACCTAACCTAACCTAACCTAACCTAATCACGTGAGTTCAAAGGAGCTGATCAGCTGACTGGAGAGGTTCAGAACTGAGTAGAGACGTACAGAAGTATGTGGGCAAGTTCAGCACTTAGTGAATAGGCTCAGAGCTGAAAGAATAGGTTCAGAACTGGACTGCATAGTATCAGAACTGGATTGCATAGTATCAAAACTGGACTGAATGGTATTAGAACTGAACTGCATAGGTTCAGAACTGGACTACATAGTATCAGAGCTGGACTACATAGTAGCAGAACTGGACTAAATAGTATCAGAGCTGGATTACATAATATCAGAGTTGGACTGCATAGTGTCAAAACAGGACTACATAGTATCAGAGCTGGACCGCATAGGTTCAGAACTGGACTACATAGTATCAGAGCTGGACTGCATTGGTTGAGAACTGGATAGCATAATATCAGAACTGGACTGCATAGTATCAGAGCTGGACTGCATTGGTTGAGAACTGGACAGCATATTATCAGAACTGGACTGCATAGTATCAGAGCTGGACTGCATAGTATCAGAGCTGGACTGCATAGTTTCAGAATTGAACTACATAGTAACAGAACTGGACTACATAGTATCAGAGCTGGACTGCATTGGTTGAGAACTGGACAGCATAGTATCAGAACTGGACTACATAGTATCAGACATAGACTGTATAGTATCAGAACTGGACTGCATTTGTTTAGAACTTGAGTGGAGAGTTCAAAACTGGACTGCATAGTATCAGAACTGGACTACATAGTATCAGACATAGACTGTATAGTATCAGAACTGGACTGCATTTGTTTAGAACTTGAGTGGAGAGTTCAGAACTGGACTGCATAGTATCAGAACTGGACTACATAGTATCGGAGCTAGACTGTATAGTATCAGAACTGGACTGCATAGGTTCAGAACTTGAGTGGAGAACTTTGGTAATATACAGTAAAAATCTGTTGACAAAGGTCAAGAAGGTTGTCTTACCATACTCGGATAACCACAAAGTGTTTATGATTGAGGAACAGTATGGTGTTCTCGTAACAACATCCTGCATTGTCGCCAAATCTATTCACTGGGGCGTCTTGTCCTTGTTTGAGACTGAAGATATGTGAAGCAGGATGATTTGAACTGATTGAGGTTATATGATATAGGAAAAGTACTTTGTGGTAGGGATAGTGTAGGTTAGGGGTGAGGAAGACAGATATAGTGTCGACTAGGGGTGAGGAAGACAGATATAGTGTTGGTTAGAGGTGAGGAAGACAAATATAGTGTGGGTTGGGGGAAGGAAGGGAGTGATAGTGTGCCACCACCACCACCACCTGCTACACCAACCGCCACCACCTGCTACACCCTCCATCACCCGCTACACCCACGCCGCTGCTGCCGCCGCCAACACCACCGCCACCTGCTACTACCACCACCACCTGCTACAGCATCCCTCTCACGTAGGCCTTAAAGAACATGACAAAGCTGATGCCCTCGCCAAACTCGCGTCTAACAAGGACACTGTTGAATACAATCTGGGTCTGTGCAAAAAACCCTTAAAACTGTAATCGGAAAAGAACTAGTTGATAAATTGACGCAAGGAGACAAGTGCAAATAGGAAATAGTCAATCTAATGTTTACTATGATGAAATGCATCCAGTGAAGTATGTATATGGAGCAAGTAACAAGAACATTAGATTAAAAGATGTTGTAACCGCTCGACTAAGGTTAGGATATAAGTACCTCTGGCAGTTTGCCCCTCAGGCAGATGTGAACAAAACTAAATAAAAAGTGTGCGGCCACACACTCAAACACTACGTCGTTGATTGTGTGAAGATAAAACCTTTTAGGGACACGTCCAAGCACACTGTGTGAAATTGCACAGGACTTCATCTGTAATAACAAAGTAGCTGACATATGGAGACGGTATCCACTTCTTTGCACTTGGTAGCAAAGTCAATTCCTATACTGTACTGTAGAACTAAGCACAGAATGTGCTTAAATACTTCTCACGTAGATGTGAATAACGAACTGGGCGGCCAGGCATACTGCCTCACTCACACTGCTGTACTCACTCAGTTGTGAATAAGTCACCCTTATATGTACAGAATTAAACAAACAATGTATTTGAAATACTCTGTAACATTCACTGTCATATATGCTGACCATTGGGGTCTGTTATACAAAACCTTTGTGACTTCTACCGTGTAATTCTTTTGCGCTACCATTCACAGGATGAGTATGGGGTGCACAATGAACTACCCTCTAAACGTTGCAAATTAAAAAAAAAATCTCCACCACCATCACCAGCTGCTACCATCCACCATTACAACCTGATAGCACAACTACTGCTGCCGTTTTCGCCGCCGCTGCCACCGCCGCAACCTGCTACACCCAACAGCACCACCACCACCACCTGCTACACATACACTACCACCACCTGCTACACCCACCAGCACTACCTACTACACCCACCACCACCACCTGCTACAAACACCACCTTCACCACCACCACCTGCTACACACACCAACACCACCTGCTACACACACTACCACCACCCACCCCACCACCACCACCCACTACACCCACCACCACCACCTGCTACCCACCACCACCACCTGCTACACCCACCTGCCACCACACCACCACCACCACTACCCACCACCACCACGTGCTACCACCACCACCACGTGCCACCACACACCACCACCACCACCACACACACCCACCACCCACCACCACCACACCCACCACCACCACCTGCTACACCCACCACCACCACCACACACCACACCACCACCCACCTGCACCCATGTGCACACCACCACACACCACCACCACCACCACGTGCTACACCACCATACCCACCACGTGCTACACCCACCACCACCACACCACCCACCACCACCACCACCACCACCACCACCTGCTACACCACCACCACCACTGCTACACCCACCACCACACACCACCACGTGCTACCCCACCACCACGTGCTACACCCACCACCACCACGTGCTACACCACCACCACCACATTGCTACACCCACCACCACCACCACCACCACCACCTGCTACACCCACCACCACCACACACACCCACCACCACCACACCCACCACCTGCTACACCCACCACCACCTGCCACACTCCACCACCACCACCACCACGTGCTACACCACCACCACCACGTGCTACACCCACCACACCACCTGCTACACCCACCACCACCACCTGCCACACCCACCACCACCACCACCACCTGCTACACCCACCACCACCACCACGCCACCTGCTACACCCACACCCACCACCACCACCACCTACACCCTACACCCACCACCACCACTACACACCACCACCACCTGCTACACCCACCACCACCACCACCTGCTACACCACACCACCACACACCACCACTTTACGCCCACAGTCTCACCTTGACCTCCTCCAGGTAACATTTACACCATTAATTTGGGCTGACGTCAATTTTGTCCTTCTGTCACATTTCCTCTTATTTATTTTTTCTATTTAATAACAGTGTGAGTCACCTTCATCATGCTGCTGTTCTTGATACTGTGTGTGTGTGTGTGTGTGTGTGTGTGTGTGTAATAATAATAATAATAATTAACGGTTTATTGAAAATTCTGCAGCCCGAAGGCTGAAAATATACATTGGACATAAATGACTTATTACATACATTGGTGGTTTAACAAAAGCTTTCATTAGAGAAAGGTAAAGGAACATACAGTGAACATACAGATTAATGTAGGTGTTGAACAGCAAACTCGTAGTGTAGTAACTCCCTCCCAGATGGTGTTAGGAGGAACTCACGTGGTGTAGTAGTTCCCTCAGATGGTGTTATGAGGGACCTGGCGTGGTGTAGTAATTCCCTCGCAGATGGTGTCTTGAGGGGCCTCACGTGGTGTAGTAATTCCCTCACAGATGGTGTTATGAGGGGCCTGACTTGGTGTAGTAATTCTCTCACAGATGGTGTTATGAGGGACCTCACGTGGTGTAGTAATTCCCTCACAGATGGTGTGATGAGGGACTTGACGTGGTGTAGTAATTCCCTCACATATGGTGTTATGAGGGACCTCACGTGGTGTAGTAATTCCCTCACAGATGGTGTTGTGAGGGACCTCACGTGGTGTAGTAATTCCCTCACAGATGGTGTGATGAGGGACTTGACGTGGTGTAGTAATTCCCTCACATATGGTGTTATGAGGGACCTCATGTGGTGTAGTAATTCCCTCACAGATGGTGTTATATGAGTGAGGTTTGGTCTTAGGCCTTCCTATCGTAGACGGATTAACACATCGCTGGTTGTTGTTGGGTCTCATGGGCCGTTATCACTGGGTACCTGGGACCTCACTGTGTGAAGGTTAACTTGGGTACGACTGTTACTGTGGAGTTGTTCTCACTGACTTAAGCATTGTTCACCACTGTTCACCTCTGTTTAACACTGGTTCCGTTCCTTTCCTAAATGAAATTGTAACTTCTGGCGAGAACTTGTTGATATTCCGGTGGGGAGGAGGGTTCAGGGGAGGGGGTTGGTATGGGCCAACTTAACAGTTGACCTGGCTGCTCCGAGAGGAGCGCCAGGTACGTCTTGACCCTTCGGTGGTCAAGTGTGTGTGTGTGTGGGCGTGTGCATGTGTGTGTGCACGTGTGCGTGTGCGTGTGTGTGCGCACGTGTGTGTGTGTGTGTGTGTGTGTGTGTGTGTGTGCGCGTGTGAGTGTGCGTGTGTGGGCGCGTGTGTGGGCGCGTGTGGGTGCCCGTGTGTAATAATAATAATATATAATTAACGGTTTATTGAAAAGTTCTGCAGCCCGAAGGCTGAAAATATACATTGGACATAAATGACTTATTACATACATTGGTGGTTTAACAAAAGCCTTCATTAGAGAAAGGTAAAGGAACATACAGTGAACATACAGATTAATGTAGGATTGTACGTGTTGAACAGCAAATACGTAGTGTAGTAACTCCCTCCCAGATGGTGTTAGGAGGGACCTCACGTGGTGTAGTAATTCCCTCACAGATGGTGTTATGGGGGACCTCACGTGGTGTAATTACCTCACAGATGGTGTTATGAGGGTCCTCACGTGGTGTAGTAATTCCCTCACAGATGGTGTTATTAGGGACCTGACGTGGTGTGGTAATTCCCTCACAGATGGTGTTATGAGGGACCTCACGTGGTGTAATTACCTCACAGATGGTGTTATGAGGGTCTCACGTGGTGTAGTAATTCCTTCACAGATGGTGTTATGAGGGTCCTCACGTGGTGTAGTAATTCCCTCACAGATGGTGTGATGAGGGACTTGACGTGGTGTAGCAATTCCCTCACATATGGTGTTATGAGGGACATGTGGTGTAGTAATTCCCTCACAGATGGTTATATGAGTGAGGTTTGGTCCCAGGCCTTCCTATCGTAGACGGATTAACACATCGCTGGTTATCATGGGCCGTTATCACTGGGTACCTGGGACCTCACTGTGTGAAGGTTAACTTGGGTACAACTGTTACTGTTGAGTTGTTCTCACTAACTTAAGCACTGTTCACCACTGTTCACCTCTGTTTAACACTGGTTCCATTCCTTTCCTAAATGAAATTGTA
>NW_024737097.1:21928927-21986427 GCF_018991925.1 Homarus americanus | reverse complement strand
CACCCACCACCACCACCGGCTACACCCACCACCACCACCACCTGCATCCACCACCACCACCTGCTACACTCACCAACACCACCTGCTACACTCACCACCACCACCTGCCACCATCTGTTCCACCACCACCTGATACACCCACTACCACCACCTGCTATAACCACCACAACCACTTGTTACACCCACCACCACCACCTGCTACATCCACCAACACCACCTGCTACACTCACCACCACCACCTGTTACACCCACCACCACCTGTTACACCCACCACCACCACCACCTTACACCCACCACCACCACCACCTGATACACCCACCACCACCACCGCCACCTGATACACCCTCCACCACCACCTGCTTTAACCACCACAACCACCTGTTACACCCACCACCATCACCACCTGCCTGTGGTTCCCAAACCCATGGTTGCGACCCAAATGAGGGTCGTGAGGGTGTGCCTGATTGGTCACGGGATGGTCTCAAAAAAAAAAAAAGAAGGCAAAATTATGAAATTTCACAATATTATAATTGGATCACGCCACTGGCACAATATGAAGAATTATTGAAGTTAATAAAACATCCATATTCACTTAACATAGTAATGTTCGAGTCCGTTCATGTCCAATACTCGTGCGCCAAGGTAGAAATGGACAGGTATTTTCCAGAAAACGTCGACCTCGAGAAGCATAGCTGGATGAGGAATGTGTTCAATGTGAAAGTCATTGAAGTCGGAGAATATATTCCAGGGTTTCAAGAAGAACTTATAGACCTCCAGGAAAATCAAGTGCAGAAGCAACACTTTGAAAGTCTCCAGTATTGGAAATTTTGGACCCAACTCAAGAATACAGTAAGCCCATTTTGACTCGGGAAGCTGAAAAAGCTCTTCTTCTTTTGCAACAATATACATCTGTGAACAAGGATTTTCAGGTCTTGTTACGATCAAGACTAAAGCAAGGACCCTCGTGGATCCTCAGCATGACTTGCGTTGTGCTCTGTCCATCAACATAAAACCAACTTTAGAGGAGCTCACCCACAAAATGAAGCATTATCATGGTAGCCACTGAGAAAATTTTCTGCTATTCTTAATTTATAACACTTATGTATTTGGTTCTTACAATAGCCGATTTTTAAATATATTCTTTCATTCAAGTAGGTTTTTAATGAAATTGAAGCAGTTCAGTAGACGGAAATAAGCATTAATTTTTTAGTTTTGGATGTTTGACACCCAGCGACCGTGGTGGCGTTTTGGTTTTGAGCGCACGAGTGCTTGTTTTTTTTTAATGCTTATGAAATATTTTTCTCCCCTTTCTATGTTAGTTTGCTATTATATTAAAATAGAGGGTTATATATACATATACTTTTCATTTGTCTGATTTAAAAAGTTACTGAAATTTATTCGTATAATTATTAAAATTTATCACGTTAGCCACAGAAAAAATCTGGTTTTGTCACTTGGGCTACCGAATTGTGTAATTAAAAGCTTATTAAAATTCATTATGTGTTAGTAATTTAAATTAATTAAATAAAACTAAATGAATTAACACAACATAACAAAATGATTGGTAATTAACACCACATGTACCCGCATTTAGGGTCGCCAGGCCAGGACGAGATTGTATTTAGGGTCGCGACCAAAAAGGTTTGGGAACCACTGTAATCAGCTACACCCACCACCAAAACCATCACCATCTACCACACCCAGCACCATCACCACCTGCTACACCCACCACCATCATCACCTACTACACCCACCACCACCACCACCTGTTACACCACGATCACAACCACCACCTGATCCTCCCTCCCTGCTAAGAGATTCAAGTCAATTTACATTATTTTAATAGTTCCTCATTGTACAGTACAGCCCGGCGCATGTGTCGGGTAAGAAGGTGTGAGATGCATTTAGTGTTTAGTTTGTGAGTTATGGATGAAGAGTTGATGATTGTCTGGGTAACTTCTGAGTGTCTTGTTACGGTGTGAGTGTCTTGTTAGGGTGTGAGTGTCTTGTTAGGGTGTGAGTGTCTTGTTAGGGTGTGAGTGTCTTGTTAGCTTTGAATGTCTTGTTAACGTGTGAGTGTCTTGTTAACGTGTGAGTGTCTTGTTAACGTGTGAGTGTCTTGTTAGCGTTGAGTGTCTTGTTAGGGTGTGAGTGTCTTGTTAGCTTTGAGTGTCTTGTTAACGTGTGAGTGTCTTGTTAGCGTGTGAGTGTGTCTTGTTAGCGTTGTGTCTTGTTAACGTGTGAGTGTCTTGTTAGCGTGTGAGTGTCTTGTTAACGTGTAGTGTCTTGTTAACGTGTGAGTGTCTTGTTAGCGTTGAATGTCTTGTTAACGTGTGAGTGTCTTGTTAGCGTTGAATGTCTTGTTAACGTGTGTTAGCGTTGAATGTGTGTCTTGTTAGCGTTGACTTGTTAGCTTTGAATGTCTTGTTAACGTGTGAGTGTCTTGTGAGTGAGTGTCTTGTTAACGTGTGAGTGTCTTGTTAGCGTTGAGTGTCTTGTTAGGGTGTGAGTGTCTTGTTAACTTTGGTGTCTTGTTAACGTGTGAGTGTCTTGTTAGCGTTGAGTGTCTTGTTAGGGTGTGAGTGTCTTGTTAACGTGTGAGTGTCTTGTTAACGTGTGAGTGTCTTGTTAGCTAGTGTCTTGTTAACGTGTGAGTGTCTTGTTAGTTTTGAGTGTCTTGTTAGCTTTGAGTGTCTTGTTAACGTGTGAGTGTCTTGTTAGCTTTGAGTGTCTTGTTAGCGTTGAGTGTCTTGTTAGGGTGTGAGTGTCTTGTTAACGTGTGAGTGTCTTGTTAACGTGTGAGTGTCTTGTTAGCTTTGAGTGTCTTGTTAACGTGTGAGTGTCTTGTTAGTTTTGAGTGTCTTGTTAGCTTTGAGTGTCTTGTTAACGTGTGAGTGTCTTGTTAGCTTTGAGTGTCTTGTTAACGTGTGAGTGTCTTGTTAACTTGTGATTGTCTTGTTAACGTGGGAATGTCTTGTTAACGTGTGAGTGTCTTGTTAACGTGTGAGTGTCTTGTTAGCTTTGAGTGTCTTGTTAACGTGTGAGTGTCTTGTTAGTTTTGAGTGTCTTGTTAGCTTTGAGTGTCTTGTTAACGTGGGAATGTCTTGTTAAGGTGTGAATGTTTTGTTATGGTGTGAGTGTTAGATTAAGTTAGTGTTAGGGTAGGGTAGGTTATAGGTTAGGTTAGGTTAGATAAGTCTTAGGTTAGGTTAGTGTCAGTAATTTATTCATCACAAGAAATAATTTGGGGTGTCTAATCATCAGGTTATGTTGTAATTACATAACGAGTATAGTGTAGAAATTATATTACAGTATGATTGTAATGTGGAAATAATGAGTCTTATGTTGAAATCACACCACGACACCAACACTACCAAGGCAGGTTGATTTCTGAACAAAGAAAAAAAACTTCTTGAGGTATTAGCTTCCTGGTGGACCATTGCTAACTTGTATTTTATTTTTATTTTTTTTATCCTTTTTATCTGAGGAGGCCACCTGTTTAGAGTTTAATTACATGTTAGTGATTCAGTACATGTCGTCATCACCTTCTACCTGTTTAAAGTTGGTCAGCTGAATCATGGAGTTGGGTCCGGATATTGACACTGGCGATGGAATATGAGGTAAAAGTGAGTGACTAAGGATACTATCTATCAGTGTATACATCACGTTTTTTTAGTAAATAGATAGATAGATTGATAGCTATCTATTCAGTAAAATCGTCATATATATTCACATTGATTCAGTACGTACATAAACAATGCAAGTATTCAAATGTTGTAAAGTACATTGACAGTACATGTATACAAACAGCGGTAGACGGTAAGTCTTACACATTATGGCCCGGTAGTGTGGCCAGATTCAGAAATATTTTTTTTATAATATTTCAGGATGACAGTACATTAAACCTTCCATCTGTAGTGAAGAAGTGAGTCATCGTGTTCCATTGGCCCAGCGCTGTTCATAAAGGTAAACAAACAATGTACTCGACCGTTTTAACTTCAACCTGATTGTCACGACAGTTTGCGGCCAACATTTTTATTTATTTATTATTATTATTTTATTATATACAGGGATTAGCCCACCCGGGCACTGGTCACTGACCCACATCGGGGCCTGGGAGGCGAAAATGTAATAATAATGATAATAGTAATAATAATAATAATAATAATAATAATAATAATAATAATAATAATAATAATAATAATAATAATAACAATAATAATAATAATAATAATAATACTACAGAGTACATAAAATTTATAATAAAAATAAAAAATGTTAAATAATAATAATAATAATAATAATAATAATAATAATAATAATAATAATAACAATAATAATAATGAAGAAATACAAAAAAAATAATAATTAAAAATGAGAAACAATATATGTATGTTGTGTTGTCAATAGTAAAGGAAACAATTGAGACCCTGCAATTGGGTGTAAATGAGGCAGAGAGTCAGATCAGCAACCTGGGACTTGGTCACAATTTTTGTGGCGCCATATGGCAGCAGGGTCTACCATAGACAACACATTATGCTTCCAATATCTTCCCAGGCGGTAGTACCTCCCTGTTTGGTAGCTGCCTACTACCTACATTACAAGTTCTCTATTGGATCATAACAAAGAACACCCGTGAAGACGACACTCACACCCCTCACCCAGCAGGCCATTCCTTAGTGACACAATATCGTGTAGTGAGTTTTAACACCAGTACCTTAGACAAAAAAAAAATTACTAAAAAACACTCATCTATTAACAAGGGCACGGGCAGAAAGTGACCACATCGTACAGTACTTATAAGGTAAATGCCACTTAATATGTATTTATTCTTCTACTAAAAAAAAAATTGTGTTCGAGTAAATCTACAAAAATAATAATAAATAAAAAACAATCAGCTCGGACCAGAATCGAGGTGCGGTTCATGGCGTTTAGGAAGAGACTTAAGTTTTGGGTGTGTGTGTGTGTGTGTGTGTGTGTGTGTGTGTGTGTGTGATCCAACCTCACCAACACGGCTCAGGTGTTCTCTGTCACACCCACAAGTGTACGTGAGGAGCTGTGTACCACGATACTTTGGGCCGAAGGGGAGAAGGGTACTGTAGACCAGGGGTGAGAGGTGAGGAGGGTAGTGTAGACCAAGGGTGAGAGGTGAGGAGGGTAGTGTAGACCAAGGGTGAGAGGTGAGGAGGGTGGTGTGGGCCAAGGGTGGGAAGTAGGAGGGTGAGTGTAGACCAGGGTGAGAGGTGAGGAGGTAGTAGACCAAGGGCAGGAGGTGAGGAGGGTGGGGAGCCAAGGGTGAGGTGAGGAGGTAGTGTAGACCAAGGGTGAGAGGTGAGGAGGGTGAGTGAGAGGTGGAGGAGGGTGAGTGTAGACCAAGGGTGAGAGGTGAGGAGGGGTGAGTGTAGACCAGAGAGGGGAGGAGGGTGTGTAGACTAAGGTGAGAAGAGGAGGAGTGGAGTGTAGACCAAGGGTGAGAGGTGGGGAGAGTAGTGTAGACCAAGGGGTGGAGGTGAGGAGGGTAGTGTAGACCAAGGGTGAGAGGTGAGGGAGAGTAGTGTAGACCAAGGGTGAGGTGAGGAGGGTGTAGACCAAGGTGAGAAGTGAGGAGGGTAGTGTAGACCAAAGAGGTGAGGAGGGTAGTGTAGACCAAGGGTGTGAGGTGAGGAGGGTGAGTGTAGACCAAGGGTGAGAGGTGAGGGAGGTGAGTGTAGACCAAGGGTGTGAGGTGAGGAGGGGTGGTGTAGACCAAGGGTGAGGAGGTGAGGAGGGTGAGTGTAGACCAGGTGAGGGTGAGAGGGTGAGTGTACCAAGGGTGAGAGGTGAGGAGGTAGTGTAGACCAAGGGGTGGGAGGAGGAGGGTAGTGTAGACCAAGGGTGAGAGGTGAGAGGTAGTGTAGACCAAGGGTGAGAGGTGAGGAGGGTAGTGTAGACCAAGGGTGAGGTGAGGAGGGTAGTGTAGACCAAGGGTGTGAGGTGAGGAGGGTAGTGTAGACCAAGGGTGAGAGGTAAGGAGGGTAGTGTAGACCAAGAGAGGTGAGGAGGGTAGTGTAGACCAAGGGTGAGAGGTGAGGAGGGTAGTGTAGACCAAGGGTGAGAGGTGAGGAGGGTAGTGTAGACCAAGGGTGAGAGGTGAGGAGGGTAGTGTAGACCAGGGGTGAGAGGAGGAGGGTAGTGTAGGGGTGAGAGGTGAGGGAGAAGCTTGGGAGGTAAATGTAATGGCAGACACAGGATGATGCACAAGATGGGGGTAATACTAGTTTGTGCTGTAAGTCCGTGAGCGTAGCGCCGCTTATGGCCTGAAAGCCGCCTCCCTTACAATGTTTTGCTGCAAGATTTGAATCTCTGAGATTCCCGCCCGCGGTATCACTCCTCCACCTGACCTTGACATTTTCCTTAGCAGTGTGACGGTCAGCTGGTATGGTTTCGACCACTCACTCCTCTCTCTGGGAGTCAGGTGAGCCATCTGCTGGTCGTGTTGAAGATGGTTCCGCTCTTCACCACCAGGATGTTCTTCTGCCCGGGTAGACAATATAAAACATTGGCATTATTTAAGGTGAAAATGTGGCTGTAACCAAAATGATAACAAATGTTATTCAATAATTTTCTTAATGTGAATCTACAGTATCTATCAGGTGCCTTCAAGAGACCTGCAGTACTAGAAAGGTTCACCCAAGCCAATATTGTTATCTTTCACTTTCTATGTGTTTAATTTTTGATGTAATGATTTAAATTTGGATTCGCCCGTTTATTTATCAATTGTTGAAATGAAGAGACTGCAAAGTTTTTCTGGGATGGCACCAAGAGCTTCACCGGATTTTTATTAAAGTTGTAGCCAGAGAATGTTGGTTGGCTACAACACCTGGAGAGTGGAGGAGTAGCTGAAGTCTTTTTTTGTCCCTTCGGTGAGACCAGGAAACGTCTACCATATAAACAGTTACCTTACATTAGACTGGTGTTGCTGCGCCATTAACCACAGGTGTTGGTTGTGGTGGAGAAGGGGGGTGGGGCTGGCGTTACCTGACTGTCACTTTCATTTTCATCCCGGAATGAAACTTCCCTGTTTTTTCTTGCTCCTTTGCTGAGAAATAACCCGAGAAAAATTTATTTTCTTGTTCTCGTGTTGGCAGCTCCACATCAGCTGTGGTCGGTAGGGCTCCAGCTGCCCTCCACGTTAACCTGGTTTTTCTCTCCCCAAGATATTATTGACTCTCAAACTTGTGCTTCTTCTTTAGGGTCTAGTGTTTCTATTTCAGTCTTCTTTTTAATATATTTTTTAAACTTATTTCTTTCAAGTTCAGGTTGTTAACAATCTGTTAAAATCTTGATAAAGGGTTGTAAATATTGCGTACACCGCCACTCTACACACACTGAAAAAATTATATTCAAGTGATCTTTTGTAGAATTATAATATCTGGCGATATTTCTTAAGCATACAGATTAACTTATCTCGTCTTTTGTGTTGCGCTGTGATTGGTTGTCGATTAGTATGTCAAAAATTCACATCTTATACAATCCCTGCCTCGCAGCGTGCCCGTCCACATTTGTCGTTCCTGAGATGTCTCTCAACCTGTTTATCACCTGGAGTTACCTCCACCCGAATTCTAAAACTGCCGAGTGATGTGTCACAGTAAACAACTGCCGCAGGAGTCATTATTATTACCACACCATTTGTAACGAGTGTAATAACACGCAAAGAAGGCCAGCAGAGTGAATCATGCCCAGCTCACAGCCTCGGTACCGTTACCCAATAAATCACACCCTTAATGTACACACAGGAGGCGGGTCTTGTGCAATACGCTTGGGGCGAGAACAGCTCGTGGTCAACAGGCGGGAGAGTCACTGCCTTCCCGGAATTTATCTCAGAAGGTACATAAGAACATAAGAATGGAGGAAACTGCAGCGGGCCCATTGGCCCATACTGGGCAGTTCCGTTTACACCCAACCCCTATTGCTCATATGTTTGAAGCTATTCAGCGTATTCGAGTTAATGATGATATTTGGTAACTTGTTCCATTAATTGTGTATTCAGCACTATGGGCGTTTAAATGCCGATATTGTGATCCGTATGTCGCATGTTCTCATAAACAACCTTAAGTTTGTGTTAATTTCTCGTTCAAAAATGACCAGCTATAACGTTTTATCTGTGACACTGACCATCACAGTCGTGGGAGACCGTAAACATTCTTTCCTTCATTCCAAACACGAACGTTGGCGAAAAGTTCACAGATAACTTCATTTATATTAATAAAATGACCAGTTCGTACCTTCGAAAAACTATAATGCCAATTGTACTCGTATTTTTTTTTCTACTAGAGTCGTGAGCCTCGAGCAGTAGGCGCTGCAGCAGGCAAGGGACGCCCTGTGTTCCAAGGTGAGTGTGTGGGCACCAAGGTCAGTAGGACACTAACATGAGAATTATCAATAAAAACTCCAGCTCTCGACAGTTCCCCCGAGACACAGGTATGCACCCCTCTCCACCACCCCAACACCTCTTGCCACGCCCTGTACCTACCTGCTCCCTCTGCCACTCCCTGTACCACAACAACCTCTCTTCTCCACACCCACCCACCCTTCCACACTTCTTAACATCCCACTTACAACCCTCCGTCCTCCCCACCACTTGCCCTGAGGTGTCTCCCTCCTCCCCACCACCACCATGGCACACCATCCTCGTCAAGGGAGGGTACCAATCCAGTAGTGTGTCTTAGTGTGGGAGGAAACGACATAGGTAAGGTTAGGAGTGAGGAACTTTTCAAGAGGTATAGGGAGGCGCTGGGGAAGGTTAGAGATAGGGGAGGAATCCCGATAGTATGTGGTGTCTTGCCTAGAAGAGGGGTTGGTCGTGAATGGCTGTCCAGGGCAATTGCTATAAATTGCCGACTGGAAAAACATTGTGCAAACAATGGTTGGACATTCATTGATAACTGGCAACGATTCTATGGCAACGACTACCTGTACAGTCGCGACGGAGTACACTTGTCTCGTGAGGGGGTAAAGACGTTGTCTGCATCCCTGGAGCATGAAATTGTCACTCGGAAGAGGGGGTTTCGCCAGTAGAGAGATGTCGGGGGAAGTGGGAGTCAAAAAACAAGCAGGTCCTGGGAAGTAAAATTAGTTACTCAGGACAAGGGGTAAAACAGGACCAGGGAAGGGTAGGTTTAAATGTATACTATACAAACAGTAGGAGCGTTAGAAATAAAATAGACTTGCTGAGAGCGATTGTATGTACCGAGAATGTAGACGTCATAGCAATCACCGAAACTTGGATGAATCTGGCGAGCAAAATTTTTTTTATCAGAGTACCACATAGAAGGGTACAACCTTTTTCACAAAGACAGGGAAGGTAGGAAGGGGGGAGGGGTCGCACTCTTCGTCAAGGATACATTAAAATGTTGTATTAATAATTCAATAAAGGGTGAAATAGGAACCGAGTCTGTGTGGGTAGAAATCACGGAAGGAAGAGAAAAAATAATTATGGGAGTGATTTACAGGCCCCCAAGTCTTGGCAAAGAAGCAGCTCAGCCCATATGGCAGGAAATGAGTAGGGCAGGAAAATATAACAACCTATGCATTATGGGGGATTTCAACTTCAGAAATATTGACTGGGACAACATTGTAGGCGACTATGAATCTGAAGACTTCCTAGACGCAGTACAGGACAATTTTTTGAAACAACTAATTACAGAACCTACTAGAGGTGACAATATATTAGACCTAGTATTAACAAAAAAAGAAAATATTATCAGAGATATCACAGTAGGGGAAGAACTAGGTAACAGTAATCACAGAGAAATCAGGTTCACCCTAAATTGGGAAACGAAAAACAATGACAATATGGTCATAGTCCCAAACTTGCGGTTGGCAGATTATCAGGGGTTAAGAAGGTACCTAGGTGAGGTCACCTGGGAACAGTCACGTCAGTCCCCAGTAGGAAGGGGTGAGGTCATAGATGACACAACACTTGATCATGACTATAATATATTCACTAGTATACTACATAAAGCACAAGATCAAAATATACTATACAGAAAAATTAGGTCAAATAAGAATGAGCCAAGGTGGATGACCAGAAAACTTAAACATGACATAGGAATAAAGAAAGGAATATATAAGAAATTAAAGGGAGGGGAGGAGCAGCTCAGAAATAGGTATAATGAACTATCTAGGATTGTTAAGAAAAATGTAAGGAAAGCAAAGAGAGACTATGAAATCAAAATAGCAAGAGAATCCAAGGCGAATCCCAAGGGATTTTTTCAGGTATATAGGACAAAGGTCAAGGACAAAGTTGGGCCTTTAAAGTCAGGGAGGGGAGAAGTGATATATGGCAGTGAAGAAATAAGCAAAGCATTGAACAGCTACTTCTTATCAGTTTTCACAGAAGAAATTTGCGATGAAATTCCAGAGGTGGAACTGATATTTAAGGGAAAGGAAGAAGAGAAATTAAAGAATATCACTCTCAGAAAAGAGGATGTTCTTAAGAAGATAAATAAACTAAAGAAAACAAAATCCCCAGGGCCGGATGAAATTTTCCCTCGAGTCTTGAAAGAGTGTAGGGAACAGATTAGCAGACCCCTCGTAAACTTATTCACAAAATCATTAGACACTGGAGTTGTGCCAGACTTGTGGAAACAGGCAAATGTAGTACCCATATTCAAAAAGGGAGACAGAGCATCAGCGTCAAATTACCGGCTGATCAGTTTGACGTCAATAGTGGGGAAATTTCTTGAATCAATTATAGCAGATAGCATCCGATCGCATCTAGAGAAAAGCAAATTAATCTACGACTCTCAACATGGGCTTACAAAGGGAAAATCTTGTCTAACAAATCTGCTAACGTTTTTTAGGAAAGTCTTCGAGGTAGTAGATAATGACGAAAATTACAATGTTATTTACTTAGACTTTAGCAAAGCATTTGACAGAGTACCGCATCAGAGGCTTCTGAGAAAAATTAAGGCTCATGGTATCGAGGGGAAAGTTTTAAATTGGATAAAATCATGGCTCACCGATAGAACGCAGAGGGTCAGCGTAGATGGTGTTAAATCTGAGTGGGGCCGTGTAACCAGTGGGGTTCCCCAGGGGTCAGTACTAGGCCCACTCTTGTTCATAATCTACATAAACGATCTAGATACTGGGATCAGCAGTGACATAAGCAAGTTTGTGGATGACACCAAAATAGGGCGGCAGATTAATTCAGGGCAGGATGCAAATGCATTACAGGAGGATCTAAATAAACTGCAGGGTGGTCTGAAAAATGGCAAATGAATTCAACACCAGCAAGTGCAGCGTACTTAATATTGGAAGAACAAATACTTATAATGTATACAGCCTTAACAACATCAACCTAGAGAAGTCGACTTGTGAAAGAGACCTAGGGTACTGTAGGAAGCCCGAATCTACGGCTCAGAAAACAGTGTGTTAATGTTCGAAATAAGGCAAACAGAGTATTGGGTTTTACATCTAGAAGTGTAAGTAACAAGATGTGAGTCTTACCAGTAACTATATCTTGCGCTAGTCAGGCCGCACCTCGATTATGTGGTTCAGTTCTGGTGCCCTTATTAAAGAATGGATATAAGTTCACTAGAGTCGGTGCAGCGAAGAATGACGAAAATGATTCCGGGACTTAGAAACCTTCCATATCAGGATAGGTTTAAGAAACTTAACTTGCATTCCCTAGAAAGACGAAGAGTGTGAGGAGATATGATAGAAGTATTTAAGTGGGTGAAAGGAATCAATAAAGGGGATATAGATAAAGTTCTTATAACATCCGAGCAGGATAGGACTCGGAGCAACGGATTTAAGTTGGATAAGTTTAGGTTTAGGAGGGAGATAGGAAGAAACTGGTTCACAAATAGGGTGGTGGACGAGTGGAACAAGCTTAGCAACTTTGTAGAAAGTGCGGGAACTCTGGAAAGTTTCAAAAGGAGGCTAGATAGATTCATGGATGATAGAGAGTGGTAGTAACTCTCGACAGGAGCTGCCATGCACAGGCCAACCGGCCTATTGCAGACTCCTTATTTTCTTATGTTCTTATGTTCTTAAGACCCAGCACTATCACCATGATCCACCACTACCACCACGACCCACCACTACTACCCGCCAGTCCACCACTACCACCACTACCCACCACGACCACCACACACCACCATTACCATTACGATCCACCGACCCACCGCTACTACCACCGCAGTCCACCACTACCACCGCCGCTGATCCACCACGACCCACCACTACCACCGCAGTCCACCACTACCACCGACCCACCACTACTACCACCGATTTCCCTACCACCGCAGTCCACCACGATCCACCACTACCACCACGACCCACCATTACCCACCATGATCCACCACGACCCACCACTACCACCATGATGCACCACTATCACCATGATCCACCACGACCTACCACTACCACCGCGGTCACCACTGCATGATTCACCACGACCTACCACTACCATCATGATCACCACTACCACCGCGATCCACCACGACCTACCACTACCACCGCGATCCACCACTACCACCGCGATTCGACCACCACCACTACCATCGCAGTCCACCACGTCCCTACCACTACACCATGATCCACCACTACCATCGCAGTCCACGCGTCCACCACCACTACCGCGGTCACCACTGCCACCATGATTCACCACGTTTTCACCACTACCACCGCGAGTCCACCACGTCCTACCACTACCACCGCGGATCCACCACTACCACCGCGTTCACCACGACCCACCACTACCACCACTTGATTCACCACTACCACCACGACCTACCACTACCGCGATCCACCACTACCGCGATTCACCGACCTACCTACCACCGCAGTCCACCACTACCACCGCCAGTCCACCACTACCATGATTCACCACGACCTACCACTACCATTATCCACCACCATCGCGATTCACCACGACCCACACCACTACTACCACCACTGATCCACCACCACCGCAGTCCACCACTACCACCGCCGATTCACCACGACCACCACTACTACCACCGCAGTCCACCACTACCACCACGACCCACCACTACTATCACCGCAGTCCACCACTACCACCGCAGTCCACCACTGCACCACGACCCACCACTACCATCGCGATCCACCACTACCGCGATCCACCACTGCCACCATAATCCACCACTACCACCGCCAGTTCACCACGACCTACCACTACCACCCAAGTATCCACCACTACCAAATACTTGATTCACCACGACCCACCACTACTACCACCGCAGTCCACCACTACCACCGCCAGATCCACCACTACCACCGCTGATTCACCACGACCACCACTACTACCACCGCCAGTCCACCACTACCACCACGACCCACCACTACTATCGCATGATCCACCACTACCACCGCAGTCCACCACCACCACCACGACCCACCACTACCATCACTGATCCACCACTACCACCGCAGTCCACCACCTTACCATAATCCACCACTACCACCATGATTCACCACGACCTACCACCACCACCATGATCACCACTACCACCATGATTCACCGACCTACCACTACCACCGCTGATCACCACTACCACCGCCTGATCCACCACGACCTACCACTCCCATCGCAGTCCACCACTACCACCATGATTCACCACGACCTACCACTACCATCATGATCCACCACGTCCTACCACTACCACCATGATCCACCACTACCACCATGATCCACCACGACCTACCACTACCACCATGATCCACCACTACCACCATGATCCACCACGACCTACCACTACCACCATGATCCACTACCACTATTCACATACAGAGCAGAATTCACTACGCCGCAGAAACCATACATAAAGGCACTCTTGTTTATCAAAGGGTGTCACTAAGTTACCATTTACGCTCATCAGAATGCCATAATTTTAAAACCCTAAAAACTGTGCATTTCGTTTCATGTTGACATCTAGTGTGATGGTGGAGTGGAGTGTATTCTCTCTGCCTCATGATAACTAACTTCAGTACGCGCTTCTTGTTGACGTATTTCTGTCATCAGTGTCATGTAGCGGTTTGTCCTATCATGCTCTAATCCTTATCTTCGTTACTATCCAGCAAATATCCCGCGAAGGCTCTGTTTCTCTTGTGTTTTTCAGACATCTTTTCCCGCGCTGCCTTCACGCCCATTCCCTTATCATTTCTCAGACTTATTAAACCTCTATACTTAAACCTTAAACTACCCTCTCTGATAGTCCTGTTGCTCTGTCAAGACGTCCCTCACAGTGTCTGGTACGTGGGGTCCCGAGCTACGGGTTCATTACAACTGTAAATAAATGAATGTTGCAACACATCCTTTCTTGGCTTGGCTACGCCCCTAAGCTGCTCCGGTATTTTATGTTTCGTCACCTCCAGATATTTCCTCCAGTTTTCGTTTTGTTTTTATTGATTTGAAATGTTTCAGACAGTGCCAGAGTTTTTTTTTTTTGACGGAGACCCAAGCTTCGGTATCAGAGTTTCAGGAAGTGATAAATATCTCTCTTGATCTCACAACTTCGCCAACTGCTGTAACGTTAGCTGAAATTCGAGGTCGGTTATCTGGATTAACATGTGAGCAAACTTTAGCGAGATACGTTTCATATTCCAAAATGGTTCGGAAACCTGTTTATTAGGAGCTCAACGAAGTAGACAAGTTCTGCCCCACCCTGTTTTATACTGTCTAGGACTCGAGGTGTTCGTCCTGCCAACCATCAACCGATTTTTATATTTATTTTACATGGATGAGTAAAGGAGCAGGGAGAACCTTTACTCATAAAGAAATAAGTGTTTTTATTACCTTATCTATTATCTTCGGTAAATGTGTATATATGTTTTCATGTATAAAATTTTACCCAATCAAATCAAAACAAATTAAATCACATGAAACATTTACGGGTCTGTCTACGGTGTCAGTCACGTGGGGCTGCCGTCGCACACAGCTTGAGAGAGGAGAATTTTACGCTGTAGTTATAGTTACTAAAAAATATATAAAGTTAATGTTAAACACAGTGTGATAATTTGTAAGAGTCTAGCAACTTCAACATTGACATGGAAGTGAAAACAATGGATAATTATTTCCGTGTTGGCTATTGAAACCTTATTCAGCCACTTGAGTGAAGAAACAAGGACAGTAAGTTACTCTCCTCCCTCACCTGCCACCTCAAGTCTCAGGTACCGTGGCCAGGTGACTTTGCTCCCTCACCTGCCACTTCAAGTCCCAGGTACCGTGGCCAGGTGACTCTCCTTCCTCACCTACTGCCAGTCCCTTGTAATTCTTCTCGACGAGGAAAAAAAAATATTCGACGCACGAAGTGGAACACCTTCAGGATTGTCCATTCCTGTATTTCATTCAAGAATTGAGCAATATCTTCCGTGTGTACTATTGTCTTGTTGGCAAGGCTGTGTTTTGTTTCCTTGACTGCCAGTACCTTGTTGGTATGTCTCTGTGTTGCTTCCCTGCATGCAACAGGTATGCCACCTCAGCCATTATCAGCATCAATAAACAGGAAGTCTTTCAGCCAATTTTCCATAAACAAGGCATTGACATGATTTATAACTAGGAACTATACTTCGCACGTACAGGTCGACTTCGGTAGATGGTGTGCCTTGCGATTTCGGTAAAATTTCACTTGTTACCACTCAAAGATTTGGTAGTAGAAATTATGCTTAATTAATGAAAAAGCAATTTAGATTTGATTTTACTGTATGCAATCGTTTGCGCAAATTGACAATTAAAAAGTTATGAACTTAGCGATGGCTGACCAGTAATAAAAGTCACTCCCAGAACACAAGCTAGCCATCTTGGAATTAATTCAAATTGTCCCGCAGACAGAAAGGCCATAGAAGAATGTGTTTTAGAATGGTCAAAATTACTGATTGTATCATAAAATTCTCAACATTGTTTGGGTGAGAACAAATTAAATAATACCGTCTATTGAAATAACATTTCACTTTAGTTTGTGTTAGGGAAAAATGTAACCATAAAATATTATGATAATAAATGGATAATTATAGTCAAGATACTAAAGGCTGGGAACAATCTGATGTTTAATTGTCTTCAACAGAATAGAACAACTCTACTTTTTCATTATCAAATTTACTCATGACAGTATCTCATTTTCTCTCTCTCAGCTTCTTTATCTTCTGTTTAATTTTATTTTCTTCTTTATTTTAAGTTGATGTGTGATTTTTTGGACATGTTGCAGTGTTACGGCAGAAATAGAAAATACTAAATATGTGATAATGTTGATAAAACCCTTCATTAATGTGTTCTTCACCTTTCTTTAATCCAGTGATTAATAAAAAAAAATATAGTTTACATAAATACAAATATTGGGTACAAAAGATGTTTATGAAATGGCTGATAACATGACACTGTAATATCAATGATTAGCTTAGATGTGATGTAAGATGTTTTTCCGAGAAGTAAATTGAAGTGGAAAATGATAATTCTGTCCACATTTTGTTTTATTTTTGGTTTAACGCGAGTGAAAAAACATTTTTGATGATCGGTTTTATGGAATTATTCTCCATTGAATAACATGATAATCACTGTTCTGGATTATATCTGTGCTTGGCGATCGTCTGTCTGTTTGTACGGTGTTTTTTTTTCGTATTTATTTATTATACCTGCAGAAAAAAATGCTGGCTCGATTTTATTGAAAATTTCCTGGTTACCTTACAGAGTTGCATGTGACTTTTCCGTTCACCATCACAAACAGGTGTGGCGCGGCTTTAATTATTATTATTATTATTATTATTATTATTATTATTATTATTATTATTATTATTATTATTTATTTTTTTATCATCCTGTGTGGTCGTTATGCCCAAGGCTGATACGAGAAGCATTCAAATTTGGACCAATTTACCAAAAAAAAAAAAAAATACAGTACTCTTAAAACTGTATGACGGAAAGCACACTTAGATCAAGCTATGCCCTCTTCAAAATAAATAGTATCAGAAATTATACTGAAAAAATGAGTCTGTTGTTGACATACTAAAGTTTACTGCATCAATACTTTAAGTTGTAGACTATTTCATGACGTTACACAGAAGTTTACACCAAGATTATCTCTTAACAGTTGTTGTTTACAGAATAGCTAACAAGTTTTAATTCTGTGAGTAATTTTGCGTTTGACTATCCAGGTAAGTTATATGGGTTATCTCCTTGTGTGGTAGTGGTGGTGGTGAGGCCGTCCACTCTGGCTCACTGGGGTGTAACTCTCCCTCAGGCCTTTTGACCATGGATGAGTACCCGGCCAGTGTTGTTATGAACCAAACCTATCTATCTTTCCTATCCTAAGGTGGATGTATGTTATTAATATGGTAATAAATTATGTAATGTCAAACTTGGTTAGGTAGGTTCATACGAGAAAAAAAAGTCGGTCGCTGACATGGAAGCATTCACTTCTTTAATGTTGGGGGTCGGTCGATCGCTCGGTGTGAAATGTTTCTCGACCCTTTTTTTAAACAAAAAAGATGTCATGAAGCGGTCAGGTGGTTACGTTTTTAATTACAGTTAAAAAAAAGCGGGAACCTGATTTACTTTATTCATGAGGTAAGAATTAAGTTTTCTTGTGTGCATATATATATATATATATATATATATATATATATATATATATATATATATATATATATATATATATATATATATATATATATATATATATATATATATATATATATATATATATATATATCTCGTTTGGTAGCTCTTCAACCCGGACCCTGGTTCTTTATTATTATTATTAGTAGTTCGATTCTACACACACACACACACACACACACACTATTATCCCGCCATTCCAGGAGGTCAGTCAGTCAATATAATGTTTGTAATACATAATTAAAACTCAATACTAACAGCCTTGAAAATCCCGGATAAAGAGGTGAGGTACATCATCCTAGACAACGGTGTTCACTGTGTTGCAATAAAAGGAAGTGTGTGTGTGTGTGTGTGTCGTAATACATTATTATTGTTTCTCATCTTTTTTAACACCTACCAGTGCTATCACTACAACTGTCATCCAAATTATTTTCACCTTAATCATCAATTCGTCACCACCACTAGCACCACCACCACTACCTTATTTATCACCACTAGCACCAACACCACCACTACCCTAATTATTACCACCACCAGAAGCACCACCATCACTAACACCACCTTATTCATCACCACTAGCACCAACACCACCACTACCTAAATTATTACCACCACCAGAAGCACCACCACCACTAGCACCACCACCACTAGCACCACCACCACTAGCACCACCATCACTAACACCACCTTATTCATCACCACTAGCACCAACACCACCACTACCTAAATTATTACCACCACCACCAGCACCATCACCACTGCCTTTACAATCATCACCGATTTCATCACCATTACCACAGTCAACTAGGACGAAGGTTCCTTTCTACTGAGATTACTGAGTGTAAAGCCATGCAGGAAGCAAAACCTGTGTGTTTTAGACTTTCATGAAGTTCTGCATAGATTAATCAAGGTACAGACACACGCACTCACACACTACTACTACTACTACTACTACTTTGCTGTCGCTCGGAATCGAGTATAACGATCATCCAGTTATGATACAACGATATGAGTTATTAAGGATGTCACTTAGGCTGGTGAGTTTTGAGGTGACTAATGAGGCCGATACGGGACCGGCAGGGTCGATCACAGAAGTTGCATATGTTGGGGTCTACATCTAGTGCGGGAGGGGCGGCAGCAGCGTCTTCCCGGCGTTGGCGCTTGTCTGCCTCGTTATGAAGTCGGGCTAACTTGAAAGTCTTGGTGTGGTGCTCCTCCAAGCGTTACGGTGTGGAGTAATCGTTTCCCATGTGAGGGGGTCGATTTGGCACTTTTTCAGGTTTGTCTTAAGACTATCCTTATACCTCTTCAGTTGCCCGCCAGCATCACATTTACTATTCGTTAGGTGAATGTAAAGTAGCTGCTTTGGCAGTCTACTGTCGTCCATGTGCGGGTAACATGGTCAGTCCAGCGTAGTTGTTCGTGAATAATGGTAGCCTCGATACTCCTCCATTTGGTGTCAGCAAGAATACTGGCATTTGTTCTCTCGTCTTCCCAACGAAAACGGAGGATGGAACGTAGACTACGTTGGTGAAAGTTTTCAAGTGCCTTGAGGTGCCTCCTGTATGTGACCCATGTCTCGCTGCCATATAGAAGGGTGGGGAGGACCACGGCTCGATATACGTGTAACTTTGTAGATAATTTCAGCTATCTACAGCTGAAGACACGGTTTCGGAGTCTGCCAAAGGCTTGCGATGCACATCTGATCCAATACTGAATCTCTTCATCAATGTCTGCATTGGTGGACAGGTAGGAGCTGAGATACCGAAAGTGGATAACATTAGTGAGGGTAGTACCGTTAAGCTGGACGGATGGTGGAGGTGTGGCTGAACCAGGGGCAGGCGGAAAGAGAATCTGAGTCTTATGTATATTCACCTCAAGGCCGAAGTGTGCATACGCATCTGCGTAGGTGTTCAGGATCTCCAGTAGGTCGCGTTCAGTGTGAGCGACAAGGGTGAGGTCATCTACATAGTGAAGTTCAATATTGGAAGCTGCCGACACCTTTGTTCTTGCCTGGAGTCGTCTCATGTTGAAAATACCCTTCATCCGGTACCGGATGTCCACCTTGCCAGCTAAACTTGCAGTGGCAGGAAAATGGAAACAGAGAGTTGGTGCCAGTACACACTCTTGTTTAACCCCCGTTTGGATGGGGAAGAACTCAGACTGGGTGCCATTGTGCAGCACACTGCCGTTCTTGCTATCGTGGAGTTGCCTCACAATGGCTAGGAATTTTGGTGGGCAGTTAAAACGGCTGAGGGTCCACTAGGGGGCTTCCCTGTTGATCGAGTCGAAAGCCTTGGTTAGGTCAATGAAAGCCATGAACAGGTCATGATGCTGTTCGCTGCACTTTTTCTGTATCTGACGGGCAGCAAACATCATGTCAGTGGTGCCACGTGATGGTCTAAAGCCACATTGAAATTCTGGGAGGAAGTCTTCCGCCTCAGGAAGAAGTCTGTTTAGGAGGACTCGGGCGATAATCTTTTCAGCTACTGACAGCAGCGAGATCCCGCGGTAGTTGCCACAGGTCTGACCGGTCTCCCTTGCTCTCCCTTGCTCCCTTGACAATGGAGGCGTCTTTAAGAGCATAAAAGACTTCCTTCTTTTTTCATCTATTCTCCAGGAGAGAGTGGAGACGGCTGGTAAGCAGCTGTCCTCTTGCTTTATACACCTCGGCTGGGATTCCATCAGACCCTGAGGCTTTGTTATTTTTCATCTGTTTGATGGCAGTAGCTACCTCATCCTGGGATGAAGTACAACTGAGGTGGATCATCTCTGGATGCTGAGGGACATGCTGGATAGTCAGGACATCCACATCGGTGTTTCGGTTGAGCAGTGAATGATAGTGCTCTTTCCAGCGCTGAAGGAGGCCTTCATCATCTTTAATTATGGAGTTACCGTCTGATGAGCGGAGGGGGGCTGCGCCACGAGTGATTGGCCCATAAAATGTTTTAGTGGAATTGAAAAATTCGTGCATCTTGTGCTGATTTGAAAATTTTTGTGTTTGACATGCTTTATTTTTAAACCAGTCGTTCTTTAGATTGCAAAGTTCCCGCTGGGCCGCCGCTTTCTTCTTGCGGAAGGGATCAGCTTTGGTCCGAGACTGAAGGTTGTTCTGCCAGTCAGTTAAAGCAGCACGTTTATCATGGATGAGCACATTGATTGCTGGGTCATTTTCATCAAACCAGTCCTGGTGTATTCTTTCGATCTGGCCGAGGGTCTCTCTCCAGGTTTTTGCCATGACAGTGTCTAGAGTATCCCATTCGGCACTGGGATTCGCGTTGTTTGCTGTTGGGTTGCTTATTAGCCCATGCTCGAGCTGCTCTCTGACAGCATGTGCTTTAGCTGGATCTTCTAGACGCTTAGTGTTAAAACTTCTTCTGGAGGCTTGCTGCCTTCGCCGTTTTGAGGCAACGTGAAGTGAGAGCTTGACTGACGAGCCGATGGTCAGTGTCGCAGTGGTCCAAGCCACGCATGGCACGGGTGATGATGACATCTCAACGATCTCTTTCTCTGACAATGATGTAGTCAATGAGATACCAGTGTTTGGATCGTGGGTGTTGCGACGAACCCTTGAACTTGTCGGCCTGCCTAAACAGGGTGTTGGTGATAGTGAGTTTGTGTGCAGCACACTTGCTGAGTAGGAGTAGGCCGTTGGGATTGCACTTGCCTAGTCCATTTCCCTCTATGATTCCCTGCCAAATGTCAGCATCTCTGCCAACTCTGGTATTGAAGTCACCAAGGAGCACAACCTTTTCTTCTCTGGGGATAGAGGTTTGCACTCTGTCAAGGTCGGCATAAAAGGTCTCCTTGATGTCATCCTCTGCATCCAGTGGTGGGACGCATGCACTGATGAAAAAGGCATGACGTGAGTGATTCAGTGGGACTCGAAGCGTCATGAGGCGTTCGTTGACCCCAATAGGCATTTCAGTTAGCCTGTGTAGGATGCGTTGGCGGACCGCAAAGCCAACTCCATAAATGCGGTTTCTCTCCGCAGCAGGCTTACCTTTCAGAAGAAGGTATAGTCAGACCCCCGTTCTGTGAGTTGACCCTCATCAGGGAGCCGGGACTCAACTAATGGCTGCTATGTCGATGTTATACCTCGCCAGCTCTTTTGCCACAAGGACAGTTCTTCTTCCAGGACGCTCATTTGTGCCAGTATCCAGAAGGGTCCTGACATTCCATGCAGCGACCATAAGAAGTTGTATACTTTGTTTTTGTTTGGATCTGTGATTTTGATTGTATTTTCGACCACATAAGGATAACCTTAGTGGGTGCAGTTGCCCAGTCAGGTTTCTTTTTTAAGCAGGCAATGTTTAGGGCACCTTTTCTAGTCCCCTCCCCATGTGGGGTGAGCAGAGTGGCTCCTCGAAAGGGCTACTCAGTCGCACAGACAGGACCGGATTGCACTGCTGCTTAGATCCCAGTGTATAAACGACCATCTTATCTGTGTCGTCCATGTGCAGAGCTGTGACTAGAGACTCCCGACAGTCATCTCTGCCTGTCCCCGTCGCCACTCGTCCGCCGGCATAGGACTTTTTGGGGTATAGGGGTTTTGATGATGATGAGAGGTATGATGAGCTGGGTGATGGCTGCGCGTGCGTTGATTTATGTGGTGAGGCAGGAGCGCAGGCTGCAACCACACATCTTGGCTCTCCCTTTTCCTGATCCACACACACACACACACACACACACACACTAACACTCGAACGCAAAAGGCGCTTATAGAGAATTCACAACGTTTTGTAGTTTATGGTTAAACCAATACCGCAGTTCTGGTATTCGATAATATAAAGTTCATTGTTTAGGTATTTGTGTTCGTTAACTTGCCGAATGTGATACAAGTTGTTGTGTGATAATTTAAATTATGGCTTCTGAGATAATTATAAATGTTGGAAAAATTCTGATTCCCAGTGATATAAAATTATAAAAAAGAGAAAGTTCCACAGTAATGGAAATCCATCAACATGGTGTTGGAGTGTGGCACAGATACCCTCACACGTCACTGTAACGACGTGAGTCAAAGAGTGCAAACGTGGGCTCCGAGGATGACCCCCAGCTCAACAAGGAAGCGAAAATATCCTACCACAGAACAGTCCCCAGCCGTCACCAACATCCCTTCCTCCTGACCAATATCCCCCCTCCTGCAGACAGGCCTGGCATTTGACTTATTTGGGACCTGCCACGCCTTGCCATAAACAGATGTATTGTGTCGGGAATTCTCCCCCACACATTCATCCTGTCACTATATGTAACTTGCTGACGAAATCCATGGTCCTTCAGGCACTTACGCCCTTTATTGCATGTGTTGACTAGGCAAGCATGAACTTTGCACGCTTCTCAGTTGAGCGCTGTAAACGCGTTTTGCGCTACGCCTTGCACAGGATGCAAGGGAGTGCCCAATAAACTAGCCACCTCGCGGGGCAAATTAAAAAAAAAAGACTCGCTTGTCTTTTGATGGACGTCTACTAACATTAAATTGCACCAATAATGTTACACGTTTTGACTCAGTTGCTGGTGTGTCAGCCAAGGTGTTGGTACAAGTGACTCCGGATGTAAACACTAATACTGTACTGTACGGAACTCTGTTAGAGGTTAGTTACACCTTGTCTTCATATTATTATTTTTTTTATCCTTTTTTATTCATGTAATTAATTTTATTAATAGCTTACGTTTAATATTAGGTGTCGCAAATACTGTACTCGAAACGTGAGATTGTCTGTCACGATGGAAAAAAACAACAATAGTCTTCCATATCATGCTGCTTCAATTATATATATATATATATATATATATATATATATATATATATATATATATATATATATATATATATATATATATATATATATATATATATATATATATATATATATATATATATATATATGCAAGTAAATCACAGTGGAATTAGAGCATGACTGTAAATTGCCATTCCTAGACTGTCTGATCCACAGAATAGGAAACACCTTTAAGTTCAGTATTTATAGAAAACCTACTAATGTGTGTTCATACATTCATTATTATTCTGCCCACCATAATACAGTCAAACAGTTAGTATTTTCATCAATGTTTTTACGTGCTTTGAGAATTTGCAGCCCGGAATTCATTGATGAGGAATATAAATATATCTATAATATTGGCTTGAACCTTAAATACCCTAGATCTTTCATAGACAAATGCCTGAACATTACTAAGAAATCTTTTTATAGAACCGATCCCAAGCCCACCCATGACCATAAGAATCTCTTAGTATTACCATTTCATAAAAATTTCTCTCAAATTCCTTTACAACTAAAAACCTGGAACGTCAATGTGGCATTTAAGAACTCATACACTGTTAAACAAATGTTAATCAAGAACTCCCCCAACAATACAGGTGGCTGCATTTATAAGGTTCCTTGCATGGAATGTAATATGTTTTACTTAGGCCAGACAGGTAAAGATCTTGTAACTAGACTTAAACAACATAAATATAGTGTTAGGACAGGCCAGGAATCCAATGCTCTGTTTGTTCATTTGAGGGATAATAAGCATTGCATTGACTGGGATAATGCCTCCTCAATATTACCTTGTAATGCAATTGACAGTGGGAACATTATAGAATCTAGTCTCATTAAATATACCGAATCCGTCAACATGAATTTGAGTAATGGTATGTACAAATTGGATAATTTCGTAATTAAGAAGATTTGTAACCAGGTGAGATGGTTGGGTCGCTTGGGAACTTCGTGTTTTATTTTTCCTTGTGGTTATCAGCATATATATATATATATATATATATATATATATATATATATATATATATATATATATATATTTAAGTAATCCACAATGAAAACGTGGATAAGAGCTTGAGAATGGAATTTTGCTTTCGTCTTGAATAAAGACGAAAGCTAAACCTTGTTGTTTCCATATTTATATATATATATATATATATATATATATATATATATATATATATATATATATATATATATATATGTATACTCTGTTAATGCGCAACTGAAGTTAAGAAACGAAAGGGTTGAGAATTCAGGAAGAATAATTGATTTGATGAGCTATTTTATCTTCAGGTATGGAAGGCTCTCACAACAGTGTTCATTATATCTTTGTGAAGTTCTGGAATCACTTTCTGAAGGAATCTTTCCATAATATAAGAAAAGAATGAGAGAGAGCATCTTGATGTACGGAAGCAGACAGAGATAACAGTTGAGTGTACCGCCTTGTCAGCTTTTGGTCCATTTTTGTGTACCTTTTAGTTATTATCATTATTAAACTAAATTTACCACTTTTCAGTCTTATCACGCTCATAGTGAGTAAACAAAATCGTTTATTTCATCAAATGTGTTGGTTAGTTCTGGTGTTGACATATATGAACTGATCATTACGAAATATTCACAGGTAGGTTACATGACAACTGGCCGAAATGTGTTAAGGGTCTCGGGCGAGGCAGCTAACGTGAGAAAGAATTTGGATTTTGAATTTGTTTTTGTTTCGTTGGTACTGTTATAAGATCTCTTTGCCCCAAACCACCAATTTACTTTGTCTATGTTAAATGTAAAAGTCACGGGTGAATGTGGTTGAAGATGAAAATATTTCTCAGAAAATAATTGATGGTTGATAGGGATAAATATCAACAATGGCCGACCTGCAACACCGAAAATTGACATTCCGCCAAATATCGCTCATCAAGGTCACCGAAGATTAAGACACCTCCGTATGTTGCTCAGTGGTCCATGTTTCCTGACTTTGGGAAATGAAAGGCATCGTCGTCTGCCCGTGTGTTTGTTCGTCTGTCTTTGTGTCTGTGAGTGACTGTCTGTCTGTAAAAATTTTTTCGTCTGGAATTTTAAATTGATCCATTTCCACTAAAAATCTTAATGCACACGTGTTTGTCCTTTCTTTCTGTTCCTTTGTAATTCAGGTATATTTAGTCAGGTATTTTTGGTGTATTATTCAGGTGCATTTGTCTATATTCCAGGTGTATTTGTTTATGACTCAGTTATATTTGGTCTATAACCAGGTGTATTTGCATGTCGATCAACGACTGTATGTTTTTGTCTACTGGGCGAGTGTTGTAACAGGTGAGTTCAGGCTATTAGTCCTTGACATTTGTCCACGTGACGCACCTGGGGAGTGGAGAGAGGTGGAGGAGGGGAAGAAGGAGATTGGGGGAGAAGGGGAAGGGGAGGTAGGTAGGAAACTGGTGGTGGTGGGGAGGGGAGGAAGGAAACTGGGAGAGAAGGGGAGGGGAGGAAGGAAGGAACTGGTAGAGGAGGGGAGGGAAGGGGAGGAAAGAAATTAGGGGAGAAGGGGAGGGGAGGAAGGAGACGAGGGAACTAGTTGGAGGGTAGGATAAGAGAATGAGGAGGTGACAACAGTAGGAAAAGAGGATAAGAAGGGGTGAATGACGAAGGAGAGACGAATTAGGAAGTGTAAAAGAGGGAAGAGAGGAGGATGGAAAAGTAGATGAGGGGAAGGGAGAATGGAACGGGAACCGAAAGAGGAGAAGAGGATGATAGAAACTAATGCCGGATTTAGATATTTCTCACAGAAGTCACCGCCATCTTTGTGTACATCTATATTCACTTATTTCTATATATGAGACTGGGGGATACGTGCACCAGGTGCCCCTCCTTCCCACCAGTGACCATTTGGGCACGCCACTCTGACACAAGGAGGAGAAAGAGGGAAGGTGAGGAGAAAATTATAAAAACTGTCGTACTCCGTTAAACAGGTGAGAAAAGAAGACAATAATGTTAATATTTTATCTGTCGGAAACAGTTAACAGAAAAATAATTATCTCTGTTGTAAGTATTGAAGAAATTTACTGGATGGCAGAACAATGTTTATCCACGTCTTACTTGTCCTAAACAAAACAACACCTACTTGGTAATTTTCACTGGATAAGAAGGAAGTGTTGTAATGGCGCAGTAAGGGAGTTCTACCTGTATGTTGTCTAAGTCTTCCCGCTGTTCTTCAATAAGTGACACGAATTGAATCGTCGATAAAAAAAAAAGTTTTTTTGTTTTTGTCACTTGTTCTAAAATTTACAAATTATACAACAAAAATATGAGTTTTTACGTTTCCTATTGTTTTGGAATCTTTAAGATCGATCTTAAAATACTAGTTTTTATGTTTGTTAAATGTTATGGAATTTTTACTCGTGACTAACCTTTCGTGTTACAGTATATCCGTACATGGTGAGCCAGGAGCTGCGGCTGTCAGTCCTTGTTAGATACTACATCAAAATTCCCTCATGCTTTTTCCCCGATAAAATGTCATCATTGTCAGTAAAAAGAAACACTATTTGAATCTAAATATTTTAACAAGTAGAAACACGTAACGTCATTGTTCTTTAAGGGAGAGTGAAGGCTGTCGAGTACAGTGCCTGGTGTATCGAAGGACTTAATGTTCAGTGTGCTGACTTATCTGGAGAGAACCGAAGAAGTGACGGATACCCTCATAACAGATGGTTGATTGTTACCGACACTTAGGTACATTCAATGTGTATTAAAAGTAGGCACAGTCTGCATACTTCATTTTCTTTGGATTCCTGAACTTCCTCAGGTTGGTCGTGTGTAACTAAAGAAGGCAACTAAAAGGGGGAGGAATTCACCTTCCCTCCACTCTGGTTGAGTTAGTATGTGCAGTTGCCTCCAAATGAACGTACATTACCTCAGCGCGGGTACTAGTACCCGAGCCGTCAGCGCGGGGTACGAGATGTGGCTGAATGCATGAGAGTGAAACAGTGAAATTACCCTGTTTGTGATAAGATACCAACAATATAGGAGGTAAAAAGATAAACTAACCCCGAAATACGTGTTATGTAGCATTGATGTGTAGTTGGTAAACAGAATAATCCACGGTTTCTTGCCCATGACTACCACGCTGCCCTGCCACGTCTCGTACCCGTGCCCCCACACACTCCCAGGCCATAGTACGTTCATGTGGAGGCAATTGTACCTAGAAATGACATTCTCCCTATATGACCAACAAAGATTTGCAATTAAGATATGTAGGGGCAACATTATTAAGGTGATTTAATTATTTCTCTTCACCGCTCGTCAGCTTGCTTACATTGTTAGTAAGATATATTTATAGCGCGAGATTATTACCCTGCGGCAGACCACTCTCTTGCATGACTGAAGTGAACACAGAGGGCCTACCGTACCTTGAATGTCCTGTTGGTCAAGGACACCCACAGGAACCAGATGTGTCCTTCAGTACCGCAATCATTGCATCAATCCCTTTTTTTCCCAGATAGTGTACGTGTCTTATCTTAGCTCTTCGCTTTTTATTCTTAATAAAACACAAGTTAGTATTTCCTTTGACTTCTGTAATGGCTGCAAGCGATATTTCAATCTTTCGTGTGTCCTCAGAAAAATATTTGTTCGTTTATTACTCCATCGCTGTATCCGGATCCTTGATCGGCTTTGGATAGCTGGAGAACTAAGCAAAATATCTCGTACCAGAAGCGATAGTGAAGACAGAGGTCCTCAAGAAGTTCCTTACAATTTGCTAATACATCATCCACTTCCCCACGTATAAAAGGAGACTTAGTTCTATGAACAATGATAAAAATAGATGGCAGCGACTATCACAATATTCTTGTGAGGGTACAGCATCGAGGCTTCGGCGGCTGGTCCTACCGTTATCAGCTTTTTGTATAATGTATTGCCATCTCGTGGTTACGACGGAGTTGAGCCCAAACACCCAAGAAAGAGAAACAAAGTAAAACTTTATAATTGTAACATAGCTACATATCCACAATGAATTAATATATTTTATTTTTTTTGAAAGGCGGTAACAGTGGCGTTTCTCGATATGAAAAAATATATAAAAAATAAAATAATGATGCTTATAAATTAGGTTATCCGCGAAATTAATAAAAAATAAACCGAAGATAATAATATGAAAAATTGAACATGGTCAAGCGGACGGCGACACCCTGTGTGTGTGTGTGTGTGTGTGATGACCTTAAGAAACTCACTCTAGCAACTGAGTCACTACGTCTCACCGTACTGTCTAGAATAACTACACAAAATTAATTTCTAAAGAATGAAAATTGGATTTAAATACTAGGTGACGCCCTGCGTTTATGTCAATATTTTATTTTTAAAAGGTAGAAGGAAAAGTTATTTACCGTGATGTTATTGAAAGTCTATGCCAGAGGTCATTGAGACAGTCTACGCCACATATCAGGTTATTGGGACAGTCTACGCCACAGATCAGGTTATTGAGACAGTCTACGCCACAGATCAGGTTATTGGGACAGTCTACGCCATAGATCAGGTTATTGAGACAGTCTACGCTACATATCAGGCTATTGGGAGAGTCTACGCCAAATGTCAGGTTATTGAGGACTACACATAAAGATTTAACCGACACATAAATCTGATTGTACTCATGTGTTCATAGTTACTATTTACTAAGTTTTGTGGAGAGATAATGGAACTTTTTACGCACCGTACATGTATCATTGTATATAAACCTAATACAAACTATGAATGAATATTATGATTGTTAACCCATCGTAATTTAACCTAACCTGATTTATGTATAATGTGGTTATGGTAGTAAAGAGCGTCTTAAATAAAACAGAATAACTTTACCACAAATCAAGTAATTTCCACCAAGTTAAAACAATATAAAGTTATTCTTATTCGGTAAAACGTGTATTGGGTTTAAAGGTCGAATCGGACGATGTGATTTGATTCCGTAATAATGGCAGCATATTTGATTCTTTCCAATCACATGTAAAGTGGTCCAGACTGTCGGACTTATTGGAGTGTTAGAACGGATGTGAATTATTACACCATTTTCTTCCCTCAGTAATTTTGTATTTATCTTATAAGAGAACATGACACAATCTGCAGTCTTTTGCGAAGGATGTAAACATGATAAATATTTCACTAGAAAGGTAGAACAACCCAGAGTGTACACAAACAAATGTCAGGACGTCAAACGTGACCATGTGACGCTTGGAAGAAAAACGACCTTCAGGATTACGCAACCTTAATATGTCGACGTAACGGTTAGAGTGACACTATTTGCCTAACTTAATTTTTTTTCCTCCATAAAGCGACAAGACTCGAATTGCTGAAAGGGAAAACTCCCAGTGAACGTCACGAAGTCTGAAGGAAATAAGAAGATAAAGGTTAATTTAAATCGCAGCGAGTTCAAATTGAAAAACGCATAAGTTAAAAATTATTGGTCCACGAAGTAATTAATTTATGTTTTGCTGATACAGCTTTTATGTTCATAAGCAAAACTCCCCGCCATGTTACTCGTTCAGTGATGATGATGATGTAATGATGTGGATGATTATAACTCGAACTGTATACCCCGTGCGTTGATCACATGTGAAAATCATGATTCTTATCGCATTGCTACCTTGACATTAATAAAGCAGGAAACTCGCTTGGGCATATTTGTTATCAGACTGTGGGTCTATGTTACAGAGTTGATCTGGTACTTGGTGAAAGGGGGGGGGAAGTTGATCTGATCTTTGATACTATGTTCTGCTGGATCGTGTGTCTGGCATGTCTGACTCACTTTAATATTGTATTTCTAAGTCTCATTTACGTCAGTTATTTTAATACATTGCCACTAATTAGTTCATTATCCTCAGGTGGATGACATATACCAACCCATTATTTACAATACACCAGGTCCTTGTCTTAGTATTAACTGCGGGCACACTTTGGAAGTATAGTATTTACCTTGATGATACTACTGTATACAAAAGAATTAACGTTAATGAAATAAGCTGAGCAATGACAGAATATATAATAATAATAACGGATGGAATAAAAAGATAGAAGGATTAAGAAATGGAATGTGTTAAACACTAAGGCTATCCTCCTTTCAAAGGGAATTGTTAAAAGGAACAAAGAATTTAACATTCATGAGTTCAAAATATATCAGAATATTTCATAAAATAGAAATTTAGGAGCCGTTGTTACAAATGTAAACATTAAATATAAGCTAAAGCTGACACATCAAGGTACGGTTTCCTGTAAACTTTTCTACGTGCTAATACTGCGTTGTGTCCACCATTATGAGAGAACCAACTCGCAGGAGATACTGTAACTGTGGACGCCAGGATGAAACATCATTTGTGTGAAGCAAAGCTCTGACTGATGAATAATTGTCACACGACCAAGTGACTCGTACATTTTGATAAACCAAACTTTAATTTAAAAGGTCCCAGATATAAATTCCCCAGGTTTTTTTTAACCCTGTTTAGGTTTTCTTTGTACAGTCGGCCATAGTTCCACCTGGTACAGTACAGTGCCTAGTGCATTTTGTGAGATGTGGCCCCTCTGTAGTACATCATAGTAAATCTCCCGGAATGGCCCTGAAGAACCTTACATTAGTACCCATACTCAGGATGTTAAATAAGCATTCCACCTCTATCTCTGAATGTAAGTATTTTTTGCATAGCTACAGTTTTAATACAAATTACAAAATAGAACGTCACTGGCCACTATCTACTGTCTGCTGAACGATGGCAATCGTGTTTGAGGTTTCCTTTTTGACTGGTGTGGGTCGTGTGTCTCTAAATTATGCAGAACTCTTATGTTGTATATCGTAAACTATTGTCAGTGAAATTAATAAGAATAAATAACTTCTTTTATATTTTTTGGAAAAGTTTAAAAAACTGAGAAAATCGTTGACAAATTTTAGAAAAATTTTGGACAAATTTTGGAAAATTGAGAATGGTTGAAAAAAAATCGCAAAATTTGAGGAAGTTTTTAAGAAAATGGATTTTTGTTTTAATAAATTTAAATTATAAAACAAAAACTAAAGATTTTCATGAAATTTTTAGAGAATTTGATTTTTTTTAAAACCTTGGATTTTTTTTTACAAATTTCATTTTACTTTATTTATTTATTTGTTTTTAATATTTATTTTTGTATAAAATTTTAGGAAAGTTTAGGAAAAAAAAGGGCAATTTTTTTTAATTTTTTGGACAATATGGGGTAAAATTTTAGGAAATATTTAGAATATTTTAGAAAAATCAAGGAAATATTTGGAATTTTTTTGGGAAATGATAAATGATTTACAAATTTTAGCAAATGTTTTACAATTTTGTAATATTTTTTTTATTTGGAAATGTTTCGATTTTTTTATTTTGTCTAATTTTGGGAAATAAATAAATTGGAGGCTCTGATAAAATTGTGAATATTATTATATATATTTTTTAATTTTGATAGAATAAAAACAAGAAAATAAGGAGTCTGCTATAGGCCGGTTGGCCTGTGCATGGCAGCTCCTGTCGGGAGTTACTTCCACTCTCTATCATTCATGAATCTATCTAGCCTCCTTTTAAAACTTTCAAGCGTTCCAGCACTTACTACAAAGTTGCTAAGCTTGTTCCACTCGCCTACCACCCTATCTGTGAACCAGTTCCTTCCTATCTCCCTCCTAAACCTAAACTTATCCAACTTAAATCCGTTGCTTCAAGTCCTATCCTGCTCGGATATTATAAGAACTTTATCTATATCACCTTTATTGATTCCTTTCACCCACTTAAATACTTCTATCATATCTCCCCGCACTCTTCGTCTTTTTGGGGAATGCAAGTTTAGTTTCTTTAATCTATCTTGATATGGAAGGTTTCTAAGTCCCGGAATCATTTTCGTCATTCTTCGCTGCGCCGACTCCAGTGAATTGATATCCATTCTATAATAAGGGCACCAGAACTGAACCGCATAATCGAGTTGCGGTCTGACTAGCGCAAGATATAGTTGCAATATGACCTCCGCACTTTTTTTTTTATTGGGCACTCCCCTACATCCTTGTGTAAGGTGAAGCGCAGAAGCGTTTACAGTGCCCAACAGGGAAGCATGCTAAGTTCATGCTTGCCTTTATGTCTCATGAGTTAAGGGCGTAAAAGCCTGAAGAGTCAATTGTTTATGTCATCAAGTTATTGGAAGCTCCAACAACTTGTCCCTGAATACGAATTCACAAGTTTCGATTTACGCCAGGTACCTACTTTACTGCTAGGTGAACAGGGACTAATGGGGACTAGGAAGTATGTCCAAACAACTTCCACCGTCCCGGGAATCGAACCCGTGACATCTCGCTTGGGAAGGCAAGAGCGGTACCACTCTACCACCAACACCTCTGACCTCCGCACTCTTAGTACTTACACTTCTGGATATAAAACCTAATACTCTGGTGGTGGTGATGGGTAATTATTTAGTAGTTGGCAACACCTAACTTACTATTAGGTTTTTATAGTATTATTCATCGTGTTATATGTGAATATGACTCATTGCTTTCGGAAATAAGCCGTTAAGGCGATATGGAAAAAAAAAGGAGGGTAAAAAGAAAAACGCAAAAACTGACAAAGCCAAACCTAACCAAGCCAGAGAAACCAGAAATAGATGGTGGTGGTGATAATTACCAACATTATTATCGTTTTCATTATCCTCAATATTATATAACATCATTACTATCATCATTAGTTTCATCTACATCATCATCGTTCAATACCCATCACAAAACACAACAGAATTACACGAAAACAAGCACTAATACTTACTACCACAACGCCCTTTGAGCTCGGGAGTAATACAAACAAACTAATTCACGATTTGGAAACTAAAATATACATACTGTATGAATGAAGTTTAATGCTAGATCATATTTAACATCGTTCTAACTTTTATATAACGTATGGATAAAAGTCATATAACAGACAAAAAAGTAATTTGGTATAGGGAGTCTTTAATTGGCTGCTGAAGGAGCTATAGACCGAGGGAGCATTTCACTTTCCGGCTCACATGGGTCCAATAACCCCCCCCCCCCCCACGGACCCATACACCTCTCCCCCCTACAAGAACCCATTAACTCCTCCCCCTATGCGTACCTTTCCACCCCCTGCACGGACCCATAGACCCCTCCCTTCCCTCCACTTACCTACCTCGACCACAGTGGCAATGATTCATAAATGGATTAAGATATCATACCACAGCTAGAATTAAACATTATAGGAGATAGATAGCGAACATTAAAACCTACAGAAAAAGCCTTGAAAGTTAATTATGAAATCAGGAATAACCATGAACCCGTGACACAGGCACCCAACATGACAGCCTTAGCGTCGTTTTCCCTGGCCAGAGGCGACCTATACCTGCAGTAGACCAGAGGCGACCTATACTTGCAGTAGACCAGAGGCGACCTATACCTGCAGTAGACTAGAGGCGACCTATGACTGCAGCAGGCTAGAGGCAACCTATGCCTGCAGTAGGCCAGGGGCGACTTATGCCTGCAGTAGGCCAAGGGCGTCCTATGACTGTAGGCCAGAGGTGACCTATGACTGCAGTAGGCCAGGGGCGTCCTATGACTGCATTAGGCCAGGGGCGTCCTATGACTGCAGTAGGCCAGGGATGGCAACACTTCCTCCGCCACCACTAAAACGAGTGTGTTGAAATTTCTGGGGGGAGGGGGGCGACTCCCAGTAGCCTCGCATAGTCATCTTACTCCGTGGCGGTCTCCTGCAGCCCGTTTAATCCTTGTAGTCGAAGTCGTCATCGGAAACTTGCCGTAGTCCCCGAAAGACTCTCACAGCTTAAGCATATCCTAGTAATCCTTGGTAGATCCTTGTAACTTCGTTTAGCTCTCCGGTAGCTAGGTAGTGCATGGAAACTTCAGTCTCCATATCTCTCGTTTCTTTGTGTCACCGTGACCTTTTATATTACTACCTCGCTTCCCCAAGTGTATTTATAATTTCCTCAGCTGTTGTGTCTGTGAGAGTAACCTCGCCACACCTCCTACGACCTTTACCCTCCCTTAGTTGACTGTTTTCCTAGCTCTCTCTGTCCTACGAACAAGTCTTATTTTCTCTACTTTTTTATCACTTACCAGATGTAATGAATAATACTCATTGACATCACCAAGACCTTTGAATAACCCAGAGGGTTCCAGTTTTTTATTTATTTTTATTTTTTGCTATTTCATAAGTGTCTGCCCTCCTTATTTTATTAGATATTTGTCAGTTTCAGAATTTAGCGGATTATTATTATTTCTTAACTTTTACACATAACAAACCAGAGGCTTCAGGGATCCATTTCATTAACAGTAAAAATTTTCTCAGTTTTCATCATTGCTTCTCAACGTCTTCCTTTCATTTAGGCTCGATGGGTAACTAATAATTTTCAACCTTTATCTCCTGAGAAACCACATGGTTGAAAGTCATTTATTCTTTCCGATAGGTTTACATTATCTCAGTCAACCTTTCAGGCTTGAACGTTTGAGAGAGCATTTTGTTGTCCGTAGCTCGTGTTTCTTGTAAATAATAGAAAGGTTATTAGATGCAATGGGGGCAGAATTTGTAAGGGCTGTTTCCTGGCTCTCGAACATTCAGAGTTATCGATACATCTCTTCAAATGTGAAGGTCGGAAAGTATTATGAGTGTTGTTGTTGACAGTGAGGGGGACACCTGGTCGGGTCACAAAGGCACATGACTACACGAAGATACAGGAGGCTGAGGCGTGAGCGAGGTGACGCTGCCGTATGTTGCTGTTGGGACTTGCATATATATATATATAATATATATATATATATATATATATATATATATATATATATATATATATATAATGTGTGTGTGCCCGCGTTACACTAAATAGTAATAATTGGCGATAACTTCTTTCGATTTAAGGATGTATTTTTCTTTAATGGAAACTTCTGACTGGCCTCAAGCGATCGTGTAGTTCATAGAAATATAAAAATATTAGTTTCATACAAACTTTAACCTAACCTACAGTAACCTAACCTAACCAACATTAGGTATAATTTTGATATCTTATGCCGGCAAACGACTGTTTAAACGAAACAGAGTAAATTAATTTCCATTGAGTTATAGTAATGCAAACAAAATTTTGTCCTATTAGTGGGAACGTTCATTTGTTTTTTTAAGGTTTAGTCGCGACAGTGAAGTATTCAGAACACGGATTTCTTATTTTTTGTAATTACTCAAAAACTCTTTATTTCAGCACCAAAAAAGTCTTAAAGAATATTCAGGTGTTTGTTTGTGATTATATACGTATTTCTGTTACCATATTTTTTTTTAATGTCGAGGGTGTGAATTTTCTTGCCCTTTTATTTTTCAATATTTTGCCCCATTCTGGCAGCCTGGAGGTACGGTACATTAACCTCTTCTCCCTCGTGATTCTGTTTAATAATACGGATGTCGCTGAAGGGGAATAATCGACACCTCTCTCTCTCTCTCTCGGTTTAATAATACGGCCTTAATGTTTAAGTAGCCTAAGGGTGGCCGAAATGTTAGTAGTTTCGTTCCTTTCACTTTTGTCTTCTGTAAGTTTCGTTTATTCCTTATGTATATTTTTGCTTTCATTACCAATCAAGAAGATTAACTTTATCAGAAGATGGAGATACAATTACGATTAAATTTAGAGAGATGTCTCCAGTTGTTGTCCTTCTGTTTCCTGACCATCAAGTCTCACCAGTGCCACGGTCATTTTCTAATGAAGCAATTTCACAACTTTCTCCGTGTGACAAAGAACAAAAACTACCAGATGACCAGGAATGGATAGGTTGCTTTAGCCAGTTTCTCTACACCATCTGCCTGTCCTTATCCTCACGGAGGCTCGCAACACCTGCCACTATGCTCTCCAGGTGCTATGAAAAACTGCCCTTGATTTTTTTATCTATGGCAACGTCGGTGTTGTGTGAAATGTCACCTGCGAAATATCTACCATTTTACTATACTACGCATGTACAATGAAAGACAAAAGTCGTGTCGTGAAATTTGGTGAAAACATATGCCGAAGGGCTAAACTTTTGGTGCGCTCTGCCTTGTGGTAGGGGGCTCTCATAATGTTTCACGAGTTATATTTAATCTTCGGACAAAACCGCGACACGACTTTTGTCTTTGGTTGTACAACCATGTGCGGAACCAAAAAAACATCCGTTCTGAGTATGTAAACAAACCCGCATGAGGTCTGCAAGATAACTACCAAGATTATAGAGTAACTTCCACCTCTTTGCTCAAAATATCAGATTACAATTGGTGGTGGTAGATGATTTTAGTTATTGCACCGTACTCCCATATTATCCATCTTAGACTTAGGCTAGCTAATTAGCAGAAGCCACCTCTGAACGTTGACGAAAGGGCTCCCCTCCCCCTCCCTTTTCACACCAATAGAAGCCACTCTGATAGACCAGTACTCCCATGAGTAACTCACAGGTCAAGATATTAGAGAACAATAACTTTACTGAAACCTTACCAAAAAACACACCTGGGTAGATATTTTGATGAGTGACTTATTTTGCATAGCTACCGTTCAAAATATGTCACACATGACTTATTTATAATGGTAGATATTTTGCACAATACCGGCACTCGGCTCTCTTATGCGTCACTGACCACGCACACAAAAAGAAGAAGAAAAAGCTGCCCTTGACTGTGAGTATGCGAGGTAGATGAGGCTGGATGCTGCCCTCTTCCTTTGCCCTTCACCACCCATAAACAGTCACCGGCCATCACTGGTGGACAAGTGCAGGGTCACCACGCTCTACTGGCATAGCCACAACTTGCCGGCCGACCTCATTTTCTATTGCTGCCATTAATATTGCTCACACAACTCCCAAGACTCATTAATTTTCCTACAGTTCAGCCTCTGTACAGACATTGTAGTTAATATGACCCAAGGTAGTCGACTGGCGACAGGTCTGATGAAGGTAATTATAGCCAGTCAGTAAACTGTGTATTGTATGTTCAGGGGGAAAGAGATCTCCAGGAGTATAATACTCGTATTTTGTACAGCTAACAGTCAGACTTTAGGGTCTCACTCAACTGACTCCAGTCAGCTCCATCTCAACTGACCATATCAGATCCCACACAGCCCAGAGAAACTACAAAGGCATTGTAACGCTTGACTTACAAAAAACCTTCGCCACAGTCGATCATGATTTACTATGTGAAAAACTGCAGGCACTTCTCATTGGGTCTGTTGACTGGTTTAATTCATATATTAACAACAAGAAACATATTGTTATTGCAAATAACATCGCGTCAACGTCCATGCCAATAGCCTGTGGAATCCCACAAGGGAGGATCCAAGGACCTTTACTCTACCTGTGTTATGTAAACGACATGCCCATTAGCGTTACTTGTAAACTTTTGCTGTATACCGATAACAGTGCTCTTTTAGTGACAGGTAAAAATCCATTTGATATAGATAACAGTGGCTCATAGACAACAAATTATCCCTACATCTTGGAAAGACTGAAGCAATGATATTTAAATAAAAAAACTCATAAAGGTAAACGAATTCATTGTGCTGTACTATGTGGGAATGGACCCATCTCAACTGTAAGATCAATGAAATAGCTTGGACTAACTCCAGAGTCTTGTTTGTCTGGCGAATTAATCGTGGATAATATAGTAAACACAAAATAAAACCTATCTATAGAAAGGCTAAATGCCTCTCAGCTGATGTCCGTGGTGTGTTACGTTGCTTGAGGCTCATACAATGTCACTTGGACTATTCCTGCTCCAAATTATTCAAAACAAGGCGGCGAGGTTCATTCTTGCCAAGAATGAAGTTCTTCAATCACTGAACATGTTAAGAGTTTAATGTAATGCTTCTTGAATTCTATCAATAAACTTCTACTAACACTTTTGTAGACATATTATTCCCTATTAAAACCAAGCGTAAGCCTAAGCAAAGGACCCTCCTGGAAATAGGCACCTGACAGCTTTCTTTATTGGTCAAGTTGCCTTAGTACTTACCATTGTTGTTTACCTGCACTGTCTCGGCACACAGGAAACTATATACTCCCATGGCCTACGTGCACCGTATACCTAAACTGTCTATATTCATGCAGAACTGTATTACTGCATAGTTTATAAACATGCTCATCTAATTGTAAACCTGTATGACAACGTTACTGAATAATAATAATAATAATAAATTATTATTATTATTATTATTATTATTATTATTATTATTATTATTATTATTATTATTATTATTATTATTATTAGTATTATTATTATTATTATTATTATTATTATTATTATTATTATTATTATTATTATTATTATTATTATTATTAGTATTATTATTATTACTGGAGAAACCTAGGTTGTGTTCCGTAGCTCTCAACACAGTCACCATGATGCCGATAAGTCCTGAACAAACACGCATATTCACACTTGGCCTTGCCAAGACTGGCTGTAACAAGGCCACACCTGACTACGTTGTTCCTCGAATAATTTTACAGCTCACGACCCAAATTCGCCGCAAACAGAGAGAAGCTCGGGAAGCAGCCATCCCCCTGGACTCCCCGCCCACCTGGTACGATGTCCTCCGTAAACTTCCTGACCTCTCGCATGTCTATGGGAAAGGGTCGCGGAAAAGGAAAGTGAGTGCTGCCCTTATCATCATTGGGTATGACTTTGGTTGGGAGATTGGTATCCCCACATCCCCTGAGCAACGCTCTTGTGCATTATGCAGAAGACCCGACAGCCGCACCCTTATCCACTACCTCCTAAGATGTCCCCACAAACAACGCCTCCGTGACGCCTGCTGGACCACCACTCCACGACCCCCTGATGGAGACACGATGATCCTCCCCATACTGGCCAGATATTATGTAAATAATATTGATAACTAGCAGAAACGCCGCCCGGCTCATTCACTAGGCCACGGTAGGACGCCACCCTCCGGGAGGCTCCACATTGCCTCACTGTTCAGTCCCCAAAACTTCTTCTTCCATCAATAGTTCATTAACTGTTATTATTTTATTGTCTAATCATCACTACATATAACACCACCCATCATCACTACATATAACATCATCCATCATCACTACATATAACACCATCCATCATCACTACATATAACACCATCCATCATCACTACATATAACACCATCCATCATCACTACATATAACACCATCCATCATCACTACATATAACACCACCCATCATCACTACATATAACATCATCCATTATCACTACATATAACACCATCCATCATCACTACATATAACACCATCATCACTACATATAACACCACCCATCATCACTACATATAACACCACCCATCATCACTACATATAACACCATCCATCATCACTACATATAACACCACCCATCATCACTACATATAACAACATCCATCATCACTACATATATCATCATCCATCATCACTACATATAACACCATCCGTCATCACTACACATAACACCATCCATCATCACTACAGATCGATAAAGTAGTTTCCGAGATTCTCGTGCGGATACACACACACACAAACAGACATACTTCTTTGTTTTATAGAGACAGTGTTGTTCAAGGAATATCCTTCCTTCCTTAGGCTTTAGTAAGCCCCCTATAAAATATTTATACTGTATATACTTGTCACACTTGCCAGATGCTTCTGGTGTTATTGTACAGGGGCACCTAGTGACAGCACTAGGATCCCGGTTCCTCTATCAAGGAATAAACTATTGAAATTGAAAAAAATTGAATCACACTTGTGGTCTCTGGCGTATAGGTCACCAGCAGCTCCCTGGATATTCCCTTATTTACCTGGATATTGTGCGCGGGAAGACCTATGTTTGGAGGAACACCCACTGGCTACTTACTCCTCTTCTCCACCACACACACATACACACACACACACACACTACAGTCTCACCCCAGAAAGATAAATTAAGATACTTTATAACCCCAGAGACAACCTATAATACTCTATAACCCCAGAGACAACCTATAATACTCTATAACCCCAGAGACAACCTATAATACTCTATAACCCCAGAGACAACCTATAATACTCTATAACCCCAGAGACAACCTATAATACTCTATAACCCCAGAGACAACCTATAATACTCTATAACCCCAGAGACAACCTATAATACTCTATAACCCCAGAGACAACCTATAATACTCTATAACCCCAGAGACAACCTATAATACTCTATAACCCCAGAGACAACCTATAATACTCTATAACCCCAGAGACAACCTATAATACTCTATAACCCCAGAGACAACCTATAATACTCTATAACCCCAGAGACAACCTATAATTTATAACCCCAGAGACAACCTATTACTCTTCCCAGAGACAACCTATAATACTTAGGCAATTAATACTCTATAACCCCAGAGACAACCTAACTAACCCAGGACAACTTTAGAACCAGTTAGAGCACTATTTCTCATAACCCAGAACAACCTATAACCTTGGATATTATAACCTCTAGAGACAACCTATAATACTTATAACCCTCAGAGACAACCTATAATACTTATAACCCCAGAGACAACCTATATTACTCTATACAAAACTATCTCTATAACCCCAGGACAACCTATACTCTATAACCCCAGACAACCTTTGTAAGGACAACCTATAATTTAACCCAGAACCAGCTTATAACCCCAGAGACAACCTTACTTATAACCAGAGACAACCTATATTACTTATAACCCCAGAAACATATACTTTAACCGAGAACATACCTATAACCCCAGAGACAACCTATAATACTTTATAACCCCAGAGACAACCTATATTATACCCCAGAGAATATGTACTTATAACCCCAGAGACAACCCTATATTACTCTTAGACAACCTATATCTTAGAGAAATATATTTTAGAGACAACCTATAATACTTATAACCCCAGAGACAACTTATATTATTTTATAACCCCAGAGACAAACTATAATACTCAGAGGTCTTATTAACAAAATCGAACGCCCTAACCAGTGGTAATTCAATGACCCCCTCTGAATTATATCTGACCTTAACTAATACTTTTTTTCTCAAACGGGTGATTTTTTTTACTACCATGTGGTGTATTGTGTGGTTATTTTTTTCCTGAGACTATGCCAGTGATTGTTGCGTGTTGTGGTGAGATGTGTTGTGTTGAGTTGTGTTGTGTTATGGTAGGATGTGTTGTGTTGTGGTGAGATGTGGTAGGATGTGTTGTGTTGTGGTGAGATGTGGTAGGATGTGTTGTGTTGTGGTGAGATGTGGTAGGATGTGTTGTGTTGAGATGGTGGAAGTGAGGGTGTTGTGTTGTGGTGAGATGTGGTAGGATGTGTGTTGTGGTGAGATGTGGTAGGATGTGTGGTGTTGGTAGGTGTTGTGTTAGGGTGTGTTGGGATGTGTTGTGTTATGTGTGATGTGTTGTGGCCATGCCTACCATTCAATGGTTGCCCCAGTCAGCTGATGTCTCTCAGTCAGAGGTGTCTCCCAGTCAGTTGTCCCCAGCCAGTCAGGTGTCTCCCGTCAGTCAGGTGTCTCCCAGTCAGTCAGGTGTCTCCCAGTCAGTCAGGTGTCTCCCAGTCAGTCAGGTGTCTCCCAGTCAGTCAGGTGTCTCCCAGTCAGCAGGTGTCTCCCAGTCAGTGAGGTGTCTCCCAGTCAGTGAGGTGTCCCCAGTCAGAGGTGTCTCCCAGTCAGTGAGGTGTCTCCCAGTCAGTGAGGTGCCTCAGTCAGTGAGAGGTGTCCCCAGTCAGTGAGGTGTCTCCCAGTCAGTTGTCCCCAGTCAGTGAGGTGTCTCCCAGTCAGTGAGGTGTCTCCCAGTCAGAGGGTGTCTCCCGTCAGTCAGGTGTCTCCCAGTCAGCCCCAGTCATGGTGTCTCCCAGTCAGTCAGTGCCCCCAGTGAGGGTGTCTCAGTCAGGTGGGTTCCTAGCAGTTAGGTGTCCCAGTCAGTCAGGTGTCTCCTAGTCAGTGAGGTGTCTCCAGTCAGTGAGGTGTCTCCCAGTCAGTGAGGTGTCTCCCAGTCAGTGAGGTGTCTCCCAGTCAGTCAGGTGTCTCCCAGTCAGTTAGGGGTGTCTCCCAGTCAGGCAGGTGCCCCAGTCAGTGAGGTGTTCTCCCAGTCAGTGAGGTGTCTCCCAGTCAGGTCAGGTGTCTCCCAGTTGAGGTGCCCCAGTCAGTCAGTGTCTCCCAGTCAGTGAGGTGTCTCCCAGTCAGTCAGGTGTCTCCCAGTCAGTGAGGTGTCCCCAGTCAGTCAGGTGTCCCTAGGCAGTTAGGTCTCCCCAGTGCAGTCAGGTGTCTCCTGAAGGTCAGGTGTCTCCCAGTCAGTCAGTGTCTCCCATGCAGCAGGTGTCTCCCAGTCAGGTGTCTCCCACAGCAGGTGTCTCCCAGTCAGTCAGGTGTCTCCAGTCAGTCAGGTGTCTCCCTCCAGTCAGTTAGGTGTCTCCCAGTCAGTCAGGTGTCTCCCAGTCAGAGGTGTCTCCCAGTCAGTCAGGGGTGTTCCCAGTCAGTCAGGTGTCTCCCAGTCAGTCAGGTGTCTCCCCAGTCAGTCAGTGCTCCAGTCAGTTAGGTGTCTTCAGTCAGTTAGGTGCCTCCCAGTCAGTCAGGTGTCTCCCAGTCAAAATATGGTTTGCATATACTGAATATTTATGGGAAAAAATAATAATTGAACGATTTTACATTGAAGATGGGCCCCTGCCATCCCTTTTTTCAGCTTATTTCACCATAACATTAACGAGGTGAAATAAGCTGGGTAAGATTAACGAGTGAAATAAGCTGAGAAAGATTAACGAGGTGAAATAAGCTGAGTAAGATTAACGAGGTGAAATAAGCTGAGAAAGATTAACGGGGTGAAATAAGCTGAGTAAGATTAACGAGGTGAAATAAGCTGAGTAAGATTAACTAGATGAAATAAGCTGAGGCGGCTAATCCTCGTGTTATCCTACATTGGGTTCTGACTGTAAAATCTGGAGCAATGATTTTTTGTGTTCATAAAAGTAAGTGTGTGGTTAACATTTAATTTCTTATAAACCGGAAATATAGATAAACTGGGAACTCTTTTTGTCTAGAAGGTGTTAAATCATATAACTCAGCTGTTTTTAAGCTTTAATAGTACAAATATCATACAATTAACTCCATATTTAAAGGAAAGATATATGATACAATTGTTCTTTTTATTTACTTTTTCTTACGATAAATATAAACACAAGATAACTTTATATATCGAGATTTTATTATTAGCAAGATTTTAAGTTGCACAATTCTATCATTAATTTTCATTTGATTATAACTTCCGTCTGTCTTAACTTCCGTCTGTCTTTCATGTTTTTTGGCCACTGTGTTAAGTTTAATTTTTTTTAATCTTTATGTGAATATTTATACCGCCTGTCACTTATTTTTTCTTTGATGAAAATAGAGACTAAGGCCTCGCATCGTCCCATAAAGTCACCTGTCCTTAAAGGGTTATGTCTTTGTAATCTGTTAATCAGCCGGAAATAAAAGGTTATTATTGTTTATATACAGCAAACAGTTATTTCTGCCCTAATGAATGTCACGCTCCAACCTGCTGTTGTTAATATGCTGTTAATAAAAACACAGTTGTCAAGGTAAACTCGTCGTTATCTCTGTAAACATCATTGTTGTCATGACTTCCTCAAACCTATTAAGAGTAACCCTGACAGTGGGTCATGACTTCCTCTCGTTACTCTTATGACTCCAAACATTGTTTTTTTTTTTTTCAGTCTATTGTAATTACGACAAGGACAACAGGTGTGTACTCAGTGAGAGATCTTATTGCAAAGGTCAATTTGACTTCCAAACTAAAAACCCCGCAAGTGTACAGTTGCACGTCCCTGAAAGAGCATTGTAAACACAGTGAAATATATATATATATATATATATATATATATATATATATATATATATATATATATATATATATATATATATATATATATATATATATATATATATATATATATATATATATATATATATATATATATATATATATATATATATATATATATGTATGTGTGTGTGTGTGTTTGTGTGTATTATTCACTTGTAAACGAGTTTGTTATATATTAAAACGCTACGCCCCGCTTACACCAACACTAGAGGCTGTTAGATTCACGTAAGAATATTTGTAGGTTACGATCGGAAATAATCAAACTTGCGATTCCCAAACATCTAGCAGCTGTGTTCATAAGGAAAAAGAAAAACAGGTGACTGAAGCGGATGAGGACTAATACGCTCTATAAACTTTCAACCACGCCTGAGAAGAGTTCAGGGTCGGCTGTAACTGCGCAAGAGTGTGGCGGCAAATAGAGCTTTTTGCATGATCCTCCCGCCACCCAATAATAGTAACCAAATACGTGTGTTCTGGACACTCCTGCCTGAGACCTGTGAACCAAGGTCATGAGGGTTTATTCACGGGAGAACGAGAATGAAGGTCTCTATCTCTCACCCTCTCTGCGACTTTACAGCTGACGTTACTATGTTGGCGGCCCTCCTGGCGTCGAACTATGCTGAGACTTTAACTTGATCTCTCTTCACTAATAACACCTCCACTACTAATAATAATCCAACACGTGCATGCACTTCCGTGTGGAAATATTCTTACTGAACACTTTCATTTCATATTTAAAAAAAAATAATTCATAGTTTTTTATCTTTGTGAGCATGAGTTTGAGGGTGCGGTGGTGTGGGATGGGCGGCGGTGGTTGTGTGGGATGGGTAGCGGCGGTGGTGGTGGTGGGATGGGTAGCGAGTGGTGGTGGTGGATGTAGCGATGGTGTGGTGGGATGGGGTAGCAGCGGTGGTTGTGGTGGGATGGGTAGCGGCGGTGGTGTGGTGGGATGGGTAGCGGCGGTGGTGGTGGAGGGATGGGTAGCGGCAGTGGTGGTGGGATGGGTAGTGGTGGTAGTGTGGGGATGGGTAGCGGCAGTGGTGGTGGATGGTAGCGGCAGTGGTGGTGGTGGTGGGATGGGTAGGCAGGGTGTGGTGGGTGAGGATGGGTAGCGGCAGTGGTGGTGGTGATGGGTAGCGGCGGTGGTTGTGGTGGGATGGGTAGCGGCAGTGGTGGTGGTGGGATGGTGCAGTGGTGGTGGTGGTGGATGGGTAGCAGGGTGGTGGTGGTGGGATGGGTAGCAGTGGTGGTGGTGGATGGTAGCGGCGGTGGTGGTGGTGGGATGGGTAGCGGCGGTGGTTGTGGTGGGATGGGGTAGCGGCGGTGGTGTGGGATGGGTAGCGGTGGTGGTGGGATGGTAGCGGCGGTGGTTGTGGTGGATGGGTAGCGGCGGTGGTTGTGGTGGGATGGGTAGCGGCGGTGGTGGTGATGGGATGGGTAGCGGCGGTGGTGGGGATGGGTGGAGGCGGTGGTGGTGATGGGATGGGTAGCGGCGGTGGTGGTGGTGGATGGGTAGCGATGGTGGTGGTGGATGGGAAGGCAGTGGTGGTGGTGGTGGATAGGTAGCGGCAGTGGTGGTGGTGGTGGGATGGGTAGCGATGGTGGTGGTGGTGGGATGGGTAGCGGCAGTGGTGGTGGTGGGGATGGTAGCAGCGGTGGTTGTGGTGGGATGGGTAGCGGCGGTGGTGGGTGGGATGGGTAGCGGCGGTGGTGGTGGTGGGATGGGTAGCGATGGTGGTGGTGGGATGGGTAGCGGCAGTGGTGGTGGTGGTGGATAGGTAGCGGCGGTGGTGGTGGCGGATGGGTAGCAGGTGGTGGTGGTGGTGATGGGTAGCGCGGTGGTGGTGGTGGGATGGGTGGCGGCGGTGGCGGATGGTAGCAGAATGGTGGTGGGATGGGTAGCGTAGTGGTGGATGGTTAGCGGCGGTGGTGGTGGTGGGATGGGTTGCAGCGGTGGTGGTGGTGGTCAACCGTAGTGGCTGCATCATATGAATGGGTTCACTGCTGCTTGGGTTATAAGAACTTTTGTACAAATAACATTATTAACAATAATGATTTGTGATATTGATATGAAAATAACCTTATTCATAATAATAATAATAATAATAATAAATTTATAATAATAATTATTATTATTATTATTATTATTATTTTTCAATAACAATATATACATATATATATATATATATATATATATATATATATATATATATATATATATATATATATATATATATATATATATATATATATATATATATATATTCGTGTGTGTGTGGGGATGGGTGGAGTAAGCTATTGTTATATATACACAAGCGTTTTACATGGTCAGTGTGCGAAAGAGAGTAAGAGCGGGAGGCAGGTGCTTGTGTCCAAATATGGTGGTGTTTTACGGCCCTGTGTAAGTGTATGTGTTTGCGTTTGGTGTTTGCTTGACTATGTGCGTACGTGTGGGGGAGGAGGGAGGGAGACAATGATGACCTCTTAATGCAAGGTGAGAAACGAATAATAATTGTCAAGAAGCGATGTGATAACAAGCAAAGATGACCGCTTGGAAAGAATGGGAAGAACAGGAAGAATTAAGAGGAGGGGAGGAAGAAAAGGGAGGAAGGAACGGGAGGTTGACGAGGAATGAGAGAGAGAGAGAGAGAGAGAGAGAGAGGCTACAACATCAACAGACACACTGTCGATGTTTGGACCTGAGGAGTCGAGATAAACACGAGTACATGTACAAGGTCTGAGGTCCACTCTGCTTCCACTTCCCCTTCTTGCCTCCACTTCTCCTCCCGTCTTCCATTTCCCTCTTCTCGCTTCCAATTCCTCCTCCTTGCCTACACTTCCTCCTTCTCGCCTCCACTTCCCTCTCCTCGCCTTCAATTCTTCCTCCTCGCCTCCAATTCCTACTTCTCTTTTACTTCCCCTTCCTCGCCTTCATTTCCTCCTCGCCTCCTTTTTCCCTCCCTCCTCGACTTCCCCCCTCTCTGCCTCCACTTCCTCACCATGAGTCACCAAGAATAAGGAAACAGCACCTGTTCCTCCATGGACTTCATCTTCCCCTCAAGGTTGAAGCTGACGTGACTACCGCTGGGTCACGTACTGTACTCTAGCCCAACTGATGGTCACCTGTGCTCGATTGTGGTGGTGGTGGTAGTTGTGTAATCGTAGTAGTTGTTGTGGAGACGTTGGTGTTTATGGTTGTGGTGGTGGTTGTGGTAATGATTGTAGTCACAGTAGTGATGGTGGTAGTGATGGTGATGGGAATGGTGGTTGTGATAGTGATGGTGATGGGAATGGTGGTTGTGGTAGAATAATGGTGGTTGTGGTAGTGATGGTGGCTGTGGTAGTAATGGTGGTTGTGGTGATGATGGTGGTTGTGGTAGTGATGGTGGTTGTGGTGAAGATGGTGGTTGGTGATGGTGGTTGTGGTAGTAATGGTGGTTTGTGATAGTGATGGTGCTTGTGGTGATGATGGTGGTTGTGGTAGTGATGGTGGTTGTGGTATTGATGGTTGTTGTGGTTGAAGATGGTGGTTGTAGTGATGGTGGTTGTGGGATGGTGGTTGTGATAGTGATGGTGCTTGTGGTGATGATGGTGCTTGTGGTGATGATGGTGGTTGTGGTAGTGATGGTGGTTGTGGTAGTAATTGGTTGGGGTAGAGATGGTGGTTGTGGTGAAGATGGTGGTTGTAGTGATGGTGGTTGTGGTATTGATGGTGGTTGTGGTAGTGATGATGGTTGTGGTAGTGTTGGTGGTTGTGGTAGTGATGGTGGTTGTTGCGATAATAGTGGTTGTGGTAGTGATTGTGGTTGTGGTAGTGATGGTGGTTGTGGTAGTAATGGTGATTGTGATAGTGATGGTGGTTGTGGTGATGATAGTGGTTGTGGTAGTGATGGTGGTTGTGGTAGTGTTGGTGGTTGTGGTATTAATGGTGGTTGTGGTATTGATGGTGGTTGTGGTAGTAATGGTGGTTGTGGTAGTGATGGTGGATGTGGTGATGTTAGTGGTTGTGGTAGTGATGGTGGTAGTGGTATTGATGGTGGTTGTGGTGGTGATGATGGTTGTGGTAGTGTTGGTGGTTGTGGTAGTGATGGTGGTTGTGGTGATGATAGTGGTTGTGGTAGTGATGGTGGTTGTGGTGAAGATGGTGGTTGTAGTGATGGTGGTTGTGGTAGTGATGGTGATTGTGGTAGTGATGGTGGTTGTGGTATTTATGGTGGTTGTGGTGATGATAGTGGTTGTGGTAGTGATGGTGGTTGTGGTAGTGTTGGTGGTTTTGTGATGATAGTGGTTGTGGTAGTGATAGTGGTTGTGGTAGTGATGGTGGTTCTGGTGATGATGGTGGTTGTGGTAGTTATGGTTGTTGTGGTGATGATGGTGGTTGTGGTGGTTATGGTGTGTTGTGGTGATGATGGTGGTTGTGGTGATGATGGTGGTTGTGGTAGTGATGGTGGTTGTGGTAGTGATGGTTGTTGTAGTGATGGTGGTTGTGTATTGATGGTGGTTGTGGTAGTGATGATGGTTGTGGTAGTGTTGGTGGTTGGGTAGTGATGGTGGTTGTGGTTATGATAGTGGTTGTGGTAGTGATGGTGGTTGTATTGATGGTGGTTGTGGTATTTATGGTGGTTGTTGTGGTGATAGTGGTTGGGTAGTGATGGTGGTTTGGTAGTGATAGTGGTTGTGGTAGTGATGATGGTTGTGCTATTGATGGTGGTTTTGGTAGTGATGGTGGTTGTGGTAGTGATGGTGGTTGGGTATTTATGGTGGTTGTTGTGGTGATAGTGGTTGTGGTAGTGATGGTGGTTGTGGTAGTGATGGTGGTTGTGGTAGTGATGGTGGTTCTGATATTGATTGTGGTTGTGGTAGTGATGGTGGTTGTGGTAGTGATGGTGGTTCTGGTATTGATGGTGGTTGTGGTAGTGATGGTGGTTGTGGTAGTGATGGTGGTTCTGATATTGATTGTGGTTGTGGTAGTGACGGTGGTTGTGGTAGTGATGGTGGTTGTGGTAGTGATGGTGGTTGTGGTAGTGATGGTGGTTCTGATATTGATTGTGATTGTGGTAGTGATGGTGGTTGTGGTAGTGATGGTGGTTGTGGTTATGATAGTGGTTGTGGTATTGATGGTGGTGTGGTAGTGATGGTGGTTGTGGTATTGATGGTGGTTGTGGTATTGATGGTGGTTGTGGTAGTGATGGTGGTTGTGGTTATGATAGTGGTTGTGGTAGTGATGGTGGTTGTGGTATTGATGGTGGTTGTGGTAGTGATGATGGTTGTGCTATTGATGGTGGTTGTGGTAGTGATGGTGGTTGTGGTAGTGATGGTGGTTGTGGTATTTATGGTGGTTGTTGTGGTGATAGTGGTTGTGGTAGTGATGGTGGTTGTGGTAGTGATGGTGGTTGTGGTAGTGATGGTGGTTCTGATATTGATTGTGGTTGGGTAGTGATGGTGGTTGTTGTAGTGATGGTGGTTGTGGTAGTGATGGTGGTTGTGGTAGTGATGGTGGTTGTGGTAGTGATGGTGGTTCTGATATTGATTGTGGTTGTGGTAGTGATGGTGGTTGTGGTAGTGATGGTGGTTGTGGTAGTGATGGTGGTTGTGGTAGGATGGTGGTTCTGATATTGATTGTGGTTGTGGTAGTGATGGTGGTTGTGGTAGTGATGGTGGTTGTGGTATTGATGGTGGTTGTGGTATTGATGGTGGTTGTGGTATTGATGGTGGTTGTGGTATTGATGGTGGTTGTGGTATTGATGGTGGTTGTGGTATTGATGGTGGTTGTGGTAGGGATACAGTACAAGTATAATTATCGACACTTAAATCTGAAATAAAAAGAAATGATAAACGAACGAATTTGGAACACCGTGCAGGGTTTGTAACTTGTGTTGGTAACCCTGTTTATTTTTTTGTGGCTCATGTTAAAAAAAAAAACCGCCTTCATTGTTGTCAGACTTCAAACAGATTTCATTTTGTAATTCCAAAAATAAATATGCGTTAATATTGAACGTAGGTGTGTTGGTAATGATATAGACTGTTGTGAAAGAGTTTAGTTTTTATTGTCCTTTGAAGAGCATAATGTTTCACCACCATATGACGTGAAAAAATTTCCAGGGTTTTGTTTTAACTCTTATTAGGGAAATATTGAGTAAAATGTAACTTTCAATGTATGTGTATGTATGTATGTCTGTGATGTATGTATATTTATTTACACCATTTGCCTCTGTTTGCTCAGCAGTAACTGGAGACTTGGATGTTAATCGATTTGCAGATCGTGTTCCGGGGCAATGGTTAGCCAGTGCAGTTGGCGAGTTGTCCGATCTCCTTGGACTATTCCTTGACTGTGTGGTTGCTGTGTTGGCGAAATTTTCTACATCTGGAATAAATCTACGTCTAGATGGTCCTAGGGCCGGCCACCATCGAACAAAAGGGAAACCACTGTGTAATGAATGTATGTGTGTATGGATGAATGGATCAGCATGTATGTATGTGTATATATATGTATATATCAAATTTGAATGCATGTGTATGTATGTGTGTGCATACAGTATGTGTGTCTATGTGAAATATGAATGAAATGGCAATGTATATAGCTAGCAACTCTCCCTGCACCAGTACAAGAGCTGACTGACCAAAACACTGGCCCGAGGAAAAACTCCCAGGAAGGTGGTTGTCCTTACCTGGTCCGCTACCTGGACAAAAAATCACCAGGGAAACAATATCCCAAGGCAAGAATAGCGTTTACCAGGCCACGAGACTCCAGTACAGGTTGTGCTGGTGATCCGTACTGCCTGTAGTTCATAGTTCAACGCTTAATTATCAAGGTTCACCTGATTACAACATCACAGGTAACTGATCATTGAAACTGACGACAGATTCAGCTACAGTAGTTATTTTATCTTGCCATTAACTAACAACGTTTACTCGAATTTATATATTTTTAACTCAGTTCCTTTACCAGCATGTCTGACAGTACCTATGATAAAAAATTGAAGAAAATCTAAATTTAGAAATATATCAGTGCAGAAACAAGGTAAATTCGTACAATAAATCAGGCTTTGAATTTTTTTTCACCATGATCTATTTTCTTCAAACTTGAAAATAGAGAGTTTAATAACTTCACAGCTCAATTCTAACCAGAAAAGGGTATAAAATGGCATCTAAGACATACACTAATCGAAAAAATAAGTGAAATTATCAATTTAATTCACTGGTCAGTTAGGAAATATGATTTATTTTTCCCCTCCACTTGGTATCTAATAGTACTGTATGCTGTAACAACTGTGAGCATAATAAGCATACACGAAGTGAGAACAGAACTGATTCTTCTCAAGTGAATGTAAGAATTAACATAATTATACAGTCTGTTCCCTGCCCTTACAGTTATTTGATGCTGTGTGTTGCAAGGTGCTTGTAAATAGCAGAGACTTTTATTGATTTATCTATAGGTCTGTCAGCAATACTTCGTTCCCAACTAAACGTGGTGAAACAGCTTAAGCCAAGTGAAGGTGTTGCATGTACAGGGTGATCGAAAATTCTATGCACCTGCAATAATTAACAATATAGTTAGTTACCTTAATTAATTACAGTAAATATTGGAAATGGTCACAGTAAATAATCGAACTGGATACAATCTGTAATGTTTATTCGAAGGACAAGAAGATAAGAGTGCTGGTATAAACTTTTCGACCACCTTGTCTATAGTACACCAAACCTAGTTCCCATTCACCGTCAACTGCTGACAGTCTTACATTGATTTAACCCCTTTTAAACACTATAAGATAATTTTAATAATGTAAACGGTTTATCAGGTGAGGTTCCAAAAACATAAAGCATTACTGCTTTTCACCAGGTCAGTGAATATTCCTGTAGTGTCATATGTCAAATCTTATCAAGTCCGTTTTAGTTGACGAATCCTTAACCAAACGTAAACAATGTTATGGCTTCAATCTTCATATAAATTGTGAGGTTATTGACTCGTATAAGAAAACATATATCAGATTTTTTATCCACAGCATTCCCTCCCCCAACACGCAGCAGTTAAGTGTTTTTATCTGGATGGGAAAACTGACAAACGTGGAGGTGACGGTCGCCCTCAAAACACGACTACGAGTCCTGTAGTTCCCACACACATAAAATCAATTCATCAAAATACCCGAGATAACTAAAATATAAGTGGTCCTGTATTCAATATAATGTCATGAAAAAATGCCGTATAAGCAGGTCTAATTTACACACGACAGTACACTGATGCCGGACGCCCCTGGGCATACATGTTGCTCTGCTGTAACATGTATCTCAGCCGAACATGGCAGGGTCCTCCAACATTAACATTGGACCACTAGGCACCGCAGAACTATCCTGTATAAATAAAACCAACAATCAGTCAATCCTAGTTTTGTTAAGAGTTCAATATACTGTATAGGGGTCCCGTTATTTAGTTCTCTTTTACATGGGATTACTAAATCTACCATTGCCGAGTAATAACATGGCGGTCAACTTATTATAGTTATCCCTTAAGTTTTCTTTGTTGAACGGAGTGCTTTGTGTTCAGCTCTCTCTAACTTTGGCATTGTTTTCTCATTAATTTAATAATTTTCGCTGTCTTAAATTACATGAAAAATGCTAAGGTCTTCTGTTGCACTCTCACACAAATGGGTGCAGTAGTTTTGTTTGGTCTCCGAGATTGGGGCCACCAAATTGGCGCTAGCATTCGCTCCTCACTTACAAAGGGAGATAAAAACGTCTATTATTACATTAAGTTATACTGAGGAATAGCAAACGAACACATAATCCAATAAATCATGAGACGTTGGAATACCCATCAACATCGTCGCTTTTTCACACAGCTTATTACTTTGATTAATACAAAACCTTAAAGACAGGCAATATAAATTTGACATTAAACTATTCAATTCATATGGTAGAAGAATTCATGGTACACACGTAAGCTTCCTAATGCCATATCTTCACTAAACACTAAATAAAAGTATCCCCACAAGTGAGGATTATTGGAGGTGAGTGATCACAGAAAACAGAGCTACTGAAATTCATTAATGGGAAACACTAGGAAAATATTCGAATCGCGGTTGACATTACTTTTATCCTCTTCGCCACTGATCGGCTTGTTAGCCGCTTGGGCGATCGGTCACGTCTCTTTTCATTTATATTCTTCACCAAAAGATCGGCTCGCTAGCCGCCCGGGCGATCGGTCACGTCTCTGTCACGCACTGTTGGCAAATACTGGGCATGCACCGGCTCCTGAATGTACCTGAACCCGCTCCAGTGTTGGTCAAGTCTTCTCTTGAAAGAGCTCACACTTGGTGCCGTCACAACACTCTCTGGTAGATTGTTCCAAGAGTTTACAACCCTCACTCCGAAAAAGTTTGCCCTCACGGTTTTCTGACTTCTAGGGCTTCTTCAATCTTGAGCTGTGACCCCTTGTGGGCGTGAGCGTCCGCCAGCTCCAAGTAAGGACACTCTCAACTGAGTAGTGCCCCCTGAGATGCTTATACACCCCCAACTAGGTCCCCCTTGCCCGTCTGTAGTATAAGCTAGGCAAGTTCAGGCTCCAATCTCTCAGGGTAGCTGAGGTGCCGAAGTGCAGGCACCAGTCTAGTGGCCCTCCTTTGAACATTTTCAACCAACTGACAGTCCCTAGCATATCTCGGGGACCAGATGGGGTGACAGTACTCCAGATGGGGAAGCACTTCACTCCTGAAGATCGTTACGAGGGACGGACCGTCTAGATATCTGAACGACCTTCTTATAAGACCCAATAATTTATTTGCCTGATTTACCTTCTTCTCACAATGGCCCGAGAACTTCAGCTCATTGTCAACATACACACCTAGGTCCTTCTCACACACAGTCTCAACTAGTGCATTTTCTTCATCCCGTTGGGACATATGATACGCCTCCTTACCGTTGGTACGCCCCAGGTGCATCCTCTTACACTTCGTGACATTGAATCTCAGCAGCCATTTCTTCGACCATTCCTGGAGCCCACAGAGGTCCTTCTGCAGCTCTTCACAGTCCGCTTGGTTCTTAATTTCCCGAAATAACTTGCCAGCATCGGCAAACATTTGTATGGAGGAGTGTACAACGTCAGGCATGTCATTTATGAAACAAACAAACAACAGCGGGCCCAATACACTGCCCTGTGGTACCCCACTTGTTACAGGTACAGATGACGATTTCGTGCCATTAATCACCACACACTGCTTGCGGTCATGTAGAAAGTCTTCTATCCACGCTTGGACATTTCCCCGAATTCCGTACCCTTCCAGTTTGATTTTCAGCCTTTCGTGGGATACACTGTCGAAAGCCTTTATCCAGTGGCGAATCCAGGAACGGGGGTCCTGGGGGTGTACATGTTATTTAATGTAAAATCAGACGATTTATATTACGCTCAACAGCCTAGAAAACTTGTATCTATAACTTCTTTATTGAGTCCCCCAGTCGAGACGACCTGGCCTTACCGCTCTAGTACGCCCGTTTTCTCTCATATCGTGTTCAGATTTGAAATTGAAAGAAAACTCAGTTGTTTTACGTCAAATTAGATATGTCTGATTACAGATGAAACTTTCAAGATCCCTTGTGAGTGATGTTGATAATTTTGATTCCCAATCATTAGAGAATCTGAAGTTTGTATTGAAATTATTGTCAGTTTATAAATTTTAGAAAGTAATTAATATCCTGAAAAGAATATCTCAACTACTCTAGCCTACACCACACTACCCTACACTAACGTACACTACCCTACCCTACCCTACACTACTCTATCCTACACCACACCACACTACCCTACACCACACTACCCTACACTATACACACCCTTCCCAGTCGGTGGGTCCTGATACCTTCTGTCTTCGCGTGACGGATTGTACCATTCTCGACTTCCTGGGAAGGTTGTGGATTCCTCCCCCCACCACCACACCTACCCTACAGTACCCTACCCTACACTACACTACCCTACACTACACTACTCTACACCACACTACCCTACACAACACTACCCTACACTACCCTACCCCACACTACCCTACCCTACACCTCACTACCCTACATTACCCTACCCTACCCTACAACCACACTACCCTACCCTACACACTATTCTCACACCTACACTACACTACTCTATACCACCACACTACCCACACACCAACACCACACTACCCTACACTACCCTGCTCTACCCTACACCACACCACACTACCCTACACTACACTACCCGACCCTACCCTACACTATTCTACCCTACACCACACCACACTATACCACACTATTCTACCCTACACCACACTACACTATACCAAACTATTCTACCCTACACCACACTACCCTACATTACCCTACCCTACACTACCCTGAATCCGGGTAAAAAAGTCACAGGAAAAAATGTCACAGAAAAAAGTCACAGGAAAAAAGTCACAGAATAATAATCACAGAAAAAAAAGAGAGCAAAGGTTGTTTCTACCATCTTACACAGTCTACTTGGCGTAAGATCCAGGAACTGGGTTTGAGTACACAGTATAATGTCAACGTCAGGTTTCGTTTGTTTTGTGGCATGATTGATGCACTAGCTTTTTTGCCCCTGGAAGACGTTGATGAGGGTATGAAATACCTCAAAACTGTCACTCTACAAGATCCACCTGAAGCCGAAGAGTTGCTCGAGTATTTTGATCGTAATATGTTAGTGGCTCCTTTCAGCAGCCAGTTGCCATGCCCAGTGATGCCCTGATGCCTCTGAGAATGCGTCACACCTCACCTATGTTCGCCCCACACCTATGGAATGTGCATGACGCCACCATGAACAACAATGCTCGTACCAACAACATTTGTGAAGGGTGGAATAATAAGTTCTTTAACCTCGTCGGTCACTACCATCCCTCAATCTGGCTCGTCATTGAATGGTTTCAGTTTGAAGAAGTGACAGTGAGCACCATTATCAAGCAGGATGCTGTTGGCAACCCACCTCAAAGAAGAGTTCATCAACGCTATGTGCAGCTACAAGAACGCCTTCACAACGTGTGTGTTGCTCGACGGGAGGATCACAACACTGTGACAGATTTTCTTCGTGGCGTCGGTTGGAATATTCGTCTTAATCATCAGCACTAAATATACATGTAATGCCATGCTATTATGTAAGTTGTTTTCAACGTGTACATGTCATGTAAGTACTTCAATAAATGACTGTTTTAAAGGTTGCTAATAAACTGTGATTTATTTCATTGCCTTGTATTGACTGTTTTAAAGGTTTTTAATAAACTCAGATTTTTTCGAGTATTTATAATGCTATGTCGTTATGTATGCTGTTCGTAATGTGTACATGTTATATATTGCCAATTAACGACTGACAAAAATGTTTTTGTTTCATTGCCTTGTATTGTCAGTTAATAAGCGACTTAAAATACTTTTTGTTTAATTACTTTAATTAGTATCTATGGTGTTTAAAGGAAATGTGACTTTTTCTGTGACTTTTTTTCCTGTGACTTTATTACCGGTCACCCACTACCCTACACTACACACACCCTTCCCAGTCGGTAGGTCCTGATACCTTCTGTCGGCGCCTGGCGGATTGTACCATTCTACACTTCCTGGGAAGGATGTGGATTCCCCCTCCCACCACCACACTTGCCCATGGTATCTCGAAAAAGTGACCCGGGTTCACGTTTTCCGACCCTTTCAAGATACTGAATGTTTATGAGATCTGCTCTATTTTGTCATGTCTGAAGAGGTGTTAGTCCTAAGGTCATCATTATGCTTGGATAATCGAAATGACATAGTTCCAGTACCATCTTAGTCGCTCTGTGTTGCACCATTTTCAGGGATGATATCATGCCTGTATACATTAATCCAGACTGGGACGTACTGTACGTTAGACTTAAAAAGTTTTTTTGTATTTGGTTTTGCATTGCTGTTCCCACTTGCTGAGCTGCCTTCAGTGATTAACTATCAACACCTAGATCTTTTTCCTTGTCAACAGTATCCAGGAATTTTTTTTACATAGTTGTGCATTCTTTCATTTTGTAATGCTTTAAAGGCACTTGCCAGTCTCGCGACCATTTCAACAAGTCGTGCAGATCTGCTTGCGTAATTACAACATCGTCTTGACTTGCTACCTTCCCAAAATATCTCAGTGTCGTCCACAAACTTGATAATGTGGCTCGATATATTTTCATCCGTGCTCTTGGTGCACGTGTACCAGGTGTACC
>NW_024737097.1:21794863-21928828 GCF_018991925.1 Homarus americanus | reverse complement strand
AACCGAAGGTTTTGCGACAAGCGTTCTTGGCGCACGTACCGAAGTGCTCTTGGGTACGTACCGGCGTTTTGGCATAAATCAGCGTTTTGGGTCACAAGTGCTCTGGCATGGCACCGAATTGTTTCTCATGTGTACCGCGCTCTAAGCATGGTATCGAAGGCTCGGTACAACCATGCTATTGGGCATGTGTACCAGAGCGCATCTGGTGCAAGTGTACCGAGGTGGTCTGCGCATGTGTACCGGGCGTTCTGGTGCATGTGTACCGAAGCGTTCGGCACAGGCACCGAAGTGCTCTTGCGGCGTACCAGGCGTCATTGCATCGAAGTGCTTTCGGTGCATGTGTACCGCGTTTTGCGCATGTACCGAAGTGCTCTGGCATGCAACGAAGCGCCTCGCGCATGTTTTGTGTACCGCCTTAGTATGTACCGAAGTGCCTTGGTACGTAACGAAGCGCTTTTGGGTGCACGGTACCGGCCTTGCGGCATGTTACAGCGCCTACGAAGTGCTCTGGGCACATGCACCGAAGCCCATCCAAGGCTCGATGCACGCATCAGCGTTGCACGGCACCGAAGTGTTCTTGGTGCATGTACCGAATTGCCTGGGCATGTACCAGCGTCTTGGGCATGTAACGAAGCGCTCTTGGGTGAGGTACAGAACGTCGGCATGTGTACCGAAGTGTCTGCACGTGGCTGGTACCGAAGTGCTCTGGGCATGTACCGAGTTTTGGGTGCAGCATGCACCGAATCTCCTGGGTGCATGTACCAAAGCGCTCAGTATGTGTACCGAAGTGCGCACGTACCACCGTTTTGTGCATGTGTACCGAAGCGCTGGGTGCATGTGTACCGAATGCTCTTGGGTGCATGTACCGGGCGTTTCGGTGCATGTACCGGAGCGCTTGGGTATGGCACAGAATGTTTTGGGTGCACGTACCACAGTTTGCGTACGGTACCGAAGCGTTTGGGCATGTGATCAAGAACTGTTGTATGTGTACTGAAGTGTTTGGGGCATGTACCGAAGCGCCCTATGGCACGAAGTGCTCCTTGGGCATGTACCGAATTGCTCTGGGTGCATGTACCGAAGTGCTATTGGGCATGACATCTGCGCATGTGTACCGAAGTTTGGGTGCATGTGCAATTTGCTCTTTGCATAAACGGCGTTTTGGTACCGAAGCATGTACCGTTTGCGCAGTGCACAGAAGTGTTTTACATGTACTGGCTGCTCTGGCATGTACCGAAGTGTTTGGTATGTACCGAATTGCTCTTTTGGGCATGGTACCGAAGGTTTGATGTTTGGCACAAATTCGAGTACATGTACCGAAGTGCTCTTGGGCACGTACCAAAGTGCTCTTGGGCACCGAAGGTTCTGTCTGGCGCGCACTGGGGCGCACCGAAGGTTTTATGCACCGAAGGTTCTTGCGCATGCACCGAGCGCTCTGCGCAGAAGCGTTCTTTTGCGCACAAAACGGCGCCCGGCATACACCGGCGTTTTGCGCATGCGACACCGAATCGTCTTGCGCATCGAAGCGTTTGCCGCACACCAGAGTGCTCTTGGGCACCAGAGCGCATTGGCACGCACCGAGGCGTTTTGCGCACGTACCCAAGCGTTTTGAGCATGGCACCGAAGGTTCCGTCCATGTGTACCGCCTGGCAACGAAGCGCCTTTGGCATGTACCGCGGTTCCCGGTTCATGTAATGAACTGAACTTGCGTGCATGCGCACCAGCGTCGGTGCATGCAACCGAAGCGCTCTTGGGCAAGGCACCGAAGCGCTCTGGGCATGTACCGAAGTGCTTTTGGCATCGCACCAAGCGTTTTGGCACGCACCGAAGCGTTCTTGCGCACGCACCGCTGCCGGCATGCACGAAACGTTCTGGGCATGTACCGAAGCTCTTGGTCATAACCTGCAACCGAAGCGTTCGGTCACGCACCGAAGCGCCTCGTGCATGTGTACCGAAGGTTTTGGCACGTGCACCGAAGTTCTGCGCACGCACCGAAGTGCTTTTGGGCACGCACCGCGTTTGCCGCATGCACAGGAAGTGCTCTTGAGTGCAGGTACCAAGCGTTCTTGGTTGCACGTACTAGGAGGTCCAGCATGTGTACCAGAGTGCTCTTTGGGTGCACGTACTAGAGTGCATGTATGAAGTGATTCAAGCACGCACCAGAGCGCTCTTAAAGACATGTAGCGAGCGTTTTGGGCACGTACCAGAGTGCATTGGGTATGAGGGGAGGGTATGAGGAGGGTTGGAGGGGAGGTGGGTTGAGGATGGAGGCTGAGTGGTGGTGGATGGAGGTGGTGATTGGGGTCTGGAGGTGAGGTTGGCTGGAGTTGGGGCTGACTGGTGGTGGTGGGGTTGAGGGTGTGATGGTGGTTGGAGGGTTGGGGGAGTGGTGGGGGGTGATTGTGGTTGAGGTGTGGTAGTGGTGGTAGTGGTGGTAATGGTGGTGATGTAGCCTCAGTCATCTGGTGTTGGTGGTGATAATGTAGCTTCAGTGTGGGAGATGTAGTCATCTGGTGGTGTTGGAGCCTCAGTCATCTGGTGTTGGAGGGTGGTGATGGTGGGGGGTGGTTGGAGGTGGTGGTGGTGGTTGAGGTGGTTGGTGGTTTGGGGTGGTGGTGGCTGAAGGGGTGGGACTGAGTGGTGGGGTGGGTAGGAGGGGGTGGCTGGAGGTTGGATGAAGTAGTAGTTGAGGATTAGTCTTGTCATTCTCGGGCATTAGGAACCTTGAGTACATGGAAGTCAGGACTAAACAAAGGTGACATTACAAAGGTACACACACACACACACACACACACATACATATATACAGATCTTTGCAACAGTCTTAAATCTAGAAGAAACTGTAACCCATAGCTCAAATTATGCTATAAAATTCATTGGTGATGTACCAAGTAGGAAACCCAAACCATTAAAATGCTTAATAACAGCCTAATATTCAAGGAAAATTTATATATATAAAAGGTATGCCAATGGTTAAACACGTAATTTACAATGACCAAAAAAACCTTCCTGAATCATCTGTTATACAGGTATTACCTTAAAGGTTTTACTTTCATACATTGTGAGGTAAAAGTTATTAAAAAAACTCTCCACAATAACCTAGGAGCATTATAAATGTGTAACCTACCACTGTTCACTTATTGTTTAAGAACTTCAACACATTCTCTGAGCCCACTTTTGAAAAAAAGTACAGAACGTACATGCAACTCAGACTTAGCCAGCTGACAGATGTCATGTGATAGTTACTGAGCATCTCACCGGACTTTTCTCCCTCTGTTGATCTGTTGACTTTACGTGTTGGCTTCTTATGTGTATATAAATGTTGTACTGTATTGTACCTCCCAGAGAGAAAGTAAAGATAAGCATAAAGTCACCCATAAGAACAACATTAAAGATCCTAATGAATAAATATTAATATATAATCAATTAAGTTCACCATATATATATCAAGAATACGTGTACTAAGGTCTATATATATGAATGTAATCAACAACACACAGACCCCATGCCTCTTCAGTATTTCTTAACAGTCTGGTGAGTACTAGCTTAAAATTTGCATACAAAATATGTTTTAAAGGAAAACAGCTTGATTTGAAGTAACATGACACCAATCCAGAATTTCATTCACCTATAGACAAAATAAAGTACAGGTTATATTGCTGCACTTTGGAAAACTATTAAAACATACTGTATTTCATACAAAAGTTAAATCATCATATTTATTATGAAGGAAGTCTTTGAGAGTAGTACTTCATATTCTATTGCCTGTACCACCTTGTTACCACTTTGATGCCTCTTTTTCTTTTTAGGAAAGTGGTTTTGGCTTAGGAAACATCCACTTTAAGATGACCTCTAAACCATCATATCCATTTGATCAGTTCCTAATCTTGCACTGCTTTTGGTTCTGACCATCCTCCTTGAAATAAAGAAACATTAACAATCGTTCATAACAATTTTCAGTCTGTACTATGTCAGTTCTCTACATGTCAGTTGATGAGAAGTCATCAATATTAAAATCAGAGAGATATTGTATCTCTGATTATTCCGGAACTGGAAATATTTATTGTCACAAGGATTGATAGATTTATCAAAGAGGAACTCTCCTGCACACAAACCGTCTTTGTATATGACTGTCATGTGCGTGCTGATTGTCGTGTGTGTGAATGACTGTCATGTGTATATGACTATGTGTGCGTGTATGACTTGTTCAGGCTGTCATTGTGTATGACTGTCTTTGGTGTAGATGAATGTCGTAAGTGTGCATGTATGACTGTCTTGTATATGACGGTGTTCGTGTATGACTGAATATTATTTGACTGTCGTGTGTGTGTGTGCATGTATGACTGTCTGTGTACTGTATATGACGCATGTGTGCATGAAATATGTTATTTTGATACGTGCGTGTGTGTGCATGTATGACTGTCTTATATTAATGCATGTAATGAAAGTCATGTTTATTTGACTGTCGTGTGCGTGTGTGTGTATGACTGTCATGTTTATTTGACTGTCGTGTGTATGTGTGTGTGTGTGTGTGTATAACTGTCTTGTTGTGTTTATGACTCATGTTTGTCTTTGTAATCTATCAGCGGCGACTGGTGAAACACATCAAGATAGACCTTGATAGTTAATGAAGATATTTTACAAGAACCTATCCCAAAACACATACAAAAGAATACCATACAGTTATAAACAACAGCGTAACGGTAACTCTCATGATTGAGTATAAATTCATGTTAAGAACTGCACAAATAAATAAATTATTGAAGGAAAACTGCAAAAATACCACATGTAACAAAAACAACTTCCAGAATGTTGATCAATGTCCTCTGGCGGTGGCCTGGCGAGCTAGGTACCACCGTCTAGCTCCGCGGACAAACATCGAGGCTGGACCCAGCCAGTTGCTCACTTGAACTAATCACTAGAGTGGGTGACAACACGAGTATGACAGTATTACCCGCACTATCCTTCATGGGCAGTGATGGTGGGAGCTGTCATCTCGACCTTTGACTGAACTTGAATACGGCTACGAATATGACTATAACTATGACTACCCCCACCCATCCTGGGAGGTGGAGAATGGTACCAACCGGTAGTTGGTAACGGAAGGTATCAGGACCCACCGACTGGGAAGGGCGTGGAATTAAAGGAAGTTTGGTTAGCGTGGCCGGTTAGTTAGTTATTTATCTTCTAACACAGACACTTCCCACCATAAGTAACTCATCCCGCTCTGACAAGACTCACGTGTGACCTTCAACTGCCCAGTTTGGTAACAGAAGTGCTGGGGAGGAGGTCGTAGAAGTCGTGAAGATCAGGAGAAAAAATAATAAGTGAAAAAAGAATAAAAAACTTCATGATTAAGTCTTACACGAGTGCCCTCGGCTCAAAGTCCGGCTTAACCACAACTACTCATTAAAACCACTAAGAATGCTCGTCCTTCATTACGTCTCCAACTTAAAGGGATTCTATCTGTTTTCGAATCAGTGGACGAGGGGCACAATTATGATGTGGTATATCTTCGACAGAGTCCCCCACGAAAGACTAATAAGACAGCAGGAAGTATGTCGACGACGACGTGTCCTCAGCATCAACAGCCCTTCACAACAGCAGTCCTGGGTCGCTCCTCCCTCTCCACAAATTTAGTTTTTTTCCTTTTCGTATTTGCGGTCTCTCAATATTTTTTGTCCCTTTTTTCTTTCCTGGTTACTTTTTTTTACAATACCTGTCAACTTATCCCCACGGAGGCATACATAAAATATGTATTGGACTTTGTATTTCAGTTTATATGTGGACTTATTTATCTGAAGTGACTATCTAATTTTTAACTCCTACAAATTGTACATGATAAACAACAGCGTGACCTGCCTGAGATATTGTACAAAATTTAAGTAATTAATAATAATAAAAAAAAATATTACGGTGTCTGGGTGTATCAATCAGTTTACTTTATTTTCTTTGTCTCTTGTCAGTTCTCGACAGCCCACATTATGGTGCTAATATTAGAATTGTTAAAACAATGTACCTAGGCTATATAAGATCTCTGATAGATTACCACGCACCGGCCCTGGTCCTTCGTGACGGGAAAGGCGTTGACAAGCTCGAGAAAATGCAAAATAAAGCCCTCAGAATTATCCTAGGATGTCCCATGAGCACTAAAGTACTTAATATGAGGAAAGAACTAGGTATACCCAGTGTTAAAGATAGAATAATTGAAGTCAACCTCATGATAGCCCTGAGGCTTCTGCGTGGTGATCCTGATAACAATGTTTCCTTAAAATTGCTAGAATGTATGAACCATGGGACTACTGAGTCTAAATGGATCCAAACTACAGCTACACATATGAAGATATTTGGACTAGACCACCTGTACAAAGTTGAGACACAACAGCGCTTCCTGCCACCCTAGCGGACAGTTCCCTTCGATATCACAATACCGACATATCCGCCTAAAAAATTAATTATACAAAGTATTTATCTCCAACACACTGCCAAAGTGAGAGCTCTTGAACACATACACACTCTACAGACTGATGATAATATCACACAGACCATCTACACTGATGGATCTCTTAACACCGCCTGTGGGAGGGCTGGAAGTGCTATTGTTGTGACTCAACCTGACGGTAATATAATTGAGAAAGGAGTTAGAATTAACAACTGGGCATCCACTCTACAAACTGAATTAGTTGCCATACTCACAGCTATTAAATTAATTGAAACCACTGTCACTGACAGTCTCATCATCACTGACTCTCTATCCTCACTACTTGCCCTTGACACCCTCGACTCAAGTTGTCACGCTCTTGTCTCTGAAGCCAGACACAAATATGCGTGCCTTGTTGACCGGGGTGTCAAGGTCAAACTGTTGTGGATCCCCTCTCACATAGGCCTCATAAAACATGACAGAGTTGATGCCCTCGCCAAACTCGCGTCTAACAAAGACACCGTTGAATACAATTTGGGTCTGTCAAAAAGAACCCTTAAAACTGTAATTAGGAAAGAACTTATTGATGAGTTTGACGCAAGTAGACAAGTGCAAACAGGCACTAGTCGATCCATAGTTTACCATGATGAGATGTATCAAGTGAAACATGTATATGGAACAAGTAACAAGATCACTAGATTACAAGATGTTGTAACCGCTAGATTAAGGTTAGGATATAAGTACCTTTGGCAGTATGTTCCTCAAGCAGATGTAAACAAAACTAAATGTAAAGTGTGTGGCCATACATATGGCCACACACTTGAACACTACGTCCTCGACTGTGTGAAGATAGAACCTTTTAGGGACAGGTCCAAGCACACTGTGTGTGAAATGGCACAACACTTCATCTCTAATGGCAAGATAGCCGACATATTAAGATTGTATCCACTTTTTTGCACTTAGTAACTATATCAGTTCTCATGTACAGAACCAAATACACAATGTGCTTGAATGCTTCTCACGCAAATGTGAATAACAAAGTGTGCGGCCAGACATACTGCCTCACACGCCTGCACTCACGCATTTGTGAATAAGTTACCCTTTATGTATAAAACTAAACAAATAATGTAAGTGAAATACTGTGTAAAATTCAGCGCCATAATATCCTGACAACGGAGGTTAATTATTATGACCCGTTGTAAACTCTACTCTGTAATCCTTTTGCGCTACCGCTCACGGATGAGTATGGGGTGCACAATAAAGTAGCCGTTGTAAGCGGCAAAATCAAAATCAAATCTCAATAGCCGGGTGTGCGGGCTGTGTTAGTAAACGAGACTGTACAATAAGGGATCTTGAATGTGCTCTCACCTGCCCACGAGCTTGTATACCTGTCTGTAGGTTGACGAGAACTAAAGGGCCGTGCTCTTAGGGGTGGTTAAGGCTGGTAGCTGTCATGTCTCAGTATGTCAGGGTTGTGTTTCTGTTAGGAAGAAAGATTGATCATCCATGTCTGCGTCAGGAGAAGACTGTGACAACTAACCAGACAGCCAGACAGCCAGACAGCCAGACAGACACGCTCTCTCTCTCTCTCAATACATACTTTACTTTAAACCCTTTTCTTATGTAATTTTTTTTGCTAGACCGGCCTACGTCATGCTTCCTCCATCCTCCTTCCATTTCCCAATCCTCTTCTTCCTTTTCTTCCTCCTCCTCCTCCTCCCCCCCCCCACATTTTTCCTCCTCCTCTTACCCTCTCCCTACTTTTTCTCCTACACTCCCCCCCTCCCCCTCACCTCTCTCCCTTCTCTCACTCTTCCTCACCTCCTCCCCCCCATCCTCCTACACTCCCCCTCCTCCTACCCCATCAATTAACCCAGTAACCCCCTCACCATCAAGGTAGTATCAGGAGAAGAAAAAAAATGTGAGGAAAAAATGTGGTCTACGTGCTGACCTGCAGACCACTCTCTCCCTCCCTAGCCTGGGGGGGGGTGTAGATGGGGAGAAGGGAGGGAGGTGGGGAGAAGGGAGGGAGGTGGGGAGAAGGGAGAGAGATGGGGGGGAGGAGAGAGAGGTGGGGAGAGGAGAAAGAGACAATAACCATACAAGAAGGAGAATATAATAAATGATTGACAATATTTCAACAAACCAGGAAGAAGATAGTTACACTTGAGTCATAATCCAGTGTTTATTTTGGCTGGGATCAATGACGTCTTTATTTACGTTGCTTGGTGAATGAAGGTGAGAGTTAACAAATAACAGGGGAGGCGTGGCAGTGTACAGTTCTTCCCTGCTGGCCTCTACCGACTCGCTTCTGCATCGCATATATGTATTCTGAGTCAGTGTTAATTTGCATGAATAGTTGAGTGAATATATCTATATATCTATCTATCAATCTATCTGTCTGTCTATCTGTCTGTCTGTCTGTCTGTCTGTGTCCAACTAATTGACGTTCTATAGGGATATTTTTTTGTCTTAAGTGCTATAACTTAAAAAAAATAATTGATATATTGTAAAATTTATTCTATAATTTATGGCGTTTATTTTCATAACCGAACAATACCTACATTAGGTTAGGTTAGGTTCACTAATGATGAAAGACACTGGTACACCACATTTCTTGACCTATTATTAAATTTAATACCAGACAACCCCAGCAATATCACAATCAGCTATGCTGATGATATTCCTATACATACTAAAACTCATCGTGAAATGCAAACACCCTGAACCATGTATACGCAGCCTGTGTGAACCTTGGTCTTATTATCTCCACTAAGGTGTTCAACAAACAAGCTGGTAACCGCAAACGCGGCCCCACCAAGTTCAAGATAGGTAACAACATTATTGACTATGTCTTTTCTTTTAAATATCTTGGTGTCTCCGTCCGTTGTACCCTACCTGCCATACAACAGCTAACCCGCCATGTAATGACAGACTGAAACCTCTTAGAAGTGTAGCGGGGTACAGCCCACATTATGGTGCTAATATTAGAAATATTAAAACAATGTACCTAGGCTATATAAGATCTTTGATAGATTACCACGCACCAGCCCTGGTCCTTCGTGACGAGAGAGACATTGACAAACCCTAAAAAATGCAAAATAAAGCCCTCAGAATTATCCTAGGCTGCCCCATGAACGCTTAAGTACTTAATATGAGGAAAGAACTACAGTAGGTATACTCAGTGTTAAAGATAGAATAATTGAAGTCAACCTCATGATAGCCCTCAGGCTCTTGCGTCGTGAATCCAAACTACAGCTACACATATGAAGCGCTATTCAGACACAACAGCGCTTCTTACCACCCTGGCGGACTATTCCCTTCGATATCACAAATATTATTCACAATAGCGACCTATCCGCCAAAACGATTAATTATACAAAGCTTTTATCTCTAACACACTGCTAAGTGAGAGCTCTTGAACACATACACACCCTACAGACTGATGATAACATCACACAGACCATCTACACTGATGGATCTCTTAACCCTGCCTGTGGGAGGGCTGGAAGTACTGTCGTTGTGACTCTACCTAACGGCAATACAGTTGAGAAAGGAGTTAGGATTAACAACTGGGCATCCACTCTACAACTGTCAACTGAATTAGTTGACATTAAATTTGTTGAAACTACTGTCACTGGCAGTCTCATCACCACTGATTCTCTATCCTCACTACTTGCCCTTGCATCCTCAACACAAATATGCTTACCTTGTTGACGGGGATGTCAAGATCAAACTGTTGTGGATCCCCTCTCACATAGACCTCAAAGAACATGACAGAGTTGATGCCCTCGCCAAACGCGCGTCTAACAGAGACACTGTTGTATACAAATTGGGTCTGTCAAAAAGAATCATTAAAACTGTAATTAGGAAGGAACTTGATGATTTTGGCGCAAGCAGACTAGTGCAAACAGGCACTAGTCGATCCATAGTTTAATGATGAGATATATCAAATGAAACATGTATATGCAGCAAGTAACAAGATCACTAGATTAAGAGATGTTGTAACCGCTAGACTGAGGTTAGGATATAAGTACCTCTGGCATACTTGCCCCTCAGGCAGATGTGAACAAAACTAGATGCAAAGTGTGTAGTCAGGTATATGGCTACACACTCGAACACTACGTCCCCGACTGCGTGACGATAGAACATTTTAGGGACAGGTTCAAACACACTGTGTGAAATGGCACAACACTATCTCTAATGGTAAGATAGCAGACATAATTAGACTATATTCACTTTTTGCACCCAGTAGCTATTTCCCATTTAAAGAACCAAACACACAATGTGCTTGAATACTTCTCCCGCAGAGGTGAACAACAAGGAATAAACAATTGAAATTGAAAATTGAATTGAGGTGAACAACAGTGTGCGGCCAGACACACTGCCTCACACTCCTATACTCACGCCCTGCAGTTGTGATTAAGTCACCCTCTATGTACATAACTAAACATTCACTGTATTAGATACACTCTAACACACCCTTTGTGACCTCTACTCTGTAATCCTTTTGCGCTACCGTTCACAGGATGACTATGGGGGTGCACAATAAACTAGCCGCTGTACTTGTCAAAATTTAAAAATTCAAATTCACCACCACACTATAGTAGAGAACCATAAGTTGTGGTGAATCTGGCCAAAAGTCAACTAAACGGAGGTCAGAGTATCATTAGACGATCAATATTTCTTGCTAAAACAAAACAAAACATAACATTATTTTATCAAACTTGGACATCCTCTGTAGAGCTTCACCTTCACGACACCTATTAACTGAGTAGGTTCTGTTGTTAGTAGTTCATTACTTTTACTGGTCTCACCTGATAATTAACCACATTAACGCTACCTGGGGATTAGGTTAGCGTTAAGGTGGTTAATGTTCAGGTGGTGCGTTTCTTTTCTTTTTTTTCCATTTACTACACAGTAATGCTTTCACCAAGTCCGTTATTGTTGGTGACTTTGTATTAGGATATAATATCTCTGAAGTGTTTTAGAATATCATAATATAAAAAAGTGTAATTAACACCAACAGTGATTCTTGGAATGCTTAAAAATTTGGTAACCTAACCTAACCTAACCTAACCTAACCTAATCATTCGGGTTGGTCTTGATCGTGGCCACAACATTACCGAGTCTTAGGCTCAGTTCTGTGTGTGGGTGTAAAAGGCCGTTTAACAAAAGCCGTCAGTACAAAAAAGGCGAAGAAACATGAAGTGAACATACAAGTAAACTATGAGTAATTGATATTTTTACAGTGGACGAAAAGAAGCTGCTCTTGTAGCCCCGTGTGAGGTCAAACAGCAACTTGTGTACGAGAACCCGAGATGGTGTAGCAGCTTTGTCCTAGCCATAACGACCAGAGGGAATTAAGAGGACCAATGTACTGAAAGCTTCTTGATAATTGGGTTTTAGTCGCTCAATGACACTACTCCAGGGATCCATCGCATCGTTCCATAGTACACGAAGGCGCGGCGGGATTCTCACTGACGTCGTAAGTATTTGCTGATGACATTACCTCCGCCACATGACCCTGGTGACCACAGCACTACACAGTTATGACACAAAATGTTCATTGTGGAACTCGTTTGACATGTTGTTGTGATATATTGAGATGGCTAGTCTGGTTAACATTTAACTACTCAAAACACACACACACACACTAACACACAATAGATGTTACAATTGTTAAAGTCAACTATTGCCACAGGGAATAAACAAAGACGTCACAGGCCAAGGTAAACACCTCCTGTAAACATGCTTTATGTGCTATGTTTGTCGTTAATAATTCGTCACCACTAATATACGGCTGAGTACCAAGGCCTAAATATTTAACGAAAGAGTTTCTTCCGAGTCTGTGGTTTAAGGTGGACGCCGTACAGTGCTACACCATTATAATGCTCAACACCACAGAGGTGGTTCAGCTGCCTTCCTGTTCAAATTCAAACAGAGGTAATTATCATTCTGTGCACGTTTCCAGCTGTTGTTCAGTAATTTAATTTATTTTTGTACTCTGTAGTGACCATAATATAATAATTATATTGCAGGTCATTTTTGTGTGAAACAATAAAAATACACACACTAACAATTACATTTGTTACAGTCAGCAAACCTTTGTATATGAAAACGCAGCACACCTAGTATATAGTGGACTACTGATGTTTCATAACAAAATGCTGTACAGTACCACAGTACAATACAGTACAGTACAGTACAGTACAGTACAATCATGCAGTCGTCGATCGCTCTGCCCGGACGTGCAGCTGAGTTCCCTGACTGACAGCGGTAGTCCAGATTTTTGTACTCTTTAATCACTAACGGTGTAGCATTATATTCTGAGTGCCTTATGGTAATTAGGATACAACAGTAAGTGTTGAACATTAGGTCTTTAAGTGTGTATTTTAGCTTAATACATACAGTACTTAGTCATCAAGAATTAAAATTTATCATACACCCCTTTGCTTCCAGAACACTGGAGAGCGACAATAAGCTTGAGGGTTTCCTATCTACCATCACTGGTCACCCTCGCCAGAACGTTAATAACAGCTTAGACTTAACTGCAAGTTCACCAATGATACGAAGCTTCGGATCACATGAAAATTAGCCCCACTTTATTTCACCTGATGATTAAACTCTCATAATCGTATCAGTAATGGGCACCTGCGGCCCAGCGAGGCTCAGAGTGCGGCTCGCAAGATTTCTGTTGATCATTGTCCTTGAGTACAGAAATATTATAAAAATGAGTGCACTCGGCGCGCCAACCTGTAGGTGCCAATATTAAATACATATTTACGAAATATGTTTTTTATATAATTAATTTAAAATATAATTTATCTAACACATTTACACAAATATTTTTCAAAATATGGCACTGGGGTGGCGCAGTGTCTCCCTGGTGTGTGGGCAATTTGCGTCAGCATTTGTCCGTTCCGGCCGTGGTGTGAACGCTTTTTGAGAGTATGAAGCAGACTGAAAGGTGAAATACGTTGGGATTTTCTTGTGATCCTCTAAACTCTCCAATTCCTTTAGGCTCTCAAGTGACAACCTTTTTTTCTTCAGTACCGGAAATCAAGATAAATATTTTTAAGAATTGTTTCTGAGAAATTATCATCGCCATAAGAATATAATAATACTTACAGTATATTCAGCTGGTTGTCATAATGAAGGTCTCGTCTCATTACTTGCATTTAACATTGTTGGCGTGTAAAGTTAACAGTTATCTGATGTACTCGTTAAGTCTAATTTGTCAAACTCAGTTAAGCGGTCAAATTATTTTTTATGAAATATTCAACAAACTAGTTTTGAGGAATTACGAGTTGCTTATATTAATTGTATATTTTAGTGTTCAGTGTCTATTTATAACCAAAAAACTTTATTTGGAATCTGTCTTGATCTTAAGCGATAGCGACTGCCAGTTTGAATTCTGCTGTAACCATTTATCATCACTGACGAGAAGTTTAGCGTATAATATTTTCTGGTTATAATAAACGTCCGGTTATTGTCTTTATTATGATTATCATTATTATTATTATTATTATTATTATTATCATTATTATTATTATTCAAGAAGTGATACCTTACTTACATAGACTTAAGGGTACAGAGCAACAAACCAACATATACCGGTGTTGATAAATCTTAGCTCAACACATTTCTTTAAGGTTTAAACATATCAATGTATAGGATGTGAAGTTTGTTCCACATTTACGTATGAAGTAAACAAATTACTTTCTCCTAATGTTCCTCATAGCCGTAATTCGTAAGTAGGATTAACTTTACACGTGAGAAACGAAGTTATGAACTATCCTCGCTAGATGCTTCTCCGCGATATATACTGTAGATCCCCGGAGACAGAGTTTGTACACGAGAGATCAAGTTTATACATACCAAGATATATCTCCACACGCTTGTCATTTGTACTGTAGATATTATTTTTTGTAAGTTTTGTAGAAATGACGAGACAATATTCAGCAAGAGATGCACAAAAGTTATATCAGGAAGGGAAGATATCCACTCACTCGTCACTCGTGTGTGTGTGTGTGTGTGTGTGTGTGTGTGTTGATAAAATCACACAGGGGAAAAGGGAAACAATGGAGAACCTTAGAGAGAGCTTATGTACACAGGGTGACCTTACAAAACATGAGGTCAGGTAAAATAACATGACATCCACTAATGCACACACCAACCACAGAACAAACATAAGAAGAGATTATAATAACGGGCGACATAACTCGTCATGTCATATCAGGTAAAAAATATGAGACCCACCAATCATCTATCATACTTCTACCTTACATTCTTTCAAAAAATGATTTTTATCGTTTTTTTAATATTGATTATTTACGGAATAAAAATTAACTTCTGAAATGCTTCTGAGAACTAATTTAGGAAATGAATAAAGGATGAATGACAGTAATGTCACTTGTAAGCCTTGATTCTTAAGCCTCCTGCTTTATCGGGTTTTCTCTTTACATGGAAGTGGATCTAAAAACTTGTAACGTGAAGAGTTGAAAGTTTGCTTAATACTTTCTTATTAGAATGAATTAATTTACTAAGAGAAAATAAAATGTGTGTGTGTGTCTTATTACATGGTTCACTGAAGCTTTTGGGCGCCTGACCTGTGATCTGTACTATAATTGGGAGTAGAGAGGGTTTGTAATCACCCATTAGGTGTCTCTGTCCGGTCGTGAGTTAACCGAAGTGTTGCATTATCTTTAACCTCAACATCGTCAAACCAAGCATGTTGGTGAGGGTGCCCCAAGGAGGGTAAAATGAAGGTCGTACCCCCGCAAGGACGACTGCGTGAGGGAGGGAGATCACAGAGAGCTGTCAGCACTCCCATCAAAAACTGTTATTCAACAGCAAAACTAAGTTAGGTCTCATAAAAATAAATGTTGTTTATGAGAGTGAGTTATGTTGACCGTAGGGAGGGTACAAGTGTTAGTATAATTACAGGATGACTACGGAAGTGAAACTCACTTCACCACAGTTTGTCCTATTTTTTTAACTTTCTCTTAAGCACGAGTTAATATGAACACTCTTTATCACCAGTGACGGTCCCGTCCACCTCTTAGTTTATATATATATATATATATATATATATATATATATATATATATATATATATATATATATATATGTGTGTGTGTGTGTGTATACAAACACGTCAAGTGGCCATCAGACACACAGCAGGTGGGTTGGCCACACCTTGTAGCTGACAACATGTGCTTTATCTTGCTCCAGGTTGTAATCAGACTCTTCAGTAATATATACGAGAATGTTTGCAACTTGTCCACCCAAACCCAGTTCATTAATGATGCTAAAGTAAGACAACTTTATTTAGTTCAATTAAATAAAAGTAATTTTTTTCCATAAATTAAGAACTCGTCATTGTGACGTTAATAGTCGTATATCCCCAAGACTTTATGATAATGGGTCAGGGCGATGGTCGTGACCCGGAAACATTATCATCAACGGGACACCTTACAGTAATGTCAAAGTAGTTCCCATTAAATCCCCATTTGTATATCAATGTCCGATTATACAGAAAAGTACAATTATCGTAATATTACGGCAGGAGATCTTAAAATAAAGTTTCATTTACTACTCACTGTTCCCTTTTGTAGAGTATTAAGTATTGGGCAGATCAAGATGCCAAGTACACACATGTAGCGGCCTGTGTACTAACCATAACTCCTGCCTGATGTAACTGTAGATGATAAAAGTACAGTATAACATACAGCAGACATATTATCTCCTGCAGTAGCTGACAACAGCGTGTACTCAACTAACAATACACCTGAAAAGGTTTACGAAAAATGTTATTTAAAGACAAACTGTGAGAAAAAACCTTCCTCAAGCCACAATATGTCCGTCACGTACCTCGCCGACCCTCCGCTGAAGGTGTGCGTCAAGGGGGTACAGTACCTCCGAGAGCAACATTAACCGACGCACGACCCTCCACGTGGCAGACGACCTCCAGCAATAGGGCATCGGGCGCGTCGTGCCCTTACCGATGAGGCCGTCGTTCACGGTGTCCTTAGAGCGTGCCACGTACACCACACCTCCGCTATAAGAACTTACTAGGTTTTTACACCTCCAAGGCTACACTCTGCCTGATAAAAAATAACACGTAAAAAAACTTCAAGACGGGAAGCCTGGAACAATCACTAGCCCCTACAAGACTTTTTCTTGTCCCATTACGATTCTCCTCAACTGACGGAAAGCTTCTGTTTACTGATAAGAGATGGCGCTGAAGGTAGAATATGCTTCTGTTTACTGACTACAGATGGCGTTAATGGTGGGCTTTTTATTTATTATATCCAGGTTGCAATATTTTATTGATTATTTTATTTTATTTTTTATTTTTTTACGAGGATTAGCCCACCCGGGCATAGGTCACTGACCCACATCAGACTGGGATAATAATAATAATAATAATAATAATAATAATAATAATAATAATAATAATAATAATAATAATAATAATAATAATAATAATAATAATAATAATAATAATAAAGAACCATAAAGAAATACAAAAATGAAAGGAAAAAAATCAAGGGTGAGAAACAATATAGGTATGGTAAGAGAATCAATTGAGGCGCCGCAATTGTGTGTAAATGAGGCAGAAAGTCAAATCAGCAACCTGGAATTTGGTCACAATTTTCATGATGCCATAATTATGGCAGCAGGGTCTACCATTAGACAATACATTATGCTTCCAATATCTTCCCAGGCGGTAGTACCTCCCTGTTTGGTAGCTGCCTACTACCTACTATATTGAGTCATTCCTTGTTAATATCTCATGAGGTTACTGAAACAAAACTACGTTATGTATCGTTGACAAGTATCGTAGCTCAGATATCGTCACACCTCGTGCCTCGGAACAGATTTTTTTAAGGCTTTAAATCCATTAAATCGGCGAGTAAAGATAATAATGGGAGTTAAGTTGACGTTTAATTAAATATCTGTTAATACCAGTAGTCATGACACGTGGGAGAGGGAGGAGGAGGGGGTTATTGTGTCTTCCTCTTCAAGACTATAATGGTGTGTGTTATCTGTTGAGTTATGACGAGAGCATTAGTTCCCCCCCCCCCATCTCCCCCTCCACCCTAACCTTTCCTCTAAACCCCTCCCTTCCCCCCCCCCTCCCCTCAGCTAACTCTTGTCAGTATCGTTCTACTGTTCCCCAAAGTAAGACTACTACTAGAGATAAGAATAATTAATCAAGACAGATTTTGGATCTTTTTTCATAATAATGTTTCTTAGGAGGTCACCTGTACAGTGTATGGTATGATTAACAAATCTAGAAGAAGAAGAAGAAGAAGAAGAAGGTTACATTAATGATAACCTTATTCGCCGAAAATACCCAAGTCTTCCGCGCATCAATTAATAATGACTTGGCTGCCAGTGAATAGAAATTAAGAAAACAAAAACAGTTAAGGTGGACAGCCTTAAGGTGCTGTGTGCATGTGTGTGTGTGTACAAGACTAAGACTGTAGGCCCTACAGTATAGGGCCTCAGCGCCATCGCAATTTTCTCACATTATTTAAAAGTTACGTTATCATACTCTCGAAGATAAGTTATCGTACTCTAGAGTCTGAACCTTTTTACTTCAGGTTTTATTAGCGTACTCCAGCTTTTATGTTATTGTACTCTAAAAACAGTCATCGTTGTCTAGGATTCGAGTCATCGTACACCAAGTCCCAAATCATCGTACTTTCGGCTCATTATCTCCCGCGGAACCACAAAATGATGACGAAGTTAATTATTACTTTTTTTTTTACCTCAATGGGTGACCTTTGTTGATCAGTCATGGTCACCACCGGAGTTTAGCATCTACCTCACCCTTCCCTCCCTCTACACTACCCCTCCCTCCCTCTACCTCACCCTTCCCTCCCTCTACACCACCCCTCCCTCCCTCTACCTCACCCTTCCCTCCCTCTACACCACCCCTCCCTCCCTCTACCTCACCCTTCCCTCCCTCTACCCACCCCTCCCTCCTCTACACCACCTCCCTCCCCTCCCACCACCCCTCCCTCCCTCTACACCACCCCTCCCTCCCTCTACCTCCACCCCTCCCTCCCTCTACACCACCCCCCTCCCTCCCACCACCCCTCCTCCCTCTACACCACCCCTCCCTCCCACCTCCCCCCTCCCTCCCCACCTCACCCCCTCCCTCCCCCCTCCCCCCTCCCCCCCCCCCTCCCCCCCCCCACACCACCCCTCCCCTCCCTCCCCCCACCCCTCCCTCCCCACACCACCCCCCCTCCCTCCCCTCTACCACCCCTCCCTCCCCTCCCTACACCACCCCCCTCCCCCTCCCTCTACCCCCCCCTCCCCTCCCCCACCCCCACCCCTCCTCCCCTCCCTCACCCCCCTCCCCTCCCTCTACCTCACCTCTCCATCCCTCTACCTCCACCCCTCCCTCCCTCTACCCACCACCACCCCTCCCTCCCTCCACCACCCACCTCTCCCTTCCTCTACACCACCCCTCCCTCCCTCTACACCACCCCTCCCTCCCCTCTACACCACCCCCTCTGCCCTCTACCTCCCCACCCCTCTCCCTCTACCTCACCTCCCTCCCTCTACACCACCCCTCCCTCCCTCACCCCACCCCTCCCTCCCCCCCCCTCTACCACCCCTCCTCCTCCCTCTACACCACCCCTCCCCCCCTACACCAACCCTCTCTCCCTCACCTCACCCCTCCCTCCCTCCACCCCACCCCTCCCTCCCTCCTACCTCCACCCCTCCCTCCCTCTACACCACCCTCCCTCCCCCACACCACCCCACCCTCCCTCTACACCACCCTCCTCCCTCCACACCCCTCCCTCCTCTACACCACCCCTCCCTCCCTCTCCCTCCCTCTACACCACCCCTCCCTCCCTCTACACCACCCCTCCCTCCCTCTACACCACTCCTCTCTAGCTGCTCCATTGAGTTGCCCTTCAAGGTGTGACCTTTGGACCTTTTAATTCAATTGTTCGTTTCAGCCTAGATCCTATGTGACATCACCCTGTGTGTGTGTGTGTGTGTGTGTGTGTCCATACGTGTTTTTATGTGCGTGCTTGTGTGTGCCTACGTGCTTGTGTGTGCCTACGTGCAAGTGCGTGTGTGCTTCCGTATGTTTTGCTTTTATGTGTTTGTGAGTAAATGTATTTATGTATATTCTTCGTATGTGACTATACATGCCTATGTGTGTACGTGTGTGGCACTATCTGAAGCATGTGCACTGTCAACTTGAATGTGTGAGTGAAGTTCTAGTATACAGTTTAATACGTTCTAATAAAATACAAACATTAAATAACAAAAATAAGAATAAAATGCTTATAAGTACTCTATTGTTACTCCGATTAGAACTACCCGCTTGAGTTCTTGTATTCGTCACTGTTGAGTTGATCGCGATAAACATACCTGCAGCACTGTACTACCGAGAGTGAGAAACATTGTTCACTCAGGTGTAACTTTGTGTTGATCCGCTCACGGTGTTCTGCCGCTTGGCTAACACATTCTTTGTCTTCAAGCTTGTTCCTGTAATGACTACACGAAGAGTCAGTGGTTTTCAATGCCGTAAGTAAGTAATTTCACGGGGGGGCATTACCGGCTGGCCTAGACCTGCATACGATGTTGTACATTAAAATACTCGGAGAGCCGTGTAGGGAGACCACCGATTCCTTATACTTTGCGGAAATATCATGTAATGTTTAAAAACTGTGTGTGTGTGTGTGTGTGTGTGTACATATGAGATAGACTACTGTAAGTGACTGTTCAGATGTGTGTACAAATGGGTGGGTATGTGTGTAGGCATGTCCATGTTCGTTTGTGTATGTGTGTGAGAATGAGTGTGTGTGTGTGTGTGTGTGTGTGTGTGTGTGTGTGTGCGTGTGTGTACTGTGTAAATGCATATAGATGTTTAAAGGTCACACAAAGCAAGAAAGTAGGTCAATAGGTCAGAGTTTAAGGCCAACTGACTCACCTAACACGAGCATCTAAACAACCATGATGTAGACAACTCATAAAACTTCCAACAGAAGAAGACTTTAAACATCTAAGTAAACAGTGACTAATGAAACCCTTACTTACATATAGAAGAAAGAAGTAAATATTCTGCACTACACAAATAAACAACTTCAACACTGCAACAGTTAATAGATGATGCAATTTCACCTGTCAGTAAGTAATATGAAAGTCAGGGAAAGGGACAAGGCGACTCATTGCTTAATACTATAAGACATTAGACGCACTACATACTTAAGGAACCTGACCATGAATAGTATGATAAATAAAAGAAGGTAATTAATATTTTCTCTTTCTAATAACTAGATACAAATTTTCACCTTAAAAAAAAATGAGAAGACAAACTTGTGTGATTATAATGACATCAATATTGTAGTCTAATCCAGAAAGATTATTATATTTAATATAATCTTGTTTTTTTTTTATTTATTTAGCAACGATAATTTTTTATTCTTGGGAGGAAGATTAGTTGATGCGATATTTTCGATTATTATTCTATACTGAATTGTATAATTTTGTTTGTGTATAATTTTTTAATGTTCTTTCGGGTTAAGTTATGTTATGTTAGGTTAGGTTAAGTTACGTTGGTTAAATTAAGGTAAGGTAGGTTACGTTACGTTAAATTAGATTAAGTTACTTTAAGTTTCGTAAGTTTCAGTTAAGTTACGTTAGGCTAGGTTAGATTAAGTTCGGGTACCGTTAGGGTGGTCAGACTATAAATGAAATAGATTGGCGTGACTAATCTTCAGCTTAGTTTGTCTTTCATTCTCTATTTCTCTGGGTTTGGTCTCGGACAGGTCAGACTATGATCATTGTTCAGGCATATTTCTTCCCTGATTACTGTCATCAAGTAACTCGGTAGAGAACACATGGAGTGACTAACTGCACAACCCAAGGACTAAAGGTAGAAATTACAGGTATTTCGACTTACGGTCCTGACTGGGTGTTGTGTTACCTTAGATGGCGACCAGAGCTGACACACCCACCTCCCCGGATGGTCAGGTGTCAGCGGCATGGCAACCCGAGCTGACACCACCTTGGACAGTCAGCCAGGTGGAGCTTTACCTCTGACCTTCACGTGTGAACTCGGATCTTTGGGAAGTTTCAAGGGCAGGTGAGTGTCTGGAGGCCCTCACCTGTGTTGTGAAATGATCCCCATTACCTTAACCTTCCCATCAACACCTTAACTTTTCCCCATCATCACCTTAACCTTCCCATTATCACCTTAACCTCCTCATCATCACCCTAACCTTCCCATCATCACTTTAACCTTCCCCAAATCATCACCTCACGTTAATCATCACACCATCTTCCTCACAATCCTGACCATGCTCTCTCTCTCTCTCTCTCTCTCTCTCTCTCTCTCTCTCTGACAGTGTCTTATCTCCACCATAACTAATAAAGTTCCTCCTCCTTTCTTCCTCAGATATCTATCTATATTTACCGCTAGATTAATTCTCCTTCTCCCTGCATAAGAACATGTTTACTTCCTCATTCTCCTTTCATTCTCTCTTCTCTTGTTTATTATTGTCTCTCACTTCTTGATCACTTCACACCTCATACGTCGAGTTAAGAGATGTTTCACCCTTCTTCAGGCACCCCTTGACTTGACCTAACCTAACCTAACCTAACCTAACGCTAATCTAAACCCCCTTATTAAAGCTAAGGTGTTTAATTATCAGCTAAAATAAGCTAAGGTGGCTAATAGTCAAAGTGATGTCATTAATCTTCTATATCATCTCGTTGTGTATTTCAGTTTTTTTATTACTACTTTTGTATTGATTAGAGAAACAGTTTTGTTTTTCGTCTCTGTCACTAAGAATGGTTTAGCTTCTTTCGGACTCACCTGAAGATTAAACACCACAGTTTATTTAACCTGATAATGAAACAATCTAGTCTAGGTTAGGTTAGGTTAGGTTAGGTTAGGTTAGGTTAGGTTAGGTTAGGATAAATTAGCTTAAGTTAGATTAAGGTAGGTTAGGTTAGCGTTAGAGTGCTTAATCATTTGGTGAAGTTGGCTGGATGTCTAATCATCGAATGAACTGTAGATTGACTCCAAAACAATTAAGCTTGCCTACAAAGAACCTGTGACCTGATATACCAGAAACACGTACGAATCTTATGTTGGTCCTTAGGAGGAGTGCAGGTTAAAATATACTAGGGGGAGGGGGGTACTTCTCGTGCCGTCAAAGAAGCGCCAGTGTAGGCAGAAGATGGGTGAAAACATCAAATGATCTAGCCTTCATTGCAGTGACATCGTGAGGTGAAGAGAAACGCCAGGTGCTGTTGAGTTTTCAAGCCGGCGGTCACCTTAACGAATTCGTTAGTCGCTCGAGACGAAAAAAAAATTCTTCGCTTGAGAGGGAAATTTCAAGGTTTTGGTCATTTCCTGTGCTGACGAACAGACAAAGACTGGTAGGGTGTATGTTACTGCTGATGATACCAAGCAGGCACAGTTGACATCAAGCAGGAAAGCCTGACATCAAGCAAGATCCACCAGATACTTAGTAACCTCTCTCTCATACACTGCTCCTCGTGCCTGTTAATGAGTTTCGGCTTGATTTAATACCGAGAGCCGCCTTATGAACGCAGTCGACGCCCTCTGCTGTGTGAGGAAAGTTCTCTTTATACACAACACCAACAACAAAAAACACCACCAACAACAAAATAATAATAATAATAAGCTGCAGAAGACGCCACATGCCTAATAAGTTTTAGCGTGTCCTCCATCCTCTACGACGTAAAGTCTGATCACCTGAAGATTAAACATCTCGGTTTATTTCTCTTGAAGATTTATTCCCCTAACAATAATACTAACACTAACCTAACCTACCCAACCTTAACCTTACCCCGTTAGGTTGATTAATCTTACACCTACACCATATACCAGCACCATATAGTGAAATAAGCTGTGGTGTTTAATCTCCAATTGATCAACGAAATCTTCCTTCTGGGTGAGTGAACCTCAGTCCTCAGGAGAGATATATAAAGTGATCATTACAGTAGTTAAGATCTTCATAATGACAAAATACAGTGTCGATTACTTAATTATATCATCCAGTTACCATTACCTAAATACTTCAAGGATGGAGCCAGACTGGTGGTTCATGTGGTAATAACACATTACAGTTATCATCACCATCATGATCTTTGTCACTCAGGCACGATCCACCACGAGAGTAAAGTTCTCAGTAGGGAAGAGGGTCAACACCTTTACCTGGTTACTCGTGCGATCCTTTGTTGTCGCATCTCAGTTGTGGTTAGGACGCTGCTGGGAGGTCTGTTCAGGAGAGCACAATGGCCATCCGGGCCTTAGATATATCACGTCTATTGCACTAGGTACACTATCCTGTGCCAGCAATATTTATTCCCCACACTGCCTCCTCCTCCACATCCTCTCAACATAATAGCCTGCCTACTTACTGTGCTCCAGAAGGTTGTCGCTGGTTGGAGGATTGTGATCGTACTGTCTCCCTTTAGTAAACACGTGTTTCTGTGTCAGGTTAGCATGTAGTCTGTCTGCTGGGAACAGAACAACGAATCTCTCAAAGTCATACATTGTCTTCTCAATGATGGTGTTTTGTGTTTCTGGAGAGACTAGTAGTTAATTTAGTAAGCGACATAAAAACTCTTCAAAGTGTTTTAAATTGTCTTTTTCTGGGCCACGATGACGTCTGACGCGGCGTCGCAAAGTCCCGGAAGACAGCCCCTCTGCCCTCTGGCGCCCAAAACTGCAGAGAGCACTGCAATGAACAAGCGTGTAACTGAAGTAATTTTAAACGTTAAAAGTGATACATAATTCTGGAGGGAGGTTGGCCCTCAGTAGGACCAGGAGGTGCGGGCAGCTGACCGGATCACAACTCTCTACTGACCTTGTTTTACTGTAGCCTAACCATCCTACAAAATCAACTGTGCAGAGTCTGCTTCCTAAGGGTCTCAGAGTGCCAGGTCTGCCTTTGGGTCATTTTCATGTAGAGACACAACTTCTAACTCTGGTGCTGTACAACTTCTTCTCTAGATCAGCCCATTAAGTTTTGTCCCGAGAGAAAACGAAACATATCCGTTTTATTTACATCGAATAGAAGACAACAGTTTTAGTTTTAGTTTTTTCGAAAAGACGTAAAATTTCTTTGGTGTAGCACCCACTTCTGTTCCCCGGACTCGTTCAACTTCCCAGGCTGTGCTTCAGATACAGTAGTCATCTTCACACAATACTCAGCCAACGTACCAATTCAGTGCTGAAGTTCGTGAAGTAGAGAGATCTTGTCTGCTAATAGGCCAAACAGCTTCTGGTTACCAACATATTGACAACTGCAAAACCATCCAAGATTTTGGTGTCAGCGTAATAAAGGAACAATGAACACGAGTAAGTATATGAAGTCAAATTTGATGTATTTGTCATGATAAAACAAAACTCACCACTGGTCATTCAGCTGCCAGTTTTTATATAGTTTCCCCGCTTGATGTCTCGTCACAGCCTTACACTATCACTGTTAGTGTGTCGACTAATATGAAAATTATCCAGTTATTTGTACCTGCCATGTTTTCTCACCGATGTTGTCACTCTTTATGTGGGCGAACTATAAACCTTTGTTTGACCTCCTGATTGTTCCTGGGTCACTTGTTTCCTATATATTTCTGTTAAAAAATCGTATCACCTGAACTCTAACCCAGACACTTTCACCTTAAGAATAAACTAACCTAACCTAACCAAACCCCCGCCCCACAAGTAGATTTAAATACATCAAGTGAAATAAGCTGGGGGATAAACTTCAGATGATCGGAAAAATCTTAGCAAAAACTGTTATTACACTTTTTTTTTTAATCTTTCTTCAAATTTTCACTTCCCCAAAACTTGTGCTACTCGACACATACAAGACACGAGCCTAAGAAATATGGATCACGACGCAGGATTAAGGAAGGCAAGATGTAGTGGCCCACATGTTCTTTATTTTATAATTGACCCTAAAGTCAACAATAAAATGGTGAGATCACAGTCTTCCTCAGTCACTGTTTATCAAGATTTGTTTATACCGCAATGACTCCAAGTTAAGCCTTTGCATGTTAACATTTTGGTGAATTAAAAAGTAAAATATGTTTTTTTTCTTAATCCCAACGATGATTAAACCCAGATTCTGACATGAATGAAACTTGGGGGGGGGTGACTGATCTGTCGTTAAGGTCAGGAAACATTCCAAAGTAATGTTCTTTAAGTTAGAATTTAAGTCTAAACTTTCATAAATTCTGTTAAATGAGGATGAACTGTCGCAACGCAGTTTCTCTGTGTACTGTACAACATAACCCTCTGAATTGTGTACCGAGTGGACTTGAACGACCGAGCCATAATGACCAAAGCATAGTGATGAGGTGCTCTCAGGTGTAAAAAGAGCTGTCACCATGTAAGATGTGGATCACAGGAAGATTCGCTCCTTAGCTGAATTCACCCTCACCTAACCACCTCCAGGTAGCGTTAGGGTGTTTCATTATCACATGAAATAAGCTGGAGGGCTAATCATCATGTGATCTAGTGTCCTTCAGGTAAGTGACCAGGTGTCTTCAGTTGATCATTCACATGGCATTTGGTGACTGCAGCGTTATATGAAAAGTTTAACATAATCTGTATCTCTGCATAAAGAAACATTAGTCGCCAATCTTTGAGAGAGGTGACCTGGTGACATTGGCTTATCACGTGTATGAAGTTTGGTCATCAGCACGTAAGATGATCATGCATCTAGTGTGGCGAGTGGCGTATGTTGTGTCATAGTTCATCAACAGCAAGTCACAATGACGTGTTTTCAGAACTCGAACAAGAAAATATTACAAAATTTCAGCGACATCCTCCACCGTGTTGTGTGACGTCACGGGGCGAGGAGGAGTTGACGCCCCTGAACCTGTAAATCTTGTTGTCTTCCTATCACTACCACTACTAGTACCACCACTACCACTACCACAAAAGCTAATCTTATTGTTCCTTAACATTACGTTTAAAGGACCTGACAATAATCATCACTAGACCAAACAACTACATAAGAACATAAGAAGAAAAGGAGTCTGCAATAGGGCGGTTGGCCAGGGCATGGCAGCTCCTGTCGAGAGTTACTACCACTCTCTATAGACAGTACAACTTAAAGCTTCATGGTAAACAAAATAAACAAATAAATCTAAATGCTAACAAATACACCACTCAATCAACAACTCGGTAAACAGGAAAAAATTCATAAAATCAAAGTAAGAAAACAACAGAATGATTATATTTGTTAATTAACGTGATCTTTAGCTTCAGGTAACCAGGTGTTGGTACAGTAATTAAAGATAACTGGTGTGTGATATCTCTCCTGCTCTGGGAAATGATAATCTTGTAAATTACTGGTTTAAAAATAATGTTTAAAAATAATTCTCTCTCTCTCTCTCTCTCTCTCTCTCTCTCTCTCTCTCTCTCTCTCTCTCTCTCTCTCTCACACACACACTACTTACTTCCGGTTGCATTATTTTACGGTCGCCACTGTTGAGGATTGTTGTTGGGGCGCTGAGGTGAAGTAGACGCACAGCCTGATCGATCTGGAGATGAAGTATGATGTAATTATAGTACCAGTGACCTTGACCTTGACCTTTTTGCTGATTTTTTATATATTTGTAATTGTATGTTCATCAGTATAGGGCATGTGATGTTAAGACGCTGGAGGTCAAACTTTTGTCTCTTGCTTCAATAACGTTCAACTTTGACCTAATGACGCCAAAACAGCATAAGTGACCTTGACCTTTGGTGCAGTAACCCCAAGGTCAGTATCAATCGTTAATACACGGATGGAAAGACGGACATCCACAATACCTAACTAAGCAAATTGTAAACTTATAATAATAATAATAATAATAATAATAATAATAATAATAATAATAATAATAATAATAATACCAAAACTGTTACTTCTTTCAGTAAAAACTTCGATACATGAAGGAAGCTACAAAAAATAATTATTCAAATTATTACAAGAAAAAATCGGTAATATTATCACCTGAAAGTCGTTTTAGAAAAGAAGAAAGAAAAGAAAAAAACAAAATAACGAGTTTGTGAACCGGTTTGATACAGTTATTAGGCATCAAATATATTTACATTATTGTGTCAAGAAACAAACATTTTAAGAGGATGTAACAAAAAGAAGCATTGCCGTAACACACTACAGCAATATCTCATGTTCTTACATATGTAGATAAAACTTTAATCATAGCTTAAATATAGAGAGTGGGGCGAGAACTTATGTAAAGAACAGTTGAGTTCATAAGACGGATAAAACAGTTAATGGTTCATAAGTTGAATTTTTTTGTAGAGGTTAAGATGGATTAGGTTATTATTCAGATTGTGTTAGACATGACCAGGCATAAGACTTGGTGATCTTAGGGGCAAAAACAACTAATTTAACACATCAAAATTAACATAGAAAACTAAAAAAATAAAAAATCGGCGCAGAAAATTACAGGTGGTGAGTAATTAGGGTTGAAAACTTAATGAATTTTCTCAAGAGTCAATAAATAGGGCAAGTCAATAATTACTTAAATTACAACTTTTTGGCCCCAGATCCTTAATGAGTGTATTAAGGAGAACACATTTAATAAGTTATATTATGTTATTTTAGGTTAGGTTATAGGTTAAGTTAGGTTAGGTTAGGTTATAGGTTAGGTTAGACTAAGTTCTGTCTGGTGCAAACAGCACATAATTTGACGTAGGTCTGTTAGTGCCTTTAATATTTACTGAGTCTGTTACATAAAGGTCATTCATATATACTGTATATATATATATATATATATATATATATATATATATATATATATATATATATATATATATATACTGTATATATATATATATATATATATACCGATTCAGTTTTTTCTAAACCTAATGTGTGCACTAAAGAACAACAGGCACTTATGTTGTGCACCGAGTCACTCTCTCACTACCTGGGTATATACTGTACAGTAATCTCTCTAATATATTGATTTAACCTGTCGAGTCCAGTGCGGATACAACACCCAATGAAATACTATGGGCGGCACTGTACACAACCGAAAAGTTACTTACTGTACCTATTCACAGCTGGGTGGACTGGTGGTTACGCTGAGTGCCAATCAGTGACCCTTAGGACAGAAGGCGAGTGCTGTCATCCACTCAGCCACCGTACCTCTGTTAAGTAGGTTAGTGGATAATAAGGACAACCTCGACATTCAAAACAGGTTGTCCTCGTCCTTGAGCAGTGTGTCACCACTGCCTGAGAGCCTAATAACTTGTTACTCAGGGTGAGGCGGTACACGGCTGTCACCAGGTGCTGTTTTATTTGTATCTCCTGAATATTAGACACCCCCCCCTGCTTCAATTCACTTGATGATTAAAAACACCTTAACTCTACTTAGGGGGGGGGGGGTTAGGTTCGATTAGGTTAGAGTTAATAAAAACATAAGAAAATAAGGCGTCTGCAATAGACCTGTGCATGGCAGCTCCTGTCGAGAGTTACTACCACTCTCTATCATCCATGAATCTATCTAGCCTCCTTTTAAAACTTTCCAGCGTTCCAGCACTTACTACAAAGTTGCTAAGCTTGTGCCACTCGTCCACCACCCTATTTGTGAACCAGTTCCTTCCCATCTCCCTCCAAAACCTAAACTTATCCAACTTAAATCCATTGCTACGAGTCCTATCCTGCTAGGATATTATAAAAACTTTATCTATATCTCCTCTATTTGATTCCTTTCACCCACTTAAATACTTCTATCATATCTCCCCGCACTCTTGTTGACCCAGTCAATATTTCTGAAGTTGAAATCCCCCATAATGCATAGGTTGTTGTATTTTGCTGCCCTACTCATTTCCTGCCATATGGGCTGAGCTGCTTCTTTCCCAAGACTTGGGGGCCTGTAAATCACTCCCATAATTAGTTTTTCTCTTCCTTCCGTAATTTCTACCCATACAGACTCGATTCCAATTTCACGTTTATTGAATTATTAATACAACATTTTAATGTATCCTTGACGAAGAGTGCGACCCCTCCCCCCTTCCTACCTTCCCTGTCCTTGTGAAAAAAGTTGTACCCCTCTATGTGGTACTCTGATAAAAAGTTCTTGCTCGCCAGATTCATCCAAGTTTCGGTGATTGCTATGACGTCTATATTCTCGGTACATACAACCGCTCTCAACAAGTCTATTTTATTTCTAACGCTCCTACTGTTTGCATAGTATACATTTAAACCTACCCTTCCCTGGTCCTGGTTTACCCCTTGTCCTGAGTAACCAATTTTACTCCCCAGGACCTGCTTGTTTATTTACTCCCACTTACCCCGAACTCTCTACTGGCGACCACCCCCCCCCCCTTGGAGTGACAATTCATGCTCCAGGGATGCACACAACTTCTTTACCCCCGCGCGAGACAAGTGTACTCCGTCACGACTGTACAGGTAGTCGTTGCCGTAGAATGGTTGCCAGTTATCAATGAATGCCCAACCATTGCTTGCACAATGCTTTTCCAGTCGGCAATTTATAGCAATTGCCCTGGACAGCCATTCACGACCAACTTCTCTTCTAGGCAAGACACCACATACTATCGGGATCCCTCCCCGATCTCTAACCTTCCCCAGCGCCTCCCTATATCTCTTGAAAAGTTCCTCACTCCCAACCTTTCCTATATCGTTACCTCCCACACTAAGACACACTACTGGCTTGGTACCCTCCCCTGACAAAACCCTATCTATCCTCTCAGCTACATGCCCTATCCCAGCCCCAGGAAAACACACCCTAGTCCTACGTTTCCTATCTCTTGCACAAAAGGTCCTATCTAAAAACCTCACCTGGCTGTCCCCAACTACCACGACCTTACCACTGGGCAGGGTCTGAACAACTGCCCCTTTCTCTCCTGGCACCACACCGTCCTGCCTCTTCTCTTCCTCTCTTCCTCCAACACTTGCTCGGGGTAACTACACTCCACACCCTGGTCAGCTTTCCTGAGTCTGACCCTAGTCCCCTTGGAAACAACCACTCTCCACGCCTGCTCCTCCTTCGCGGGTGTCCTGCTAGGCTGGACACCTACTTGAAGGAGTTCAATCCTGAGGGCTTCGTTCTCCCACTTTAACACGTCTATCTCTCTCCTCAACTGCTCCAGCTGACTTAACAAGAGTGGCCAGGGGAACGTCTTTCCTCACACACCGTCACTCTTCCCCCCCACAACACAATGATCCACGGCGGCCATTTCCTCTGGTTACTAACACGAGCACTTAGGAGCACGTCCTTCTCCAAGCTAGATCAGGTAAAATAAACTAGGGTGCCTAATCTTAGGTGATCCCTTTAATCTAGTATTAATAAAACTGTCTGTTGTATGGAATTGATATTAGGCATAAGAGTAAAAACAAAGAAACAAAACCAAGAAACTAATTAAAACAATCTTAAAGTATGTTTGTGTGGTGTTACAAATAGCTCGATAACTTTATACCAGATTAATGTTTTACCCTCCGGTGACTCCATCAGGGATAATTCATTCAATCCAGTCATCTCGTACACCGCTCTTTTAACAGAACTGTGCTTTCAGGTTTAGACTGTAACCAGTTTAGTGAGTCTCCCTGCACCATGTGATAATATCAACACTCACCATTAACCTGTTACATATATTATAGTTCATATTGGAACATAACGGAAAGCGTATTCAAGAACATAAGAACATGAATTACTAAGAACATTGAACATAAATTGGTAAGAATATAATTACAGTTGTAAGTGATAACAAGAAAATTCGTCTCATTTCGGTGTTTTGGATTTCGAGAGTTGAGGTCAGGAAACAAAGCTACAGTAGATGGGGTTCAATCCTGTACCATACCGTGTCCAACAGCTTAGTAGACAAGGTTCATTAAATTAGTGTGAATAGTTCCATACTATCTCACACGGTTCAACAACTTATTACAGTAAAATTGGTTCAAAGGTTTAGTAGACAAACTGAACACTGCAGGAGGTTCAAAGTTATAGATAAACTGAACACTGTAGATGGTTCAGTGGTGGAAGAAGCAGAGGTTCAGGTGATCACAGGTAAACACAAGAGGCGCAGTTCAAAGGTGGTTTTTCAGAGGGTGACCTTTTAGCTAGTCCAGGACGCGTGAAAACCAGTTCCTCCTAACCTTTAAAGAGTAATTCAAGGGCGAAAAGGTAGTGTGTGTGTGTGTGTGTGTGTGTGTGTGTGTGTGTGTGTGTGTGTGTGTGTGTGTGTGTGTGTGTGAGTATTGCACCGACACACGATTCTTACAAACATTTAATTCTCAAAATCTTCGTACAACACACCCAAGGCATCTCTGGCCCAGGAAAATTAAGTGTTTTTAATTCCAGGATAAAAGAAATATGTGATCGCCTGTTTGTCGTCGATTATTACAGTAGAAAACGGTACTTTTTTCTAGAATTAAACCAAAAGAAACCGGCGTGTTCTTCTTAGTAATAAAACAAAACACTGGTTCATCTAAGCTTCACTACACAAACTACATACTTCAAGGGACAGGTATGTGGATTCTCATTAACTTTTGGGGATAAACAAAAAATGAATATATGATTATGTAAATTATTACTTTCATGACAGAACAAATTTGTATCTGCACATCTTCTAGTAACACATCACCTCCCATTATTATTATTACGGTAAGTCTTCATAAAATATTTTGGTTGTTTGTGGCGCATCTCAAGTAACTTCAACACCTGAAAATTAGTCTCCCCAATTTTTTCCCCTTACAGTTAACCACCCTAACCTAACCTAACCTAACCTAACCTAACCTAACCTAAACTAACCTAACTCCCTCCAGGTATAGGGTTAATGGGTTTAATTATTAGGTAAAATAAGTTAATGGGTGATCCGCCATCAGTTCTTCTCGGACCTAACCAGTATGCCAAGTCTTCATAAAACGAGTATCTTATCTTTGTGTTCCAACTGAAGTAATATTTTGTGGCTGTCTCAATAATAATCTTGGAAGAAATTTGATGATTTGGTTATTTTTGGATACACGGGAGCTAACCAACACAAGCTTTCTGCGACTGTGTGATTGAGCGTGTCAGGTGAGACATCCAGGTGGTCTTATTAACCTTGTAGGGTTTGGAGTCATATGGGAGGCTCTTTCTGTGCTCCTTTCTTGGTGCCCATTTCTTAGGACTTCTTTTTTGGGGCTTCTTTTTTGTGGTTCTTTCTTGGTGCTCGTTTCTTGGGGCTTCTTGTTTGGTGTTCCTTTCTTGGGGCTTCTTTTTGGTGATTCTTTCTTAAAGCTTCCTTTTGGTACTTCTTTCTTAAAGCTTCCTTTTGGTGCTTCTTTCTTGATGCTTCCACATAGGTACTTCCTCCTTTGTGTTTCTTTCTTGGCGTTCCTTTATTAGTGCTCCTTCCTGGAAGTTAACCATATTCTCGCTGTGTTCAGAGCCAGGCACGGCACCACGACGTGTAGTAAAGCGAAGGTCTACGTGGAATCATAGAGATGTACAATACAGTATATTTAGCATTACTTCTGAAGGCCACTCAAGGGCGTGATTCAAGGCCAGGATGCAGAGGGCGTGGTGGTGCTGGGTGTGGTGGCTCGGGGTGTGGTGGAACCGGGTGGCGTGTTGGGTGGGGTTTTCGGTGGTGTAATAGCCAGGTCCTGGACGCACGCTAGACAAGGGGAACACCCGAAACCAACCACGATTTATAAGACGCTGGAATAATTCTGAATCTTTTACTAACCTTGGTGAACGGCTGGGTAACTGCCACGTGCTTGTAACTAGGTAATAAGCAAGAAGGAAACGATCGAGATAATGGAGTAGTGTGGGGGGGGGCTGGGTCTTTGTTGTTATGCCTGCCACTTCTTCAGGTATGGTTTTTTTGTAGTATTTCTTCAATAACCAGGAGTCATGAGTTGCCTTCACACACCTGCAACCTGACCAAGGACAGCTGCCAGGGATGGGGGTGTCCTTGGGTAGGCGTCCGCTGGAAGTAGGTTTTTGTCGTCTTAACGAATACCTATTGGTTAAAAAATGTGAGAGGATACAGTCATTACGTCCTCGAAAGGCATATGTATGTACAAGAAGGAACTTTCACCTCTCTGACATTAACCTTATTAAGATCACTTGAAGATTAGTCGCCTAAGCCACCTTAACGCTAATCTAACCTAACCTAACACCCCAGGTACCGTTAGGGTGGTTATCTTAAGGTAAAATAAGCTGGGGACTCATCTTCAGGTGTTCTCCTGTGTAAGGGACAGTCTCCTCCCCGTGTCTCTCTATAAAGAAATATTGGTGGTGTTAACTTGTTCTTAGGTTTTATTTTTGTGGAAACCTAACTGCTAAAGACCTTTTCAAGAGTTGTCGCACGCACCTTGAAGATGAGCTTTCCCAGATTCCAAAACAAATATAACAAAATGAAATAAATTTTCTCTGTGGGACAAGGGGATGTGGTGTCAACACAAACGTCTCAGACACGTGGGAAAATAGGACACACACACACACACACACACACACACACACACACACACACACATTACAGGAGAGGTGTACTGTTAGGGGCAGAGGTGAATAAGAAACTTTTTGTGGGTGGCTTGGTGGCTTCTCTATACCCATCAACAATTCTGTCTCTTGCTCGTGGTCCTGATGTGCTCTTGACCTTCACGTTGTGTAGCCCTCACCCGCCATGGTACGTGTCTCACAGGTGCCACCACGGGCATTACAGTCACGCGGCCTCCCTCCCTCCAGTCATGCCTCTCCCTGACCCTCCCTCCATGCTCCCTCACCTTTAAGTCTGTTTATTCCCCGGAAGCCACGGGAAGGCAGCGGCTAGTGAGATCTTCCTAAGACGTCTTCCTTACACCCTGGAGAACATCTTACCCGGGAGAACATCTCACCCTGGAGAGCATCTCACCCACGAACATCTCATCTGTACCTTCCAAGACCTTACCCTCCTGCTGGTAGTACCTAGTTAACCTGGGACGTCCTTGCCAGGTGAGGGACAGAGGAGGGGGGAGGGGCAAGGGGAAGGTGGAGGTGGGGGAGGGGAAGGGTGAGGGACAGAGGGAGGGGGGAGGCAGATGGAATTGGAGGGTGAAAGACAGAGGGAGGGGTAGGGGCAGGGAGAGGGGGAGGGGCAGGGAGAGGGTGAGGGGCAAAGGGAGGGTGGGAGACATTGAGAGAGGGAGGAGTACTAAATAAAGTGCTCTGAAGGTCTTCTACTGCCTGAACCCGCCTTATTACCCCCACACTTTGACACCATACTTAACCCTCACCAGAAGCACTCAGGAGAGCCACGCCTATAACACACGCCTTGCCAACACACATTCCTATCGATCCAAGTATAAAAACTGTACCGGTTCATGTAAGGTGAACAGCAATGTCTCGGAGTTGCAATTTCCCACGTCTGAGGACTGTGTGGACTCCACCCACGGCGGGATGCTGATGAACCATGAGGATGAAGAAGATCTGCACTAACCCGCTGTAACAGCATATGGCCTCCACCTTCACCTTTTTTCTGTACATCTTCACTAATGCACGTAAGAAGATGCATGACATGTTAGGTTTTGTACATAGCGTAACCACTAACTAAACACAAGCTGCTGCACCATCAGTAAACTACTCGTAGAAGAATGGGGTGAGATAAACTCAAGTACATGGCAAAGATAAAATGAAAAACGTTCAAATTTAAATTATTTTATTTTAAATTCTATTTATTTCTGTCCTTCAACTCTTAGTAGACTTCCTAATGTGACACAATGCTCGCCTCTCTAAAGTTGTCACTGTCTTCTGTGTGTACATGTACACACTAGTGTTACTCTTGTACAGTGTGTTAGTGGAGCGGCATAGCTACAATTTTTATAACAATTGTGCATTAATGATTAAAGCACCAAATTTGGCACAGCGATGGAGTAATGGTATATGAACATTTTCAGATATGGAACCACTCGATACTGGATTTGAGTGGCCGCTATAAATCTGGGGCGGATCCAGGAAAAAAATTCAGATTTCACCACGTTACTGTCTTAGTCCTGTGAGACCGTCTAATATTGCGAAGCATAGGGAAGCAATAGGCTATAGGAAGAAAGAAAAGGGGGTTCAGAGGCATTCGATGAACCCATAATACGTCAACTGGCGGCCGCCCAAAATATATTTTTTACTTAATGTGCTTATTGTGCTATTGTGACATAATAATTAATGTGCTATTGTGCTATATAATTAATGTGCTATTGTGCTATTGTGCTATATAATTAATGTGCTATTGTGCTATATAATTAATGTGCTTATTGTGCTATTGTGACATAATAATTAATGTGCTATTGTGACATAATAATTCATGTGCTATTGTGCTATTGTTCTATATAATTAATGTGCTTATTGTGCTATTGTGACATAATAATTAATGTGCTATTGTGCTATATAATTAATGTCCTTATTGTGCTATTGTGACATAATAATTAATGTGCTATTGTGCTATTGTGACATAATAATCGTAATTAGTTCGTTTCTATTGTTTCAGGTGTATTGAGTTTATGAACAACTGAGTGCTTCAAGCCAGTCAACTTAGCGGCAACAGTCATGTCGAAGGAGTTCAAGCTCGTTGATGTGAGCAGTCTAGACACCCCAAGAACCCCAGCATCAGTCAACTGGGAACTCTGTGTGGTATGTCAAGATAGTAAATCAGAGCCACTAATATGCCCGGCTGCATCGAAAAGGCATGATGGTGGGGCAGGATACAAATCACTTGCTGACAATTTATTGGCTTTCAATGAACTGGGAGAAGTTGTAGGTGTGAAAATTGAAGGTCTTGATGAAGGTGAAGGCATCGAACGTACGCTGACCACACGCCAAGCGAAATTGCATAAATCTTGTCGAGTTAGATACGACAACTTGAAGCTGCAACGCGCTCAGAAGAGAAAGGAGTCTTCAGGCCAGGAGGCTGGTTCAGGCACTTCAGCAAGCTCAACAAAGCGTACCAGATCTAACACCACATGTGTAGACTGCATGAGAAATGCACTGTGCTTTTTCTGCCACCAGGATCTTGGACAACAGTATCACCAGGTACAGACTCTTGGAGTGGACAAACATGTGCGCCAAGCTGCAGAGCTATTGGAGGACACAGCGCTGCTGGCTCAACTGAGTGAAGGCGACATGGTGGCCAAGGAAGCCAAGTATCACAAAAGATGTCTGACATTCCTATACAACAGAGCCAGAGCTGTATCAGAAACTGAAAAACGGGAGACAACCTATGAGACGGTCGTGTCATCAGTGGTGTTAGCTGAGTTAGTTTCATACATCGAAGGCACCATTGATGATTAAATCAGTGCACCTGTTTTCAAGTTGTCAGACTTGGTCAGGCTCTATACTCAGAGAATGGAAGAACATGGCATAAAGCTGAACCAAAGAGTCCACAGCACCCGACTAAAGGAACGCATATTAGCCCAGTTCCCAAATATGCAGGAACATAACAAGGGACGTGACATTCTCCTGGCCTTCGAAGATGACATAGGAGACGCTCTAGCAAAGGCATGCGAATATGATCACAACAATGATGCTGTACATCTGTTACGAGCTGCACAAATTGTGAGAAGGGATATGTTCATAGAAGGGCAAGGATTCACCGGATCCTTTTCTGACAAATGCCAAGAGAACAGTGCCTCAACCCTCCTCGTGACACTGGTTTCAATGATTCTTGAAGGACCCAGCATCGACTCGCCACGACAACGTTCTGCAGCATCCTTAACCACAGCTCAGCTGCTGAAATCTGGCAGCCTGAAAGCAACAGTAAGATGTAACCGTGGCAAGGGCATTCGAAGACGCATCACTGCCTCTGGTCCTCTACCTAGCAACTGGCAAAACTTTCTCCCAACAGTGACAACAAAGAGGAACTCTTTAGTTTCCTGTCAGAACAGGTTATGCAGTTGGTTGTCAAAGAAAGTAAACAGCTGGCTGTCACAGACAAGAAACTGGTACTCACTGTTCCACCCCGGAAGGACACTGCCAACTTGGCACCATGCAACCACGAAGAGGCCGACACTAGGATGATGGTTCATGCAGCTGATGCCTTGGAATGTGGTCATCGGCGAATACTCATTCGTACCGTCGATACAGATGTTGCCATCTTTGCAGTTGCTCTAGCGAATGAACGGAGTGAGGTAATAGATGCACTATGGCTTACTTTTGGCACAGGAAAGAATCGACGTTACATAGCAGCACATCAGATTGCAAAGGCCCTGGGACTTGAGAAGTCGAGAGCTCTTCCAGTGTTTCGCGCAATAACGGGCTGCGACACGGTATCTGCCTTTGCAGGTCATAGCAAGAAGACAGCCTGGGCCACATGGAATGCATTTCCGGAAGTGACAACCGCCTTCCTCAATCTGGCTTCCACCCCAAGTGAGCTGCCTGATGGTGTCCTGTCGACACTGGAGAGATTCATCGTGCTGCTCTATGACCGTACGAGCACATGCTGTGACGTGAACGTGCTGAGAAAGAAACTGTTTTCAAGAAAATCAAGATCACTGGAGCATCTCCCACCAACACGAGCAGCTCTGGAGCAGCACAGAAAGAGAGCTGCTTATCAGGCTGGACATATCTGGGGACAGGCCGCAATAGCGTTTGTCAGTCTGCCATCACCATGTGACTGGGGTTGTATGAAGTCTGGTGATGAGCTGGAACCACTCTGGACCACACTATCTGAAGTGTCAAAGTCATGCCACGAGCTCATCTCTTGCGGTTGCAGAAAACACTGCGGTGGCAAGTGTAGGTGCAAAAAAGCTGCACTTAAATGCACTGGACTTTGTGCATGCGAAGGTGGCTGTTAAGGCCAAATATCTACAGAGATTCGGCCTCAATAGCCGAATGTTCAGAATTTTTTTTTTTAAGTTTTGGGAGTTCGGAAAAATCGTATGTTAATTTTCCAGTGTAATGCTTTTACTTGTCTTTTTCATTGTAATAAGCTTCGAAAACTATCACAAATGATTTTCGTAACCCGGATTATGTATATTGATGCATTGTAATGACATATGCAACAGTAAAAACAGAAATACATAGTTTAGCGTATCCTGAACGGTGGCCATCTTGAAATTCAATATGGCGCCCACAGAGGTTGAGTTTCTAGTGGTTCCATATCTGAAAATATTCACCATGTATTACTATACTCTATATCTGTGCCAAAGTTAATGCTTTCATCATAAAATGCACAATTGTTTGGCTATGCCGCTGTACTATGTAGTACATGTACACACTAGTGTTACTCTTGTACAGTGTGTAGTACATGTACACACAAGGCGAGGGCTACAGTATGACCCGAGTTATCAACAATATTCCCAAGGTTCAAAACTTACTATACAATAATGATATTACTAATATTTCATTGTTTGGAAAATTAAATCTGTGTGTATAGGAACTATCATATAGACAATCATAATACAAATTGTTAATGAAAATAATGATTACCGTATCAACCTAACTTAATAGTAAACGATGTATTAGTGAAAGAGAACTGAAGATACTTAGTTTAATAATAGAAAAATTAATTATTTCACTTAATCCATTCTTATTCTCTCTCTCTTTCTCTCTTACACGCACGCAAGTGTTTGTCAAGTTAAATCGGCACAATCGCCGATTAAGCTTTAAACCAGGGATGGCCAACCTCCGGCGCATTGGATGATTAGAAGTGGCGCATTGCATCCCTGTGATAATAATAAAGTAAGGCAGTAAGCCTACTCATTATTTTTAGCGATTTTATTATTTCGTGCACAGCATCAGACTGAAATAGAAGGAAAACTGAAGCTCGTGCTTGGGTCTGAGTTATGGAACGAATATGTGACAAAGAAAAAGGAAGAATTCAGAAGAAGACAAAATGTATTTGTTAAAAAAAGTTGTGAAAGTTTGTCGATGACAGAAGCGTCCTATGAAATTGCTTTAGCGTTGGCGAAAAAAAGGAAGTCTTCTCTGATGGAGAAGAAATTGTTAAGCCTTGTCTCCAAATATTTGCAAGACGTCTTGGTGATAAAAGTATTGAAAGGAAAGCAGACGAAATTGCTCTATCAAAGCAGACAGTTACGAGACGTACCGAGGAACTCTCTCATGATGTATCTCAGCAACTGAAAGACCTTGTCCATTCTTGTACTTTCTTTTCTTTAGCTTTGGACGAATCAACTGACATATGTGATGTAGCCCAGTTAAGCATTTTTATAAGAGGAATTGATGATCATTTTAGTGTCTTTGAAGAACTTGTCAGTCTTGAGTCGCTTCATGGAGAAACAAGAGGATCAGACATATTTGACAAAGTAAAATCATGCCTAGAAAATCTACAATTAGATTCTAGTAAACTCATCACTGTGTGTACTGACGGAGCGCCGTCAATGATAGGTAAAGTCGCCGGGACTACAACTTTGCTTGAAAACTTTTTAAATCGTCCTCTACTGAAATATCACTGCATTATACACTAAGAGTCACTGTGTGGAAAAACATACCGAAGCATTCAACATGAATTTGAGTAATGTCATGTACAAACTGGACAATTTTGTAATTGAGAAGATTTGTAACCAGGTGAGAAGGTTGGGTCACCTTACCCTCTGACCTGACTACCGACCGTTGCGGTGCTATTTAAAGATTAGTAGGGTCATTACCTAATACTTGACCATTGTGGACCTGGTCTCACCCTCCTCTGTATATATACACCTTGATTTGTATTTCTCTTTAGTCTGTACTCATCCCTGAAGATGTGAATTACACGAAAGCGCTTGGGAACTTCGTGTTTTCTTCTTTCCTTGTGGTTATCAGCATATACCTAGATCACGCGCACCTACAGTGATTTACTTGCATATATATATATGTGTGTGTGTATGTGTGTATACACCACATTTCTCCTGTTACGCTTTCCTGTACACTAATTGTCTATTTCTGTGACGTCAACGATCTGACTTTCTGAACGGTATTCCTTTACTATTAGAATAATTTAATTGTCTTCAAGTAATTGCTTCACTATTTAATTTTAAGAAACATTTAAAGCAGGAAAGACGACCGTTAGAGGTAAGTGAACAACACCATCTCGGCAGTGGTTGTGACATAACACTGGTGGTATACCGGGTACTCCCACCAAGACCTTCAGGTATGTGTCGGGCTGGTCGTGTGTATAACTGTTAATATACAGTATTTAGTGGTGTCAGTCGTTCCTCATAAACCTAAACACAAACAATAAAAAATAACACGAGGAAACCTGCTAACATAACCTTGATATAAAACACATAAATACGAAATTCTGAATCTCCTGTAATTGAAACTTTCCAGCATTTGTTGGCGTCATGTGGGCAGGTTGTGCCGGGCTGCTGAGGACAACCACTTTTTACAGAGGATAACGTGCTGCTGCCGACCATCCCACTGACTGTCATTATTCCGTTGTAACTGTGGCTCAACAGGGCAACACCACGCTCGTGATGTAGTTCACCGAAACATTACTTTCAAGGATCAAATACATTTTTAAATATATCAACAACAGTAAATGTAAGTAATAAGACACTCAACCCCGAAACAGTTAAGCAATAAAGACATGGAAACAGTTGAGAAAAAATATGTACGTATTGAAATGTGTGCTCAGTTAAATGTGTTGACATTGGCTGGACACAAGGCTGGGGCTATCCGGGTCACGCCTCATCATTATTTAAGTGCACCGTTATTTAATGACGAACCAAAACTTTCAACCCACTTTAGTCTCCCAGGTGTCGAGGTTATAACCCCCTAACACCCAGCATAAGCATTATTCAAGCTACCAGTATTCTCTCCCAAGGGCTGCCATCCATCACACAGCCGAGACACTGTAAATATTCTGTATTTTCATGAAGTTAAGTTACATGAGATAAAGAACACAAGTGGTCACAGCACCAGCAGAAGTGAGGAGTCATGTCTGAAAAACTCGCCACGAATTTTTCTTGAAGTCAGAGGGAAGGAAGCCGTTGGTCTGAGGTAACCACACAGAAACTGGCTCTATTTTTGTACTTATAAATCAACTCACCTGACCGATCTGTACTGACAATAAAAAGTGTCTTCTATATTTAAAGGAAATTTCATCTCGTTTTAATCACCAATAATTTGATCGCTTATATGAGCTATAAGTTATAGTAGGACTCGATAACTTCAATTATTATAAGAAGCGTGAGTGAAAATGACAGTAACGGAGCCTGAGTACAGCGCCGGGCATCTGGAGGCTGACCCACCCACGGCATGTCTTCTCCTCCTCCCCCTTCTGACCCCCTCCTCCTCGGCCTTCTCCTCCTCCTCCTCCTCCTCACCCTTCTCGTCCTTGTCCTTCTCCTCCTCTTCCTCCTCTCCTCCCCGTCCTTCTCCTCCTCCTCCTCCTCCACCCTCCTCGTCCTTCTCCACCTCCTCCTCAGAGTTAGAGCAGTAAACACCTCACAGGGCTCTTGTGTTTTCTCCCCGGTATCTAGAGAACGTCAAGGTGTGGCCGCCCCACCACGCCACTCACCACCAAGGTCAACACCCAAAGGCCGCCCCACCACGCCACTCACCACCAAGGTCAACACCCAAATTAGGACAGAGCCCATCACAAAAACAGACCCATTTTGTCACACCAACATAAGAAGACAAACAAACAACAAAAACAAGTCATTTTAAGTCAAGTTAAAGTTCTTAGACAAAAAAAAAAACACCACCAATTGAATAAAATCAATCTTAAATAAACAACTTTAATAATATTATAACCAATTGAACACAAATTTACAATGACTAATTTTTTTTCTTCTAATATTGTGACTTTTACAGCAACAACACTTAAAGAATAATCTTGATATATTCACGTAACGAAAATTATATTTATTCGTAGTTTTCAGACATATTTGGAAGAATGATATTTATATGACGTTATACTTTGAAAAAAAACCAAATGTGAGGAGTGTGTTGTGATCTGGGACTCCTTTAAAAATGTAGAGATGCGTTTATTTTTTTTAGAATTTTTTGGGGTGTGTGTGTGTGTGTGTATTTTAATTCTCCTCACTCTCCCTCTTTTCACAAACGATATATTTCCACTCTCTATCACTCTCACTTTTCTCCACCCTCCCTCCCTCCCTCCCTGCACCCTCACTCTCCACGTCTGGTAGGTGGGGCTCAACATGCTCCACCCCAAGGCACCACGCCCTATAAGAGTTGGCTCCGCGCCATAATCTCGCGCAGCTCTGTCACCAACAATTCAAAGCCATTCATATTTACCCCAGGATGAACAACGCTAACCATATCTTTTTACCTCAGGATGAATAAAGTCAACTATAGATTTTTCCCAGGATGAATAAGTCAACCATACATTTAAGTCACTATCACGTCTGTATATTGAAGTCACTGTCCTACCACTCCTACCCGATTCTTAGCAAACAACACACACACACACACACACACATACTACTATTTTGCTGTCACTCGGAATCGAGTATGACGATCATCCAGCTATGAGACAATCAGAGTTATTAAGAATGTCACCTTCGTTGGTGAGTTTTAAGGTGACTAAACAGGCCGATACGGGACCGGCAGGGTCGTTCACAGATGTGGCACATGTGGAGGGCTACATCCAGTGCAGGAGGGGCGGCAGCAGCATCTTTCCGGTGCTGGCACTTGTCTGCCTCGGTTCGCAGTCGGGCTAACTCGAAAGTATTGACACCTTCTCGTGTGGTGCTCCTCCAAGCGTTGCGGTGTGGAGTAATCGTCTCCCAGGTGAGGGGGGGGGGGTCGATCTGGCACTTTTTCAGGTTTGTCTTAAAATTATCCTTATACCTTTTCAGTTGCCCGCCAGCGTTACGTTTACTATTCGTTAGGTGACTGTAAAGTAACTGATTTGGCAGAGTACTGTCGTCCATGCGGGTAACATGGCCAGTCTAACGTAGTTGTTCATGGATAATGGTAGCCTCGATGCTCCTACACTTGGTGTCAGCAAGAATACTGGCATTTGTTTTCTTGCCTTCCCAGCGAACTCGAAGGATGGAACGTAGACTACGTTGGTGAAAGTTTTCAAGTGCCTTGAGGTGTCTCCTGTATGCGACCCATGTCTCACTGCCATATAGCAGGGTGGGGAGGACCACTGCTCGATAACGTGCAACTTTGTATATAATTTCAGCTCCCTACAGCTGAAGATACGGGTACGGAGTCTGCCAAAGGCTTGAGATGCACATCTGATCCGATGTTGAACACACACACACACACACACGGGATGTTTTTATGACAACCTAGAAAACCCACGGAGGTCATTCTCATCACCTAGGAACCTGAGAATGGGTTTGACATTTTATCCATTTCGCTGTTCGTAATATAAGTGTCCCAAGATGTTATTGTCCCCGAAGGTATTGTTTTTTTTCATCACAGTCTTGCATCACCTTCCCTATTTACCCCTGAAAGACATATTTAATTTCATGTTATTTTTTTACCCATTTCATATTCATCTTAGTTTTACCTATTACGTATTCATATTATCCTTACCTATTTCATCTTATTTTTTAGGTATACAATATTCACCTTATTTTCAACTTATTTTCAACATCTTATTTTTTTCACCTATTCATTATTTCTCTATCTACTTCAAGGTTGTATTCCTCTTGTCATTTATATTAATTCTTGATATTCTTCATTATTATTCAACATAAACTAAGAACACTAGGGTGATTTGTTTTACTATTAAAGACCTTGATAACCTTGTTCTTAGTCTTGTGGTCGACGCCAAGAACACCTCAGATTCCTCCTTTCATTCATTCGCTGTTCTTATGCTCCTCCCAATTTTCTTTGTGATGGTTTGGTTAACTTAGCGTCATTTTCTTCACTTGATATAATTTTGGTTCTAAAGTTCGGATCACCTGAAGATTAACACCCCTAAGGTTATTTGACCTTTAACCTAACCTAACCTAACAATAACCTACTTAACTTAACAATAACCTACTTAACTTAACAATAACCTACTTAACTTAACAATACCCTACTTAACTTAACAATAACCTACTTAACTTAACAATAACCTACTTAACTTAACAATAACCTACTCAACCTAAGCTAATACACGTAATATGACCTAACCTAAGATTCATAACCTAATATAAATTAAGATAACCATAACCTAACTAACCTAAACTAACCTAACTCAGCGTAACCTAACCTAACCTAACCTCCCGGGGGTATCTCGTTGTTTCACCCTATAGCAAGTTCGTCCACAACCAGATTGCCTTACAGCCCTTTCCTCTCTCTCTCTTAACCCATGTAGACGTTAAACTAGGTTGGGTTAGGTTAGGTTTGCCAGGTAAATGCTCCTCGGCAGTGCTGGCGTATAGTTATAAAAAAATACTGCTCAGTCATAATACTAATCGCCACCGTTGATTAGGTTGATGGTGAATAGTCATAAAATGCCAGGTGGCGAACGGGTTATGGGGCGAATTGGTAGGGGGCGAACTGGCAGGGGGGAGGAGGAGGGCGAATGGACTATGGGGCAAAACACCTGTGTTGTGATAGGAAGTACACACTGCTTTTTTCTTCACCTTGCGGCCCAACTCATCAGATGACTCAGGTAAGGTCATCACTAACCAGCCATAACACAAACAATAACGAGTGATTTATTACAAGGGATGTATATATTTATCTTCATTTAAAATCACCAGAGAAAAACAACAACAAAAAACATCCAGGTGGTTATTTTTTTTTCTCAGTGGTTACGCTTCAGAGAGTTTCATTTTGCTAGATTTATTTTTTAATCTAATAAATTGATAGACGTTAATAATTGAACGTACTTGGCAGTCTTTCATTCCTTCATTCATTTCTTCCTACAACGTCAAGGCTGGTAGTTACGTCAACACCTCACTCTCTTCCGCCTCTAAATTGCACATCGTTCATGAACTCAGAAATAAAACACTGTCGTTAAGCTCCGGGAACACGTACCGAAGTTCTCATTTCACCTCATCAATAACGCCTTTTAGAAAATGTAAGTTAAGGACGAGATGAACACGACGTCCAGTTCTCACACTACTGGAGACGTGAGGCTCTTGGTTTAACGAGCAATATTTACTATAACTTGAAATTCAAAGCCTTGTTTGGTTTCCTGACTTAAAAGGGGAAGTAGAAGTTGTCTCTCAGTGTACAGCCATACGAGGAATTGATTCAATTAACTCAATAATCGCCTCATTTATCATACACACAATCACACACACTTACGTTTATAATAAAACTAAAATTGTTTATGAATATAATGAGTATTAAAGGTTCGTATGGTAATAAGTACAAGGGGTAAAATCCTTCAGTTGCAGGATACGCCTCCTTTAAGAGTTATGACGACACGACCAGGATGTGAAGTTCCTTGTGAGGGGCGAGTCACGTTCATACAGGGAACTGGATTGTGTTTATCCTCCTATTGCTTAACATCCAGCTGTGGCCTCCCATCTCTTGCCTCCACTCAACAACACAACCTGAACCATTTTCCTGCTGTGGCAAATCACCAGGTTATTCAAGGTTGTTTTTTATGTATTTGTGTGGGTGGTGGGAGAGCAGGGTTAACAACATATATGTCCCCGGTGACTTAATTATAGCAAACAGCATCTTGCGGTTCTTCCCATCACACTCAAGTCATTCAACCGCCATAGAAAGTGGGTCTCATAGGCGTGACTGTCCGTTAGGGTCACTTGGAATAACACACACTGCATGCTGTAGGTGTATACAAGGGGGGGGGGGCAGCGTGGTCGGCACTGCACTCGAATGCCTTCCCTTTCCCAAATGTAAAGTTAGGAACTCATTTACCCTCCACACTCAAGGGGCTCAACTACCACATAAAAGGAGCACTTGAATCCTCCCACTTTGAAGTAGTTAGACACTACACTATACCCCAGTGACTTAGGCATCACCAACAAGGGCTATAATAGACAGGTGGAGGTGGGTGAAGGTTGGCGTAGCAGGGGAATGACGCAGCAAAATCTACCAGTTGCTTAAGTTCCCTCACCCGCCCCCCCCTCCCCACATAGGTCCACGCACCACCCACCCTGGTTAAAAGGTTAATAGTCTTTCAGGCAGGTGCCAGTAAGGGCCCTTGCTTATCACTAGGGGATGCCAGTGCCGTCAACTCTAAGAGGGTTTACTGTGTCTTAAAAGAATATATGGATATTGTGAGTAAATGTACTGAAATAACTTTAAAACTATTCAGGACGGCTCTTAAATGGAGTCAAGGTTAACTAACAACTTTTAAAATATACAGGTGTATTTTTTACAACTTAAAAGAGTCGTAAAAATACATCCACTACAATGGACGCATGGAATTTCAGACGAGTCAGATAGTCACATGAAAATATTTGCCTCACACTTCTGAAATTTCAGAAATGTCAGGTCACCTCAATACTTCCTTCGTGCGACACATGTTGTATCTGAGAGAAAAAAAGTTAACCTCAGAGATATTAACCAGTGGATAATTACTTTATTAGTATTGTTTGATTCTTGTTAATGTTACGTGCAGGTATAAACATGTTGCATGTCTACCGAGGGTTGCAACACATGGTGGCGCGGGTTGAAACATTCCGAAATGTTTCTTAACACACACTTATGTCGAGTGGTGGGTCTTGGTATATGGCGACACGACAGTGAACATCACGCCACATTCTTGTGTCTGCAAACAACACAGCCTCGCAGCTATTCATATTCTAGAGAGCCCACTCCTTCACCACCAACCAACTTGGTAGGACGCATCTACCAGCCTCCTGTTAAAGTTACCGAATTACAAGTCTATTTTGCACCAACGAGTTTGTCTCCCCTCTCAAACTTACCTGAAAATAACATATTAAGCAAATACTCCACCTATGTTGCCAGAACACCTTCTACACAGTATTACCAGTACTTAACTTATACACACACACACACACACACACATATACAATATAAATCAATATAATATATATATTTATATATATATATATATATATATATATATATATATATATATATATATATATATATATATATATATATATATATATATATATATATATATATGTATGTGTGTGTGTGTGTGTGTGTGTGTGTCCAAAATACTCTCAGGAGTTAACAAATGTCGTAAAAGTTTTAAAACTATAATAATAATCAATAAATAAAACAATGCGAATTTCATCTGACCTCTGACCCATGATGCTATATAATATTACAATCTTGACCTTTCCTCCGCCTTGTGTATAACAACCCTAATACAGCTAGTCATTATTTCTTAAAGGACGAAGGTACAGACAAAAGACATCTAGACCAAAGAAAAAAAAGTGAAAAAAAAGAAGGAGATTGAAGAAAAAACGAGAGAAAAAAACAATGTTTATTAAAGGTAAAGACACAAAAAAAGTACAACATGAAGCCAAAAAAAACACGTCTCAATAAAGGCCGAGCCACTCAATGTAAACAGGACACGACATAAACATTCATAGTTGACGCAAACAAACACAGACATCATTAAAAACCTGATATGAACGTGCATGTCTTAGATCGCCTAGTAGATACAAATATACGTAGTTTAAATATGAATCGAGACTCAATGGGGATTAGTTAAAAAAAATGTACAAGATTCTATTTAGTTTCACCACGATGACAGTTACTGGTACACACAGCTTGGCCTTGATGCCTCCCGAGTCACCACTAATGCGTTCTTAGTAGGCATTTCAGGCTGTGTGTGTGAGTGTCTGTTTCTGTGTGTGTTTCTCTGTGTGTGTAGTTTGAGAATTCTAACAAGTCGACCCTTATCTGACTCACACACCATCTGACTCGCACCATCTGACTCACACCATCTGACTCGCACCATCTGACTCACACCGGCATCTTCAGAACCTCTTTTGTTTGGGTATAAACCGACTTTTTTTTCCCGTATAATTTAGTCTCTTGATCTTTATTGTTACTTTTTATTATATGGAGCGTTGTTAGAAACTGTATCAAGAACATGTGAGAAAATCAGAGTACGAGGAATATTGTATGTTAATTAAACGTAACGTAACTGGATATTCTTGATCTTGATTATAGCAATGCAACATAAGAGCTTAAGGAAGATCGTGTGTGTGTGTGTGTGTGTGTGTGTGTGTGTGTGGATCATGGTCGCTGCCCCCTGACACATGTTCCTCCTACCACCGAGTTTCACAACTTCACCCTTGAAGACCATAAGGACTCTGAACTAGTTTAGTTTCACTCACCCATTGATATTTAATATGGATGTATCTAAGACACACATACACACAAAAACACACAACACTCTAAAAGACAATACAACACACCACAACACATACGTACACACAACATAACACGACGCAACACACACATCCAGCAGTATAAGGGCCAAACCTCTGAGAACTCCAGTACAAAAATTACCATGACATGACTTGAAATAAACGACTTCAAGCAATTAAGGTGATAAGTGAAACCACCAAGACCTACATTCATTTCATCCAACATGCGGTAGTTACAATGAAGGCTGTTTGGGTCTAAAACATCACGAGGAAGGATATTAACAACTCCTTTAAGTTATTACAGCAACTGTGAACAAGAAATGAACTAAAGTGATGACTGATGCTGTGGTCTGAATCAGAAAGGTAAGCCCATTGTCCTTGAATGGTTAACTCTAGTTCTAAGAGGGTTAAATTATCGTTCTAAAAGGGTTAAGCCGTAGTTATAAAAAGGTTAAACTATAGTTCTAAAAGGGTTAAACGATCACACTTAGAGAGTTAAACTATATTCCTCAAGGGTGTTTCGTGTGTCAAGCAGGTAATAATGTAAAGGCTCGGGATGTAACCTTATGTGAGTCATGTGTCAAAAGAAAACGCACACACACACACACACACACACACACAGGTGAAAACTACACTACCACTTATGGTAGTGAAGGCCATTCAAGCGACATAAATTCAAAGGGAAGCCATAAAAAGGATGAGTAATGAGAGGAAAACTTTTTATGTCCACTTTCTCTTGCGATGTTCTTTGTTTGACATTAATATAGTAAGTTCTGTTAAAACCTAACCTAACTTAGCGCTAACCTAACTTAACCTAATTTAACTTAACCTAACAAAAGGCCAATCTAACCTGACCTAACCAAATTTAACGTCAACCTAATCTAACCTAAACAAATTTGACGTCAACCTAATTTAACCTAGACAAATTTAACGTCAACCTAACCTAACCCCCAAGCAGCATTAGGGTGGTTAATCATCAGGTAAATAAATTGGAGACTGGACGAATCTTGTAATATGCCCCCCCCCCCGTTTCATGACTCAGTTTTAGCTGTGTCACTGGAACAGCTAAAACAGCGGTAGTAAGAACAACTTAAATATAACTTAGGTTTTCTCAAGTGATTCTTCATGTCTTATATAAACGTGATGACGAGACCAAACAGAATTCGACTGTGTTTTGTTGTCTTCATTTGTCCACAGTGTCTCGGTTTGGTTTATTATTCGTAGTTTTATCATTTTATTCATTTTCTCTCAAGATTCTTTTATTTATCATCTATCTATTTAGTTAACTTTATAATATCTTCAACGTAATGGTGTTCACGAGTCCAAGAAGATGAGTTTGGAAAGAAGAAAATTTGACGGTAAAATGATACACCAGGTGGTAACAACAGGTACAATGATACACCAGGTGGTAACAACAAATACACTGATACACCACGTGTAATTACAGGCACACCAGGTGGTTAGAGAGGTGAGGGGAAGGGCCCGCCATGTGATACAAGCCGTAAAGTTTACCTGGACAGGTGTTGGTGACCCCAGTCACTCTCTCCTGCTTCTCTCCCACGTCTGTGACAACACTGCCTGACATGGTAACAACACTGGCTGACGTGGTAACAACACTGGCAAAGCATTTGACAGAGTACCGCATCAGAGGCTTCTGAGAAAAATTAAGGCTCATGGTATCGAGGGGAAAGTTTTAAATTGGATAAAATCATGGCTCACCGATAGAACGCAGAGGGTCAGCGTAGATGGTGTTAAATCTGAGTGGGGCCGTGTAACCAGTGGGGTTCCCCAGGGGTCAGTACTAGGCCCACTCTTGTTCATAATCTGCATAAACGATCTAGATACTGGGATCAGCAGTGACATAAACAAGTTTGCGGAAGACACCAAAATAGGGCGGCAGATTAATTCAGGGCAGGATGCAAATGCATTACAGGAGGATCTAAATAAACTGCAGGGGTGGTTTGAAAAATGGCAAATGAAATTCAACACCAGCAAGTGCAGCGTACTTAATATTGGAAGAACAAATACTGATAATGTATACAGTCTTAACAACATCAACCTAGAGAAGTCGACTTGTGAAAGAGACCAAGGGGTACTTGTAAGCCCGGACCTACGGCCTAGAAAACAGTGCGTTAATGTTCAAAATAAGGCAAACAGAGTATTGGGTTTTATATCTAGAAGTGTAAGTAACAAGAGTGCAGAGGTCTTATTACAACTATATCTTGCGCTAGTCAGGCCGCACCTCGATTATGCGGTTCAGTTCTGGTGCCCCTATTATAGAATGGATATAAATTCACTCGAGTCGGTGCAGCGAAGAATGACAAAAATGATTCCGGGACTTAGAAACCTTCCATATCAGGATAGGTTAAAGAAACTTAACTTGCATTCCCTAGAAAGACGAAGAGTGCGGGGAGATATGATAGAAGTATTTAAGTGGGTGAAAGGAATCAATAAAGAGGATGTAGATAAAGTTCTTATAATATCCGAGCAGGATAGGACTCGGAGCAACGGATTCAAGTTGGATAAGTTTAGGTTTAGGAGGGAGATAGGAAGAAACTGGTTCACAAATAGGGTGGTGGACGAGTGGAACAAGATTAGCAACTTTGTAGTAAGTGCTGGAACGCTGGAAAGTTTCAAAAGGAGGCTAGATAGATTCATGGATGATAGAGAGCGGTAGTAACTCTCGACAGGAGCTGCCATGCACAGGCCAACCGGCCTATTGCAGACTCCTTATTTTCTTATGTTCTTATGTTAACACTGGCTGATGTGGTGACAACACTGGCTGACGTGGTAACAACACTGGCTCATGTGGTGACAACACTGGCTGACGTGGTAACAACACTGGCTGATGTGGTGACAACACTGGCTGATGTGGTGACAACACTGGCTGACGTGGTGGCAACACTGGCTGATGTGGTGACAACACTGGCTGATGTGGTGACAACACTGGCTGATGTGGTGACAACATTTGGTGACAGCCAACACAGTGGGAAAAATCTTTTTGTTGTATTGTTGAAAGGTTACACAACATAGACCCACACTCACCAAACCTAATATTTAACACAAAATGTTCACCAATCTAGATAATAAATGAACATACTCGACTATCCTAATTTGACAGCGCAGGTGTTTTCTGCCACTCGTGAATGGGCATCTCCTGCAAATGTCAAGGTTTAGAAAGTACGGTTAGAGGATCAGGTTTTTCCAGCGGTGAAATAATGATCGCAGGTGATAGTGAAGCAACTCACGTGTACTGTGGCAATACCCCACAGTACGTGAAGACCCAGGCAAAACACGGCAGGAGGTAAGGTCGAGCAGCAACAAGACACACACATCAGGGAAAATAATTATGTAGCTTACTGTTTGAATGTTTCTTAATGTAGAAACTGGGGTCTAATTATATTACATGAGAGAGAGAGAGAGAGAGAGAGAGAGAGAGATTCTTTCCAAATATGGCTTTAAGCAAACTATAAAATTGTATAACATTTGTCTGTTATTTTATTATGGTGTTATGTTCAATGGTTTAGCTCATCTAAATATAACTTTAAAAACACGATTAATGACAAACTGAACTAAAAAAAATTATAAAAATATTGTTTTAACCAGACCTATGTAAAAAAAAATCAAGGTTATTACTAAAATGGTCTAAGAACAATACTTGTTTACCTTGGAATTCAAGTTTTACATTCACATTATTTACCGTGTGTCACCAAGTACGTACACAACAAAAAGATTATCTGAATATTGAATTGTCAGGAACTTAATCAATGTCACGAGAGCTTGAGCATGTTTTTATTATCATGAGGAGGAAATGGTTACGTCACCCGACATTAGCAACATGCACCTTGAGATATTTCGTCCCCAACACCTTAGAGGTCGTCGTGCGATATCCCCCTCCCTCCCACACCTACCTTTTCAAAGTCAGTGAGAGATCTTTCCCCCATTACCCACCTTCTCAAACTTAGCTCGAGATATCTCGTCCCATCGTAATACATACACCACAAACAACGTAACACACAACAAACTCGTACATAAAACTAAGCGAGAAATATCGCTGTAGCGTCTTCCGTGTGTGTGTGGGTGTGTGACGTAACCCCTTGGTCCACCTGAGGCCAGCGGGCAGGTCCTCCTTCGCAAAATGATAGTAATCGTAAATCAAAAGACAGTAGTCACGTTGTTTTTTATAACCTCAGTTTAACATGGCCAACAATGAAACACGACCGTATTTAGACAGAAAACATGACTTGATCGATACGGATGATAAAAACTTGATATTCACTGAAACTTGTGTTAGAATTACAAGTCAGAAACATACGTTACTGATCTGTCAACGTCACTGGCAAATTCTTGGTAACACTGATCAACGTCAATTACAGAAAGTTATAGTAACGGGCCCTCGGTACTGCACTTTGGTAGGTTAGGTTAGGTTACACACACACACATGTAACCAGTATAATTTTCATACTTTATAATTTAGAGTAAGTAATTAATAACTTACATCCGTGGATGTATAATTATGAATATTCATTATTCAATGACCTGTAGAGGGTAAAGGTTGTTCAAAGGTTATAGCCGTATTAAACATCCGCGGAAGTTTTGTCTAGTCCGAGTGTCGCAGTATGATAAGAACATAAGAACATAAGAAAATAAGGAGTCTGCAGTAGGCCGGTTGGCCTGTGCATGGCAGCTCCTGTCGAGAGTTACTACCACTCTCGATCATTCATGAATCTATCTAGCCTCCTTTTAAAACTTTCCAGCGTTCCAGCACTTACTACAAAGTTGCTAAGCTTGTTCCACTCGTCCACCACCCTATTTGTGAACCAGTTTCTTCCTATCTCCCTCCTAAACCTAAACTTATCCAACTTAAATCCGTTGCTACGAGTCCTATCCTGCTCGGATATTATAAGAACTATATCTATATCCTCTTTATTGATTCCTTTCACCCACTTAAATAATTCTATCATATCTCCTCGCACTCTTCGTCTTTCTAAGGAATGCAAGTTTAGTTTCTTTAACCTATCTTGATATGGAAGGTTTTTAAGTCACGGAATCATTTTCGTCATTCTTCGCTGCACCGACTCCAGTGAATTGATATCCATTCTATAATAAGGGCACCAGAACTGAACCCCATAATCGAGGTGCGGCCTGACTAGCGCAAGATATAGTTGCAATAAGATCTCTGCACTCTTATTACTTACACTTCTAGATATAAAACCTAATACTCTGTTTGCCATATTTCGAACATTAACGCACTGTTTTCTAGGCCGTAGGTCCGGGCTTACAAGTACCCCTAAGTCTCTTTCACAAGTCGACTTCTCTAGGTTGATGTTGTTAAGGCTGTATACATTGACAGTATTTGTTCTTCCAATATTAAGTACGCTGCACTTGCTGGTTGTTGAATTTCATTTGCCATTTTTCTGACCACTCCTGCAGTTTATTTAAATCCTCCTGTAGTGCATTTGCATCCTGCCCTGAATTAATCTGCCGCCCTATTTTGGTGTCATCCGCAAACTTGCTTATGTCACTGCTGATCCCAGTATCTAGATCGCTTATGTAGATTATGAACAAGAGTGGGCCTAGTACTGACCCCTGGGGAACCCCACTGGTTACACAGCCCCACTCAGATTTAACACCATCTACGGTGACCCTCTGCTTTCTATCGGTGAGCCATGATTTTATCCAATTTAAAACTTCCCCTCGATACCACGAGCCTAAATTTTTCTCAGAAGCCTCTGATGCGGTACTCTGTTAAATGCTTTGCTAAAGTCTAAGTAAATAACATCGTAATTTTCGTCGTTATCTACTACCTCAAAAACTTTCCTAAAAGTGTCAGCAGATTTGTTAGACAAGATTTTCCCTTTGTAAACCCATGTTGAGAGTCGTAGATTAATTTGCTTTTCTCTAAATGCGATCGGATGCTATTTGCTATAATTGATTCACGAAATTTCCCCGCTACTGACGTCAAACTGATCGGCCGGTAATTTGACGCTGATGCTCGGTCTCCCTTTTTGAATATGGGAACTACATTTGCCTGTTTCCACGAGTCTGGCACAACTCCCATGTTTAATGATTTTGTAAACAAATTTACGAGGGGTCCGCTAATCTGTTCCCTACACTCTTTCAAGACTCGAAGGAAAATTTCATCCGGCCCTGGGGATTTTGTCTTCTTTAATTTATTTATCCTCTAAAGAACATCCTCTTTTCTGATAGTGATATTCTTTAATTTCTCTTCTTCATTTCCCCTAAATATCAGTTCCACCTCTGGAATTTCCTCGTGAATTTCTTCTGTGAAAACTGATAAAAAGTAGCTGTTCAATGCTTTGCTTATTTCTTCACTACCATCGATCACTTCCCCCCTCCCTGACTTTAAAGGCCCAACTTTGTCCTTGACCTTTGTTCTATATACCTGGAAAAATCCCTTAGGATTCGCCTTGGATTCTCTTGCTATCCTGATTTCGTAGTCTCTCTTTGCCTTCCTTACATTTTTCTTAACATTCCTAGATAGTTCATTATACCTATTTCTGGGCTGCTCCTCCCCTCCCTTTGATTTCTTATAAATTCCTATCTTTATTCCTATGTCATGTTTAAGTTTTCTGGTCATCCACCTTGGCTCATTCTTATTTGACCTAATTTTTCTGTATGGTATATTTTGTTCTTGTGCTTTACGTAGTATACGAGTGAATATATTATAGTCATGATTAGGGCCCGGATAGTTATGCATTTGCATATTTCATATGCAAATGCATATTTTGCGTGATTTCTATGATAAGTGCATATTACCTAGATAACTGCATATAAATGCATATTTTGGTAAAATATTCATCTGGCAGTATCTCTTTGTTGCCACTGAATGAGCACACGTGGTACTGGGAGGTGAGGTGAGGTGTGGTTAGGTGAAGTGAGGTGAGGTCACGTCGCTTTAATCTGTCGTTTCCACACCTGGTCATGACTCATTGGACTAGTGAGTTAGTCAGTCAGGAGCAGTGCTGCTGTGTGGAGCTACTCTCTTCTGCTGCTCGTGAAAATGCCGAAAGTACAAAGAAACCAAAATGAAGTGCTGAGATCATATGTAAAGGAATTTGATGCATTTACTACTGATGGAAGTGTACTGTTTTGTAAATATTGTGAAGCACCAGTGACAGCGAGCAAGAAATTTCAAGTCCAACAACACCTTAAAACAAGCAAGCACATCCGACTCGAAGCTGTTAAGTCCAATAGTGCACAAAAGGAGCAACAACTACTTCTTGCATGTTCCAGTAAGTCAGGGCCTGATCGTTCCCAGTTCAACGCAGATTTGTGCAAGGCATTTGTTTCAGCGGATATTCCATTGCATAAACTGAATAACAAGTGCCTAAAGTCATTCCTGGAACAGTATACTGGAAAAAAGGTGCCTGACGAATCAACATTACGTAAGAACTGTTTCACAATTGTTCAAGGACACGATGAAAATCATAAGGAGAAAGGCTTGTGGAAAGAAAATGTGGGTGTCACTCGATGAAACCACTGATGTTGAGCAACGGTGTATTGTGAATCTTATTTTTGGTGTGTTGGGAGATGTAATGTAAATGTAAATGCATGTTCATATATATTTTTTGAAGCACTTTCACATATATATGTTAAATACATTACGTATATTGCTTAATAAACATTAACATTAGTTTATATTAACTATTTTGTTTCCGTATAACCTGCATTCTTGGCTTTATAAGTGACATTTTTAGTGCATATAAATGCATATTTCCCCTGTTTTTAGTGCATATTTGCATGCATATTTCATGGTTTTTTAGTGCATAACTATCCGGGCCCTAGTCATGACATGATCAATTCTGGTGTCACATGTGACCTCACCTGTTCCTACTGGGGACTGACCTCACTGTTCTCAGGTGACCTCACCTAGGTACCTTCTTAACCCCTGATAATCCTCCAATCGAAAGTTTGGGACTCTGACCATATTGTCATTGTTATTCGTTTCCCAATTTAGGGTGAACCTGATTTCTCTGTGATTACTGTTACCTAGTTCTTCCCCTACTGTGATATCTCTGATAATATTTTCTTTATTTGTAAATACTAGGTCTAATATATTGTCACCTCCAGTAGGTTCTGTAATTAGTTGTTTCAAAAATTTTTCCTGTACTGCATCTAGGAAGTCTTCAGATTCATAGTCACCTACAATGTTGTCCCAGTCAATATTTCTGAAGTTGAAATCCCCCATAATGCACAGGTTGTTATATTTTGCTGCCCTACTCATTTCCTGCCATATGGGCTGATCTGCTTCTTTCCCAAGACTTGGGGGGCCTGTAAATCACTCCCATAATTAGAATTTTCTCTTCCTTCTGTAATTTCTACCCATACAGACTCGGTTCCTATTTCACCCATTATTGAATTATTAATACAACATTTTTAATGTGTCCCTGACGAAGAGTGCGACCCCTCCCCCCTTCCTACCTTCCCTGTCCTTCTGAAAAAGGTTGTACCCTTCTATGTGGTACTCTGATAAAAAAAAATTGCTCGTCAGATTCATCCAAGTTTCGGTGATTGCTATGATGTCTACTTTCTCGGTACATACAACCACTCTCAACAAGTCAATTTTATTTCTAACGCTCCTACTATTTGTATAGTATACATTTAAACCTACCCTTCCTTGGTTCTGTTTTGCCCCTTGTCCTGAGTAACCAATTTTACTTTCCAGGACCTGCTTGTTTTTTGACTCCCACTTACCCCGACCTGTCTCTACTGGCGAAACCCCCCCTTTGGAGTGACAATTTCACGCTCCAGGGATGCAGACAACGTCTTTACCCCCGCACGAGACAAGTGTACTCCGTCACGACTGTACAGGTAGTCGTTGCCATAGAATGGTTGCCAGTTATCAATAAATGCCCAACCATTGTTTGCACAATGTTTTTCCAGTCGGCAATTTATAGCAATTGCCCTGGACAGCCATTCACGACCAACCCCTCTTCTAGGCAAGAGACCACATACTATCGGGATCCCTCCCCTATCTCTAATCTTCCCCAGCGCCTCCCTATACCTCTTGAAAAGTTCCTCACTCCTAACCTTTCCAATGTCGTTACCTCCCACACTAAGACACACTACTGGCTTGGTACCCTCCCCTGACAAAACCATGTCTAACCTCTCAGCTACATGCCCTATCCCAGCCCCAGGAAAACACACCCTAGTCCTACGTTTCCTATCTCTTGCACAAAAAGTCCTATCTAAAAACCTCACCTGGCTGTCCCCAACTACCACGACCTTACCACCGGGCAGGGTTTGAACAACTGCCCTTTTCTCTCCTGGCACCACACCGTCCTGCCTCTTCTCTTCCTCGTCCTGCCTCTTCTCTTCCCCGCCAGCCTCCTCCAACACCTGGTAGGGGTTACTGCACTCCACACCCTGGTCAGCTTTCCTGAGTCTGACCCTAGTCCCCTTGGAAACAACCACTCTCCACGCCTGCTCCTCCTTCGCAGGTGTCCTGCTAGGTAGGACACCTACATGAAGGAGTTCAGTCCTGAGGGCTTCGTTCTCCCCGTTTAGAGCGTCTACCTCACTCCTCAACTGCTCCTGCTGACTTAACAGAGTGGCCAGGAGGTCGTCTTTCTTCACACTCCACTCCTCTTCCCCCACAACACAAAGATCCAAGGCGGCCATTTGCTCTGGTCACTAACGCGAGCACTTAGGGGCACGTCCTTCACCAAGCTAGGTCAGGTAGCCACTCTCTCTCTCTCAGTAGTAGGTATTTATTTACACTGAATAGATACTTGGATACTTTGCTTCACACTTGCAATGCGTCAAATATGTTAGATAATTAGTTAATTAATATAAAGATAATGGCACTGCCACTTAAGAGTTTTATGGGTCAAAGAGATCACTTACCAGCCGGTTGTCTATACACGTTATGTAAACACCGTTGACTGTTGTTCTGCTTGACATTCCACTACTTCCTCATTCGAGAACCTTCTAGAAGCTTGACTCATAGATCGCTCTGGTGGCGAGTGCAGGAATTACTCTCTACGGGCGTGGCAAAGCCAAGCCCCTTAGTAGTCTTGAACGTGACCCCTTTTAGTGAAGATCTACACCTGGACCACCTCAGTACGGGCACGCCTAATACAGAGCCTGCTTCAGTTTCTAGCGCGACCCACACCGAGAACTCTGCCAGTAATAGATCACGGGGCCAGTCTTATTAGCTGTACAGTATTTAGACTTGTAAATATCACACTGTCCATATACACCAGTTTTGGGTATTATTATCCACCCTTTTTATGGAAGAAGTGACCGTTCTGTTGGATCATAATTATCGACAGTCTCAGGCATCTTACTGATATCAACGGGACTCTAAATAACTACAAGCAAATTAATATTCAGTGAGACTGTATACTGACAAGTCTCATTCCTCACAGGCACACACACACACACTAAAACGTTACTTCAATATACACCACAAACTAGTTCAAACACACGCACAAAATATTGAATAAGCCACAAACACCACACAAACACCCACCACATAGAGGCTCACACTGTACCAACATTACTAACACAACACACCGCCATATACGACACTACATCACTATAACAAATACTTCCACTTCTACTATAGCGACGACACGTAAGAGTTCCTGGCGTATTAGTACTGCACACAAGCTCCTTCCCGTCTCTAGTACTCATAATTGACCTGACAACATATTATAACCAAACTTATCCTAACCTAATTTAACCTAACCCTGAAACAGACGAAGCTAACCAATAGGCAGATTAGGAAAGGAGGCGGGCTAGAAATTTATGTCAGGGATAATTTGAAGTGTGAAATCAGCAAGGAAATAAAAATTAAACTGAATTCAGAAACAATTTGGATAGAATTAATCGATGGTAGGGAAAATTAATCATAGGAGTAATATATAGACTTCCTGATCTTGATAGAGTTAATGAGCGACTTATTTGGGACGAAATACGCAGGGCATCCAGACATAGCAAAGTCTGTATAGTAGGCGACTTTAATTTTAATCAAATAGATTGAACCAACCTTACGGGTAACTCAGAGGATTTTCTTGAAACAGTTCAGGACTGTTTCCAAAGTAAACATACAGCCGAACCCACCCGGGGTAATACTATACAAGATTAGTTCGATAAAACAGAGAAAACCTCATTGGTAATGTCGAGGTAGGGAATGAACTAGCTAACAGCGATCACAAATAAGTAAGATTCAAAGTAGAACTTAATGTCAGTCGCAAGGAAAATTCCATTGACGTCCTAGATTTAAAAAAAGGCAAACATTGCTAGGTTGAAAAGGCAGCTGAGAGAAAGGGGGTGAACTATATAAGAACATAAGAACAAAAGAATGGAGGAAACTGCAGCGGGCCTATTGGCCCATACTGGGCAGTCCCGTTTACACCCAACCCCTACTGCTCATATAAGCATCCAACCTATGTTTGAAGCTATTCAGCGTATTCGAGTTAATGATGATATTTGGTAACTTGTTCCATTCATCCACTACTCTGTGGTAAGTAACATGACCTCACACAGTGTACCCACAGAGGGCGACCTCACTTTACATGGTGACCTGACAACAATAACCTCACAAAATATGACCGCTGAGGGTGACCTGGCCACGAGATCTGAGGTTGACGAGTTCCATAACAATTTAAATAATGAGTTACTTAATGCACAAAGGCAGAATATACCATAAAGAAAAATCAGATCAAATAACAATAACCCCAAGTAGATATATAATTACATGTATATAAAAAATATCGTGGTACAAAGGAAGGCTATAGGTAGGAGAATAAATCGTGGTGAAGTTTACCTCGAGATTTTTATATTGTAAAGTATTGGCCAGTAGGGTTAAGACCGAGATAAGAAAAGCAAGAAGGAATAATGAACTGAAGGTAGCATGGGAGGCGAAGTCAAGCCCCAAGGGATTCTTTCAAGTGTGTCAAACTAAAACTCGAGATAAGATTGGACCAATACAGTCAGATACCGGCGAGCAAACTAATACCAGCGGAGAAATGAGCAGTTATTTGTCTTCAGTTCTCACACTCGAAAATTTAAACATGATACCCGAGGCACCGACTACAGTATCTACAGAGATACTGTAGAAGAAAGATTAGGCGAGATAGTAATGACTATTAAGTAAACAAATAAACTAAAACTTAAGAAATCACAAGGTCACGACGAGATATTTGCCAGAATATTAAAGGAATGTAAGGAAGAACTTAGTATGTCCTTAGCAAACTTGTTTAACATGTCATTAAAAACGGTTGTAGTGCCAGAATCCTGGAGGATAGCGAATGTGATACCGATATTCAAGAAGGGAGATGTATCACTATCCTCGAACCACCGGCCAATTACTTTAACATCAATTGTAGGCAAATTATTGGAATCAATAATTTCAAACTTAATTCAAAATCACCTCGAGAAACACAAACTGATCAATGATTCCCTTCATGGCTACACAATTGGGCGTTCATGACTGACTAATCCATTATAATTCTTTTCAACTGTTTGGGAATCAGTGGATGACGGACACGATTGCTATGTGGTTAACCTCGACTTTAGTAAAGCCTTCGACAGGGCTCCCACGAAAGACTAATACGCAAAGTGGAGGCTCGTGGAATTGTAGATATTCTAGAACAGGTTAGGTCATGGTTACAAAACAGGAACAACGAGTCAGCATTAATGGCACTAAATCCGATTGGGGTGACGTCACTAGGGAGTACCCAAGGCTCAGTACTTGGACCATTACCATTTATTATATACATAAACGACATAGATATAGGCGTAGGCAGCAACATAAGTAAATTTGCTGACGACACTAAAATAAGGCGTGTAATTAAATCTGACGAATACTCTGCAAAACTATAGGAAGATTTACAAAACAAATTCGAAGGATCTGAAAAATGGCAGATGAAATTTAAAAAGAACAAATGTAAAGTACTTAGCCCAGGAGATGTAGACAGAGAAACTAGATATTAATGAACAACAATGATATGGAGAAATCCGACCGTGCGAAAGATTTAGGAGTAATGATAAGTAGGAATCTTAAACCAAGACAACAATGCGTATTTGCTCGAAACAAAGTTAACGTATTTGGGTTCATAGAAAGGCGTGCTAGTTACAAGACTAGCGAGGTTATCTTAAAACTATATCTTGCGTTTGTGAGACCTCACTTGGATTACGTGGTTCAGTTCTGGTCACCGTACTACAGAATGAATATCGAATCCCTAGAAAGAATTGAGGAGAATGACAAGACTAATCCCGGGCATTAGGAACCTTGAGTACAGAGACAGGTTAAAGCATCTGAATTTGCATTCCCTCGAGAGATTTAGGGAGTGGGTTAAACAACGGTGAAATAACAAAGGTACTTAAATTACCCAACCAGGAACGGACTCGTAGCAATGGTGTTAAATTAGACAAATTTAGATTTAGGCGTGAGATAGGTAAACACTGGTTTGGAAATAGAGTAGTGGATGCGTGGAACAAGTTACCAAACATCATCATTAACTCTAACACGCTGGGTAGCTTCAAATATAGGTTGGACAGATATATGAGCGATAGGGGTTGGTTGTAAACGGGACTGCCCAGTATGGGCCAATAAGCACGCTGGAGTTTCCTCCATTCTTATGTACCTTACCTAACCTACCCCTAACGTAACCTAACTAAATCCTAGTCATTTGATCTAATTCATGTCCAGCAAGTACGTAGTATTTCCCTAACCAAGACATTTTTCAATTTACTTTTTTCATCATTTCTTAAAACCTCAACATACGCCTTATATTTTCTCGCATGCGTCTTGACATTTTACTTTGTTCAAGCAGCTGTAGTCCTATGTTATAATATACCTCGTATATGAAATAAAAACTGGTTTGATGTACTTTTCCCTCTCTATTTTTTTCTTTTTTTAAAATATATGTAATCACTGTAACGCCATGAGAGTAGTGGGCGAGTGGGAGGGGGGAGGATAAGATAGAGGGGTGGGAGGAGGGAAGAGGGGGAAAGTGTGGGGACGAGGAGTTAGGACGGACGGAGGAATAGGAGAGGTATAGGGAAAGGGAAGGTTGGAGGGAGATGGGAGAGGGAAATAGATGAGGGTAGGGAGAGTGTCAGCAGAACATTGACTCTTTCTTATAGTCAGCATCGTAACAAGACTTCGCAACTCTCGCTGACTCAGTAACAACAGTTTTTAGCATCGCCCACAAAATACTCCATCGAGAGAAGAGAGAATGTGACTGACGGTTATTCCTTAACGTGTGTGTGTGTGTGTGTGTGTGTGTGTGTGTGTGTGTGTGTGTGTGTGTGTAGAATAGTGATAATAAAACAGCTTTTTAAAACGCCCATTAATGCGGTGATATTTCGTTAAACACAGAAAACTCGTTGTCAATGGATCTCCCGTTAGCCTGTTTGCCAACACACAAGAATCCGTTGTCTAGAGACGGAACTATTAAGTAAATTTAACCAAATACAAAAGTTATACTGTCAATTCTTTTTTCCTTAAGTGCGCTGGAACAGAAGGTGACAGGTAGACAACCGTCTCCTTGAACGTTGACAGCTTAGGGGCAAGAGGTCATCAAGTAGACCTTTTAAGAGACGTGGATATTATTTACTATTAATGTCGAGGTGTACTGGACCGCATGTTGCGTCACCACAGATAGACAAAACCCTGGTACAGTCTCTCCTTGTCCTGCTACTATATCAACAACAGCACACACAGCCTTAGGTATCAGCGAGATTACCTCAAGATTAGCTCCCGGCTTACTTCACTTTATGATTAACCACCCAAACACTACCTGGGAGGTTAGGTTAGGTTAGTTCATTTTGAGGTGAAATAAATTGGGGGCCGAATCTTCAAGTATTCTGCTAGTTTATCAAGGCATCATCAAGAAGAAGAAAAAATCAGGAGTGAAAATAATTACTGTCTAAACACTAGCTAATGAAACTTTTACTGTACAACAGTTGCTTACGAAAATTTTGGTACAATTTCATCGGTTTACAAATAATGGTGTCAGAGATATCAAACGCTGTACGTGAACAGCTAACCTAACCGAACTCAAACTATATATCCTGAGGTGAGGAGGTAGCTGGTCAAAGTAATGGAGATTAAAATATCATTCCTTAGCCCACCCCCCCCCCGAGAAGAGTTTCACTAGAACAGAAAACATAGCTTGCCTTGAAAAAGTAATATAGGAATCAGTTACCCCGCCCTACACAACCCCTAGAAAGATAAGTTTTAAATATTCTTAATTCTAAAAAAAAAAATATATATACCAATTTAATTCAACAGACAGACAAACACACACTATTCTGTCATTATAGACAGGTTTAATAATATACTGTAGTAGATGGTAAAGAGAAATTAACGCAATTTATTACTCACAACCATAACCACTTCTCCTCCCCGGGGGGACAATCCATGTTGTATTTAAGGGCGCGAAGTTCAGACTCAGCATCATGAAACAACCATTAAAACCATTTTGCTGTTACCGCTAACACGTAGAAGAGAACTAGTAGTGTAATAGATATGCCAAACCACTTCATATTATTTTCGTCTGCCTTTTAAGGTTCCTCGTCCGATGATGATTCCTCGTACTCAGATGATTAATCTTCATATTCATCATCGTCAGAAAGCGGCTGCTTGACGACAGGTTCATTTTCTTCGGGGTTCTTATTTTCCAGTGTCTAGTTTGGTTGATCCTCTTGACTTGGTTCCTATTCACTCTACACAAATTCTACCATATAAGAAGTTTATTCTTCCAAGGAATCGCTGCTCTCACTTATGTCAGTCCAACTTTCGTCATCTGGAGAAGATTCCTTGGAGTCAACCCAAGTGACTCCGTGAGGCTCACTGCCCTCAATGGCGTCAGTCCCCCTTTCCTCGTGTGGAAAAGACTTATATTCTGGCGAGGAATCTTCGTTATTTTCCACAACTTCCTCTCCAAGAGGTTACATGCCGCCAGGTGGTGTGTCACCAGTCTTCGTAACCTCGAAAATAACTAAGGGGGCTGACAAGCCATGTTATGATTTAAATGCAATGGGTATGTTACTGGCATTTTGGTTCCTGTAGAAGAAATTAAAATCAATCTCCACGAGGTTGACGACTGTCTTACCACGCATCAACTCAATTCTTAACATCCCTGACTTCTTCCTATTGAGCGGGAGGGAAATATAAAATTTTGACTCCTCGCAAAAGTCTTATTCTTTTCTATCGAATCTGCTTTCCGTCCATTAGGAATGGAAACTAATCTTTTTCGTTTCACGTTTCCTAAGGAAAGCAGGAAACCAGCGGTGGATGCTGAAGACGAGACCCGTTGGACCTTCAGGCTCTTCCTAGTCCACCAGAGACTGTGAAAATTTTACCGCTGTGTACAGCACTTCCATTCCAAAGTAGTTAAACAAAACAATAAGTGAAACAAAAGTGATTTCAGCTTATGTTACAAGTCGCTATTAGAAATACAATATAGTCAGTATGGAACTCAGATATTTGCTGAAGGACGCCAGTGGCGGACTGTCATTGTTCGGTAAGCGATTGATACAGAGCACTGGAAGTTAAGTTATTATATATGGTGCAGAGATTAATAGATGATATAAGTGGCAATCTAGTGACGATGATGGTAACGATAATTGATGCAATAAACGTGATGAAAGACATCATCATTATCATAATGATGATGATGTAAGAGACGAACGTAATGATTTTAAAATTGAAGGTGGCAGATCACGGGAGATGGTGATTGTTGTGAGGGTGATGATGACTGTAGTGAGGGTGATGGTGACTGTAGTGAGGGTGATGGTAACTGTAGTGAGGGTGATGGTAACTGTAGTGAGGGTGATGGTGACTGTAGTGAGGGTGATGGTGACTGTAGTGAGGGTGATGGTAACTGTAGTTGAGTGTAGTGGTGATGATGACTGTGAGTGAGGGTGATGGTGACTGTAGGTGAGGGTGTAGTGTGTGACTGTAGACACTGTGAGTGAGGTGTGATGGTGACTGTAGTGAGGGTGATGGTGACTGTAGTGAGGGTGATGGTAACTGTAGTGAGGGTGATGGTGACTGTAGTGAGGGGTGATGGTGACTGTAGTGAGGGTGATGGTAACTGTAGTGAGGGTGATGGTGACTGTAGTGAGGGTGATGGTGACTGTAGTGAGGGTGATGGTGACTGTAGTGAGGGTGATGAGGACTGTAGTGAGGGTGATGGGGATTATCCCACCCGGGCACGGGTCACTGATCCACATCGGGGACTGGGGGACGAATAATAATAATAATAATAATAATAATAATAATAATAATAATAATAATAATAATAATAATAATAATAATAATAATAATAATAATAATAATAATAATAATAGAGCCATGAATACCATAATTGAAAAAAATCTGGCGTGAGAAGCGATATGTGTGTTGTGTTGTTAAAGTAAGGAAAACAATTGAGACCCAAGCAACTGTGTGTAAATGAGGCAGAAATTCCCAATCAGAGACTTGGTCACAATTTTCGTGATGGCAACTGGGTCTACCATTAGACACCACATTATGTTTCCATTATATCCCCAGGCGGTAGTACCTCCTTAAAACCAACAGTTACTAATAGTTACCACCAGTTACCACTAGTTACCATCAGTTGCCACTAGTTACCACCCGTTGCCACTAGTTACCACCAGTTACAACTAGTTGCCACCCATTGTCAATAGTTAAAACCAATTGCCACTAGTTACCATCAAATGCCACTTGTTACAACTCGTTACCACCATTTGTCACTAGTTGCCACCCGTTGTCACTAGTTACCACCAGTTGCCACTAATTACCACTAGTTGCTACTAATTACCATCCATTGCCATTAATTAGCACCAGTTGCCACTATTTAGCACCCGTTGCCACTAGTTACCACCAGTCGCCACTAATTGCCACTAGTTGCCATCAGCTGCCACTAATTACCACTAGTTGCCAATAGTTACCACTAGTTGCCACTACTGTAGTTACCACCCGTTGCCACTAATTACCACCAGTTGCCAATAGTTACCACTAGTTGCCAATAGTTACTAGTTGCCACTATTTGCCGCAAATTACCACTATTTGCCAAGAGTTATCACTAGTTGCCAATTAATTACCATTAGTTGCCACTAATTACCACTAGTCGCCAATAGTTACCACCAGTTGCCACACCACCAATTGCCACTAGTTACCAAACGAAGTGGTCCAAAAGACAGGAATAAGCACGTCTTTACCTTGAAGTCTAAAACTGTGACTGGGATATGATATAAGAAGGACAACGCTACCCACACGACCCGACACTGTATACTTGAAGAACTATAGTGTGGAGGTAAGTGAACTGTTGTACACCGACTCTATTATTTCGACTCTCTCTGGGCAATGAAATTAAGGTTTACGTTTCTTGAGTGTTGAGCAAAAACTTTTCAACTTTAGGAAAAGGGACGGTGAAGGTGGTGGTAGGAAGGAGGGGATACCTATGACAAGACAAGAGAAGGCAGAAATGTCAAGGTAGACGAGAGTCTCTATAGCATGAGGAAGTGTGAGAGAGACACCACCGCCTGTGCCATAGTGAGGTTGGTGGCTGGTATCCTCCTTGTACGACTAGTTAAACTTCCCAACCCATAACCACAACCCATGCCCGCGAGGGATGAACGCCCATCAACATAACCCACACCAATCCACCATCAGTACACACACACACACACACACACACACACACACACACACACACACACACACCTTGATAATACCGAGATAATAAATAATGGATGACACAAATAACAATTATCATAACACAGTAATTCAAGGTAACTAACTCACACATTCACCTCCAAGCCTCACCAGACTAAGGAAGTATTTCGTGTCCTCAGTTCAGGAACTCTTTCACCTATGTAAGTTCTAACGGATTCTTGAAAAAGGTCATCTGTGTATCACTATAGCACACCACTATTCCGGTATCATAAAGGAAGGTTAGATCTACGCTGCGACCAGGAAATAAAAAAAGACGAAAAAAGTGGCGCCTTATCAAGACTTTCTAGGAATCGTACTAAATGGAGGAACCGTAAGAGACAGGTCCTTTACTAAGATCCAATGTAAATGAGATACCAGTTAGGTACAGTACTTATCTACGACCCGAAGCTTAAGAGAAGAAGGTAGAAAGATACTCACATGTTTTAATTAAGGGGGGAAAATATAATGTAGAAATCTTCGTCTGTGTGTTAAGATGAGAGAGATCAATATATCATTAAGTAGTGATCCTATATGACGCCTCAGTATTAACCTCGCCAAGCACACCATCACCCTCTGCCTGATAACATTAATTGTGGTGACCTTAAGTTCCTGAGTATTATCTTGATGCAACATGTAAGGTCGTGGTGGGTGTTGTAATTAAGGTAAGAATTGATAGTAGATAAATCACTGACTTGGAAAACACTTTATCTTACACGAGGGAGTTATAACATACTCAGAACGCGGAAACTATTTCTATTCCAGTCACAACAATGTATCTCTAATTCATCTCAGGAACGTGTCTTGAGATCTAAGCCGAAGAAAGAATAAGTCAACTACAATAACGTCTTTTAACGGTTTCTGTCTGTTTGTCTGTTTGTCTCTGTCTCTCCACATGTAAATATATACCTGAACAAATCTATTAATTTGTCTACATAAAATAACACAACTTATATGCCCATTCTTACAGTCGAGCCTGGGAAAGTTTAAATAGCATGATAATAGTAGACAGTAGAAATAGTATGATTATAGAAGGACTTGCTACGTAATAAAGCAGTAGACAGTAGCCCATAATAATTCCATTACTTTTTACTGGCCAGAACCAGCACCGTTGCATTAGGTGACAAGGTCTCCCAGTGCCTTACTTTTCCACACCAAATCGGGACATTATAGGAAAGTCACTTGCCCAGTTTATACGTCCTTGGAAACTAGCGAGTCTAGCCATGCCTACCTTGTTCGTGCTAGCCTGAGCAGGCGAGGACATACACTACAGGCCATTGTCATTTATTTTTTGCCAACACGAAAATCGCCAGTGTCTCTCTCTCTCAATGAAACCTGACGAGCCTCTCCCTGCCATAGTGTGACGAGAGTGGAGGGCAGCAGAAGGTGGCGGAGAGGTTAATCCAGCCCCGTGCCACACGACCTTGGGTAGCACGAGTACTAAGGCTGGAATCCTTCATCGTGCCCCGCAATGACACCTTCATGGAAATAAAGCCAAACAAACGTTCACTCGTTTTTTCTCACCAATGTCGGCCTGTTATTAATACTGTCAACTGTGGCTACGCCTTAATTGACAAAAACTTATGCAATAACAACTGTAGTAGTATTACCAGAACGGTCCCCTACCATAAAAACAACCACAATATATGCAATCAGTAACGCCTGTCACCTTTCGCCTTCACCTTTCAAAGACAAGTCGATGGAAGGTACTACGTCAGGCAAACGATCGCCAACTCCCTTCTCCTCGCCAGTATATCTTCTGTTTATGTTAAGTGTTATAAGGGAGTTGTAGTAGATGTGTCCATGATTACCATAAGTAGATTTTAGGATACATTCTATTCATATTCAGGTTAATACACAGACCTCAGGATATTACTGTATCTGTACTTCATACCTGTAATTATTGTATCTGTACTTCACACCTGTAATAACTGCACCTTTACTTCATACCTGTAATTATTTTACTTGCACTCGATATCCAAATAATTTCGAGCAGTGATATTTCTGAATGAATTGTTAAATTCTGACTAAGAACACAAAATAGCTTCTCCTAAACAACTTACACCTCGGTAACCAATGACTCTAATCTGAGGGGTTTCAAGACTCCTAACGGAGGAATGCTGACGACACTGCCACTCACATACGAACGATATTTATCTGTGGGTTTTAATTGAACTTTCAAACACTGCCGCTATGACTATTACTGTAACTAGGATTTTCCATGATTGCTAAAATTCAGTTTAGAAATTCCACGACTGTGAAGGCGTTTTCCATGAGCCGTGAGTACTACAATAACAGACTAACATTAAATTCATGTACTGTAACTTCAACATCAGACGTAATGACTCGCCTCCTTACCACAACAGTTCAGAGAGAGACTGGAAAACAATAACTTGGCAACCTGAAAACTGTAAATGGCCAGGAGAGAGAAAAAATATTTGACCGTTTTTAGTTACAGGCGACAATATCGGTAGTTTGGTGTTGGCTTTTTTTTTTCTCACCTGTGTGGCGAATGACAAAAAAGCAAACGTAGCCACAAAAAGTCCATAAATGTTCACTTACTTTTTACCCACGTAGCTGACAGTCAACACAGTAGCTATAGCGGTGAGCTGATAACCTTGAGGTCTCTTTGGGGTCTACTTCACTACTGAGTTGACAATATTGAAGTGATACTCAACTTTAAGTAGACCAGGGGGTGATACAGACCAGGGGGTGATACAGACCAGGGGGTGATACAGACCAGGGGGTGATACAGACCAGGGATACAGGGTGATACAGACCAGTGATACAGACCAGGAGGTGATACAGACCAGGGGTGATACAGACCAGGGGGTGATACAGACCAGGGGGTGATACAGACCAGGGGGTGATACAGACCAGGGGGTGATACAGACCAGGGGGTGATACAGACCAGGGGGTGATACAGACCAGGGGGTGATACAGACCAGGGGGTGATACAGACCAGGGGGTGATAGTGTACTACTTGGAGACGCTGTGGTAATTAATAACCCACAATGAATCTGCGCCTTTACAAAGTTATTTACCCTGGAGTCACAACAACATAAACAGCAACTACATCTTGCTTGCTACTCAACGTTCATATGATTGGCCGGAATTAAATACTCATAACTCAACTACATAACAATAATTAAACCTCACCATAAACAAGTTCTTATCTACTACACATCTAAAAAAATTGATCCATAATTTTGTACTTGTCTTAGGTCATGAGCATAGACGTTTCCGGTGATTATTGTTATTATTATTATGTTTTTTTTTTAACATTCTTGCGTTCAAGTTGGCCTCCGCTCATTGCAACACAAGAATCGAGGCCATGTGACACTGTGAAGATATGCCATAAATACCTCCTCCTTGAAGCCCTTCAATTTCAGCGTTGTTAATTAGATCTTGTGCTTAAAGTTCGAGGCCAGAAGCAAGTACCCAAATGTTAAGATCTCATAGCTTAAGTAAGAAGCTTAGTGTACAGACAGCTGAAATAAACAAAATGAAGCTTAAGGACATAGTGATAATTAAAGTATATTTTGCGAACAGATAACTGCTGTAAAAAGCTCAGTGTACGTATGATAGCTGAAATAAATAGCTTAAGAACACAGTGAACGTGAGAGTGTATATTACATGACAGCTATGGTGAACGCCACAACTTTATAACTGAATAAAAAATCTTAAATGAAGATAATTGTTTAGAGAATTTATAAAAATTATCATTTGGAGAACAAAAAAATAACAGAACCTGAACCTCAAATACTCCGGATAGTCGTTGACACATCATAACACCTTCAGGAGACACAAATCACCTTCCCCAGCGGGTTCTTCTTTAACACTGGTGACGTCAATTCCTACCATTATTGTATTCTTGCTCTTACAGGTTGATGAAGCTTTCTACACGTGTTCTCACCTTCACCACCGCACACCTCACCTGCCGTCAACACCTGACCAACTTGTGTAATTATGACAAATTTCGGCTAATCAGATTATAATTCTTCAGTTATAGACGCATTCAGTCGCCATGCATAGTTAGGAAATGTTTGGTGAATTCCTGAACTCTCGTGTGTGTGTGTGTGTGTGTGTGTGTGTTCGTCCTGGACATTCTCCTCGTCGCGTTACTTCTTGTTTTTGGGTGAGGATTGACTCACGTGCAGAGTCCACTCCCCCACCCAACCACCCACTCCCCCACCCAACCACCCACTTCCTTCTCCCTAACTCTCTCTAACCTCCTCCGCCCTGCAGCGCAACATTAGCGCACGTAACCCTCCCTCCCCCACCTCGACCACACAGCTCCATCAACGGGCGTGTCCTCCGCCACCAACATCACAACGAGTACCACCACAAGTACCTCCTACCACAACTAGTACCTCCTACCACAACTAGTACCTCCTACCACCACTAGTACCTCCTACCACCACTAGTACCTCCTACCACCACAAATACCTCCTACCACAACTACAGTAGTATCTCCTACCACAACTAGTACCTCCTACCACCACTAGTACCTCCTACCACAACCTCCTACCACCACTAGTACCTTTTTTTTATAACGTGGCTCCAGCCTCCCCCAATAGCCACACCTTCGTCACCATTTTATTACCTTAATATTAAATATCCTAATACATAAGTAGCTATCCTAGCTGTGTTGAGTTAGTTGAGCCGCAGATCTATGAGGCATTCAGTGACTGTTGCCTCAGTCAATATCTGCAACTGTTGTCGGCTTTGGGGCCGATGCTCTCGTTCCCCTGAGGCAGAGCAAAGCCGACCTAAGGAGAGAGAAGGACAGACGACATCTCATCCAGGCTGTAACACAACTTCTGGGCTGCTGCTTCTGTTCGGATAGCACCTCCGCGAGTCTGGTGTAGAAGCATCTTGCATTTGGTCTCATCCCACCAGAAGTTGTGAACACTACAGGAGTGAAGCTGCCTTGATCAACGTTCTGAATTCTCTCCCCATATGCCCTTATCTTGTCGTTCTCGTTCCTCCTGTGTGCAGCATCGAGAGCTAAGTTACGGTGACATGCGGCCATAGGATCAAAAATCCTGATGTCGAAGAAGGCTCACTGTCCCGGCGTCCAGAATCCTCGAGCACTGAAGTCAACATGGGCTTCGTTGGATGTGTTTGAAGTCCTATGTTGGAAATTCTCACCATCCAATGGAAGGAGGGTCGGTTCTACCCTGACATCACGGCAGATTTCCTTCAACATATTTGCTGTGAGATCCCTTACCTCCTACCACAACTAGTACCTCCTACCACAACTAGTACCTCCTACCACAACTAGTACCTCATACCACCACTAGTATCTCCAACCACCACTAGTACCTCCTACCACAACTAGTAACCACCACCACTAGTACCTCCTACCACAACTAGTACCTCCTACCACAACTAGTACCTCCTACCACCAACTAGTACCACCAACTAGTACCTCCTACCACAACTAGTACCCTACCCAACTAGTACCTCCAACCACCACTAGTATCTACCACCACTAGTACCTCCTACCACAACTAGTACCCTCACTAGTAGTACCACCACCCAACCACCACTAGTACCTCCAACCACCACTAGTACCTCCTACCACCACTAGTACCTCCTACCACCACTAGTACCTCCTACCACAACTAGTACCTCCTACCACCACTAGTACCTCCTACCATCACTAGTACCTCCAACCACCACTAGTATCTCCAACCACCACTAGTACCTCCTACCACCACTAGTACCTCCTCCACTGGCATTGACCCTGACCCTGACATAGACAAATAGGTGATGCAACTCCTTGGACATGTGACCTTTGTGGCGGCTCAGAGATCACGAGGCTCACAGAGTCAGTAATGGCTGGTCATGCTGTCGACGTGAAGGCAAAAAATATATAAATAATACTAACGCTTCTAGTAATAATAATAATAATAATTCTAATAATAATAATAATACTAATAATACTAAAAATAATAATAATAATAATAATAATAATAATAATAATAATAATAATAATAATAATAATAATAATAATAATAATAATAATAATAATAATAATAATAATAATAATAATAATAATAATAATAATAAGAGTAAAACAATAATACCAATAGAAAAGTTAATATATAATAGAATAAGCGATGGAAGAGAGAATCAAATCTTAAAGCTAAATAAGAAACGGAAATCAGAAAATAAAATAATATGTGTAGTGAGGATAAAAGAAAAGAATGATGTAAAGTTACAAAACATCGTCCTCTAAAGACCAATATAACCAGAATAAAACTTTAATGGGGTTATTAATACAGAAGTACAGGTGTAAGCCCAGGTGAAAGTGGCCAGGTAAAAACGAAACATCATTAATCTGATGGACACCTGATGGTTTAGACTGGTCAGGTTCTAGTAACTTTGTTTTAACTGAGTATTGTAAGGTGTTGAGTTTTAACTTATTGTAAGGTGTTGAGTTTTAACTGAGTATTGTAAGGTGTTGAGGTTTAACTGAGTATTGTAAGGTGTTGAGTTTTAGCTGAGTAAAGGTTTTAACTGAGTATTGTGAGGTGTTGAGGTTTAACTGAGTATTGTAAGGTGTTGAGGTTTATCTGAGTATTGTAAGGTGTTGCGGTTTTCTGAGTATTGTAAGGTGTTGAGGTTTAACTGAGTATTGTAAGGTGTTGAGTTTTAACTGATTATTGTAAGGTGTTGAGTTTTAATTAATTATTGTAAGGTGTTGAGGTTTAACTGAGTATTGTAAGGTGTTGAGTTTTAACTGAGTATTGTGAGGTGTTGAGGTTTAACTGATTATTGTAAGGTGTTGAGTTTTAACTGATTATTGTAAGGTGTTGAGTTTTAACTGATTATTGTAAGGTGTTGAGGTTTAACTGAGTATTGTAAGGTGTTGAGGTTTAACTGAGTATTGTAAGGTGTTGAGGTTTAACTGAGTATTGTAAGGTGTTGAGTTTTAACTGATTATTGTAAGGTGTTGAGTTTTAACTGATTATTGTAAGGTGTTGAGGTTTAACTGAGTATTGTAAGGTGTTGAGGTTTAACTGAGTATTATAAGGCGCTGAGTCTTTACTGAGTATTGCACTACAGAGCCGCCGAGTCTTCACTGAATATTGTATGACGTTGAATCTCCACTAATTACAGTGAAGAGGAATAACTGATAAAGAAAACATGAAAAAGAATTAAATGTGGGACATTTCTTAACAAAAGTAAGAAAGCAGAGAACTGATAAGTAGAGATTTAGAGTTTTAATACCAACAACACAAGAGAAGTTCATAAACATCCAAGAAAAACACACTTATCATGGATCAACTAATTCCTTAACCCCATAACGAGACAATAAAAAAGTAATAATATCGAAGTTACCAAAACCGGTCCATCGAAAGCTGCACCAAGTATAAGATGGTTTTGTTTGGTTAACCTTGGTAACGCTATTGTTTATTATTGTTTGTATACCTGCACTGTCTGTGTGTATTGTTTGTATAACTGCACTGTCCATGTACAGTCGCGCTCAAAAGTAATCATCCACCCCTCCTACTGCCATACCTGCGAACCCAAGGCCTTTCTACACGACGGATCACAAGAGGGTGGGGGAGATATTGATGGGGGAGAGCTAAGGGTGGCAGAACCGGGTAAAGTAGGAGGGTGCAAGTCAAGGGCCACATATGTAGTGAGAGTGTATGTAGTCTTAGAATGATCCTTAACACCTGAAGAAGGTGTTAAGGTTGGTGGATGTAGTTTGACATTGAAGGCCTTAATGCCCCTGGCAGTTGATAGGCCTAAAGCCCAAACAAACAACCAACCAGGAGGCGGGTGTCCGGGGAGGAGCTGGGGAGGTGTAGCATGGACTTAACTTTCCCTTAGTTATCTAAGCCTTTACTTGAAATTCTGGGAAGGAATGCTTATAACCTTTTGGCAGGTAATGAGCCACGAGGGTTGTTGATAAGGCGTCTGGCTTCCGGGAGGGAAAGCCCCTGATATGACAATATAAGAGAGGAGGGGGCGTGGCTTTGCGTTTGGCCTTGCTCACCACCACTAACACTACACTAGGCTGTTATTTAACCACTTCCACCTCTCGCCACTACCGTTCTTTAAAAAAAAATACTGTTAATTTATACAAAATATTAATACTGAATTGTTGGCTAGAATGTGACTTGTTGACCCTGTAATGTGTTTATTAGAGTTGTGAAAATCAATGCAAGGTGTTTGGCCACTGTTCCACACCCAGCCCAGGATGGACACTAAAGAACATCGATTGGCGAGTCACATGCAAATTTTCCGTTTGCACGCGGGTGGCTACAGCGTATCACAAATTGCAAAGGAGGTTGAGACTGTGTGAGACGTTGATTAACTTCTAGGAGGAGTCTGGGAACTTGGGAAACCAGCCGCAGTGAATATTTTTGATGGTTTGCTGGTACTCGTTATATTAAGATGACTAATTTCGGGTGTGTAATGTAAAGAAAACATTTTTAAACTCTTGATTCATATAAATAATTTGATTTTAGGCCGGGGAGACCCTGGCTGACAAGCATGGAGAACACCGGAGATTCTGTATGACCTGTGTTGGTAAATATTAAACAATAAATGTGTTTCCAGCCTCGTATTCATTATTTCTCCTCATATCAACGCTACTGTCAATATCTGATTACTATTGCTTAAAACCTTAACTAAAACCAGAAAAAATATAAATTAAATAAGAACATGGATGGTACATTATTATAATATTAGGAACCTCATTTATTACTCTTTCAAACATGTAAACCTAAGATAATGGAATGAAGAGAAAAACTCCTTCCATCCATCCTTCACTTCCTTCATGAATTCCCCTGCTTTCTTCACTCCCCTCCCCCTCTGATGAGTAATTTGCATCGCATACCACCCTCCCACACACCCCAACAAATGGCCCTTCCCCAATTCGACCATTCCTCCTCTCCACCCCACATGACTTACCGTGCAAGCACAGGGGTTAGGTGGTGGAGTGGATGATTACTTTTGACCGTGACGGTACATTGTTTGTATACCTGCACAGTCTATGTACAGTTGCTTCCACATGAACTTACCACACTTGGGAGTGTGTGAGGGCATAGGAACAAGATGTGGCAATGCAGCACCGTAGTCATGGGTGTGAAACCGTGGATCACCTTCTTTGCCGGTTCCCCTTTTTCAGTCCTAGTCATTCAGTGATGGCTACACAACAATGCAGCATAACACGTATTACAGACTTCGTTTATCTATTTACCTCTTTTAATATTTATATCTTATCGCAGATGTTGATGAAACAAAGTAATTTAACTGTTTCAAACATATTCATTCAGCCATGACTACAGTGCCACATCTCGTGCCCGAGCATCACACGCTCCCAGGCTGTACAGTGGTAAGTTCATGTGAAGGCAACTGTATGTATATTGTTTGTACACCGACACTATTTATGTACATCGTATACTTACACTGTCTAAGTACAGTCAGACCAAAAATTACTTAATTACCCCTTCGGTATCGAACAATATGACAAACTGGTGAATATTTTCGTACAAAGCTCTCGCATCTGGCTTCATATTGGGAGTATATGAAGCTAACAGTGACACTACAGGTATTCCTGTCACTTGGTAATTACAAACCCTAAAATACTTTACAGTGTCTATTGTTCGCACCAATTTCCATGTCAAAAAACGTCCACCTTCAAGTATATTGTTGATATAAAAGACCAAAAATATTCCTTAAACATAAACGCTGATTTCTGAATCATATTTTTTTTTTTGCAACAAGGAAAAGCTCTGCCAGAATCCGTAAGATATGACACCAGAAAATAATTGGATGAATTAGAAAATTAATATCTTTTATGCATTATAAAAATAAAATACTGTACATAGCACAAGGAACGTATACAAGGGAATGAGATTATAATTGAAACAAGTTTATTTAGCCAGAACAAAACAGATACAAAGAAAACAATGACAACAATACTGAGACAAGAGTCTTCCGAGTGCTGGAGCTATCTTGTGGGTACCGGGTAAATATTGTACACTTATCTCAAGATGATTATCAAAGAACATAGGGTATCATCTGGGTTATATTCTGACATGGTTAAATCATATGAGGAAGACGTTTGTATACGAAATGTCAAAATTAAGCCAAAAATAAATAAAATAACTTATTTTATCATTATTTAAAACGATAGATCTATTAAATGGTGGTTAATATATGCAGTAGGTGTTTCTCGGACTCTGTGGATACTTACAATGACTTAATGAAGAAAGATTCCATAATATTTTAGGTGTTGATCACATCTTAATGATTAATGAAAAAATAATTGAAGGTTTTAAGGGAATCCAAAACTTTGCTCCGGTACTTCAACACATTCAACTGACACTGCAAGACTTCTCAGACAACGAGCGCCACCCCTTCCCTCTGCCTGTGTTTAGACTCCGACCAATTGACTGACTCACGCATGAATATCTCTTCACTCTGCTCTTCTTATGAGGAGGGAGGGTGGCATATTGTCCTCCTGGGCATTACTGAGCATCGGGTAACAACAACAGAGACGTTAATAGAGACATCACAAATTAAACAAACATGTAAAGGTCATGCAGTGTGTGTGTGTGTGTGTGTGTGTGTGTGTGTGTGTGTGTGTGTGTGTGTGTGTGTGTGTGACTCAGGGCTGATGAAATATCAAAGTAAGGTGGTGAAGAAAGTAGATCAGGCAGACAGGAAACAAATTAATGCATCGGTGTGTAAGAATGTCGACAATCTGGATGTTATCGCCGTAGACAACTGATGGTCGTAGCCAGGTGAGGGGATTCAGAGGTATAGTCATCGAGAAAAAATACCATGATTTTAAAATGTAACCACATAATATGAGGGTATTTTTTTGGTGAACTTGTATCTAAATCCAACAGCTGATTAAAATAAGTAGAGACTGACTAAAATATCTGAAAAGTGAAAAATCGGGAGAAAGTTTGATTTACGTGTGATAAACGACACCCATAGGTCACATAGCCTTACTTCTGGTAACCTTCGAAAGTGTCAACATCATCTAGTAGAGGCTGTGGTGTGAGGCTGACGAGGCTACCTGGTTCAGTGTCTTATGATACCGTCTGTGAGAGTTGTGGAGATTATTATTATTATTATTATTATTATTATTATTATTATTATTATTATTATTATTATTACTACTATTATTATTATTATTATTATTATTATTATTATTATTATTATTATTATTATTATTATTATTGTTGTTATTGTTGTTGATAAATACTTATACTTATTATTATTATTATTCAGGTAATAACACATCGGGCCAAATTAATCTAGATAACACCGTAACCACTTAAGAAACTTAGTATTAAATGATGAAACATAAAACTATTAATAATATAACACATATACTTGTAACTATACTTAAAAGAATAATAATATACACTGGAGTGTCAATATAGATAACAGTTAGGAATACAAGAAGAGAATGTTTAAACAGTCATATTATAAATGTTTTTAGACGAAGTTTACAAGAATGACAACAGTATTTTCATGATTCAACATTGAGGACGAATGTTTAGATAAGTTTTTGTTTATGTTAAGCGACTGTGAATATAGAAATAACGTCACATGGAAGTTCAGTCAACATCCTGCTTCATGTTTACAAGCAACCTGAGTCCGGCTCCTCTCACCCCTACCTAAAGCCCACCCCCACTTACCCCCCTACCTACCCCTACCCTACCTATCTCCCTACCCCCACTACGCCACTTATAAGAAAATCTGAACATAAGAGTGAGAATTTTTATTTATTTTTTTTAATAATAAGATTGTTTGAGTTTAAAAGAGGCCTCGCTCTATAGTGTTATAGGCCAGTATTACATTAAACATCGCCAGCACGGGCATTCAATAAAGCTTGGCGTTCCTTTGCACCTTCAATAATAAACAAATGAAAGTAACACCTTCCGAATGTTCAACAGTTTATTTTGAATATATATATTTTCTTACGATACAACCAGATGTTATAGACATGGTGTAACAATTTACTGTGACACAAAGCCGCAGTACATATGAAGTAAACATATGTATTCACAGATAGATAGATAGATAGATAGGTAGATAGATAGAGAGATAGATAGATAGATAGATAGATAGGTAGATAGGTAGATATAGATAGATAGATAGATAGATAGATAGATAGATAGATAGATAGATAGATAGATAGATAGATAGATAGATAGATAGATAGATAGATAGATAGATAGATATAGCTAAGACAGACAGACAGACAACCGTACAAGGAGCTGGCTAGGCTATTAGTAGTCCAATATTCAATATACACTAAACTGAATAAGTGGGGGCGCTGGTGGTAGAGCGGTACCGCTCTTGCCTCGCAAGCGAGATGTAGGTACCTGTTGTAAATCGAAAGTTGCGAATTCGTATTCAGGGCAAGTTTTTGGAACTTCTAATAACTTGATGACATAAACCACTAACTCTTCAGGCTTCTACGCCCTTAACTCATGAGACATAAAGGCAAGCATGAACTTAGCATGCTTCCCTGTTGGGCGCTGTAAACGCTTCTGCGCTTCACCTTACACAAGGATGTAGGGGAGTGCCCAATAAAAAATAAATAAATAAAAAAATAAAAAAACTGATTGAGTCAATCTGGCGTATAAGGATATTACATGAAGATTACACACCCCAGCATATTTCACCTGATGATTAAACACCCTAACACTACCTGGAGGGGTTAGGTTAGTGTTAGGTTAGTGTTAGGTTAATGTTAGGTTAGTGTTAGGTTAGTGTTAGGTTAGTGTTAGGTTAGTGTTAGTGTTAGGTTAGTGTTAGGTTAGTGTTAAGGCGTTTAATTATCAGACATAACATGCTGGGGTGTCTAATCTTCGGGTAATAGAAAAAGCTGCAAGTAAACTAACACAACACAGAAGAAATGAAGAGTTACAACAGGTTATTAGTAAATACTTCTGGGCTTTTCTCCTTCAATATACTTGATTATTAGTCACACACACACACGCACGCACGCACGCACGCACACACACATGCACACACACACACACGCGCATACACACACAGTGTTAAACCAGTGTTAAACAGTGGTGAACAGTGCTTAAGTCAGTGCGAACAACTCAACAGTAACAGTCGTACCCAAGTTAACCTTCACACAGTGAGGTCCCAGGTACCCAGTGATAACTGCCCGTGAGACCCAACACCACACACCTGTGAGGGCGATGTGTTAATCCGTCTACACCACGGAGGCACCATCTGTGAGGGAATTACTACACCACGTGAGGTCCCTCATAACACCATCTGTGAGGGAATTACTACACCACGTGAGATCCCTCATAACACCATCTGTGAGGGAATTACTACACCACGTGAGGTCCCTCATAACACCATCTGTGAGGGAATTACTACACCACGTGAGGTCCCTCATAACACCATCTGTGAAAGAACTACTACACCACGTGAGGTCCCTCATAACACCATCTGTGAGGGAGTTACTACACTATGTGTCTGCTGTTCAACACCTCAGCTCACATGATCTACGTGACCTCCACTGTAAACATTAATCTGTATGTTCACTGTATGTTCCTTTACCTTTCTATAATGAAGGCTTTTGTTAAACCACCAATGTATGTAATAAGTCATTTATGTCCAATGTATATTTTCAGCCTTCGGGCTGCAGAACTTTGTCAGTAAACCGTTGATTATTATTATTATTATTATTTTACACACACACACACACTTGTACTGCCGGTATATCATTCTTTCTCTCTTACTCTTAATACCATTGTTATTGTCACCTCCATTATCCACCAATAAAAAAACATTAGTTTATCCAAACCTTTATAAAAAAAGATTAATTTATATTGAAAGTTTATTTAGCCAGAACAATACGACAACACTATTAACATGACTGAATTTTCTGAGTGTTGTATAACACTCTTTAAGGAACCTGATAAATGCTGTACATTTACCTGAAGAAAACAATAATAACATCTGATATGTCGCATGGAGGAGTACAGTAGCTTCATATACTAGTTAAAATGAAATTGCCTTATTAACAGAAGCCACCTACTGTCTACCATCCTGAAGTGATAGACAGGAGTGAACAGCTAGTTACGTGCATAACAAACATTTGAAGCAGGTCTGGGGAAGGTCCGGGAAAGGTACAGGACTGGTCTGTTCTGGTCTGGTTATGTCAAGGATCCGGGATAAATATATAAAAATTCATGGGTCCGGGTAGGGGTACGGGGTTTACTCCTGGTAAGTTAATGCAGAAGTCCGGGGCGGGGCGGGGCGGGGCGGGGCTGCGCTTGCATCAGAGAATTTTACCGGAGCACCACCACAGCTCCCCGGGACTTGTACCCTATACCTTCTCCCCCCGTGTTGCCTTACTTATCGAAGTATCTTGCTCAATACACACACACACACACACACACACACACACACACACATATATATATATATATATATATATATATATATATATATATATATATATATATATATATATATATATATATATATATATATATATATATATATATCCGTGAATTAATGAATTGTTGTGAGATACACCACAACCGCATGCAGCCCAAAAACCATTGTAAAATTTATCAGCTCGTAGTTAACTAGTGTGATGACTTCCTGCCATTCTTACATTTGTCCTGCAACTGTTCTGATAATGTGACTTATTACACAGTATTCTTTCAATAAACCGTTAATTATTCATATTATTATCATTAGTAGTAATAGTAGTACACACACACACACACACACACACACACACACACACACACACACACACACACACACAAACAAAGTCACCCCTCACAGACTCCTGAATACCTATCGCTCCAGGAGTCACGCTGTTAAGCAGGTCCTCCTCAGTCAAGTCTAGGATAAAAGAACTGACCAAATCTCTACTGTATCGACACTTAAATATACTGACAGCCTCCAGCATCTCACCTTTACAATAGGGAGCTGTGTCCTCGAGACCTACGACGTATTAAGGGTATGAGGGCCTAATGCCACCCATACCCAGGTGTGCCCTTTGGACCATGTTTACTACCTAGTGGGGTATCTTGTTTGTTTACCTCATAGTGGGGTATTTCCTTTGTTTATTAGTGGTGGAGTATCATATTTACCTGTCTCTGGTGACTCAGTTTAAGGGAACGATGATTCATAAGCCCAAATTGATAACACAACCCCCGAGAACGGTGCCTTAACCCCTGGTGAGTCGTAATGTTCATCTACCAGTATATATCTATGGCAGAAAGAGACTTAGAGAGTAAAGGTAAACAGAGAGAGGCGCGATTACCTATGTTGTCTCTATCGACCAATAACAACACGTGGGAAATGTTGGCTGGGATGAAAGTTACGACTCACCATAAATACTGAGAAATGGAGGTTATGACCCACCATATAGATGAGAAATGGAGGTTACGACCCACCATAAGAAATTGAGGTTACGACCCACCATAAATACTGAGAAATGGAGGTTACGACCCACCATAAATACTGAGAAAGGGAGGTTACGACCCACCATAAATACTGGGAAATGGAAGTTACGACCCACCATAAATACTGGGAAATGGAAGTTACGACCCACCATAAATACTGAGAAATGGAAGTTACGACCCACCATAAATACTGGGAAATGGAAGTAACGACCCACCATAAATACTGAGAAATGGGATTTGACCCACCAAAAATACTGAGAAATGGAAGTTACGACCCACCATAAATGCCAGGAAATGGAGATTTACGACCCTGCAAATACTGAGAAATGGAAGTTACGACCCACACACCATAAATACTGAAAAATGGAAGTTACGACCCACCGCCAAATACTGGAAATGGAAGTTACGGCCCACCATAAATACTGAGAAATGGAAGTTACGACCCACCATAAATACTGAAAAATGGAAGTTACGACCCACCATAGAAATACTGAGAAATGGAGGATTTTTGACCTACATAAATACTGGGAAATGGAAGTTTACGACCCTGCACTTAAATGCTGGAAATGGAGGTTACGACCCACCATAAATACTGAGAAATGGACGTTTGCGACCCTACCATAATACTGAGAAATGGAAGTTACGACCACCATAAATACTGAAAATGGAAGTTGACCCACCATAAATACTGAGAAATGGAAATTACGACCCACCATAAATGCTGGGAAATGGAAGTTTACGACCCCGCCATAAATACTGAGAAATGGAGTTGCGACCCACCATAAATACTGGGAAATGAAAGTTACGACCCACCATAAATACTAGGAAATGGAAGTTACGACCCACCATAAATACTGAGAAATGGAGGTTACGACCCACCATAAATACAGGAGAAATGGAAGTTACGACCCACCATAAATACTGGGAAATGGAAGTTACGACCCACCATAAATACTGGGAAATGGAAGTTACGACCCACCATAAATACTGGGAAATGGAAGTTACGACCCACCATAAATACTGGGAAATGGAAGTTACGACCCATCATAAATACTGGGAAATGGAAGTTACGACCCACCATAAATACTGGGAAATGAACATTACGACTCACCAGAGGCTAAGGCATCGTTCTCGGGGGTTGAGACATCAATTTAGGCTTATGAATCATCGTTTTCTTAAACTGAGTCACCACAAACAAGAAAACAAGATACTCCACCACGAAGTAAACAAAGAAACAAACAAACAAGATACCCCACCAGGTAGTAAACATGGTACAAAGGGCACACCTGGGCATGGGTGACATTAGGCCCTCATACCCTTAATACGTCGTAGGTCTGGAGGACAAGGTTTCCTATTGTAAAGGTTAAATGCTGGAGGCTGTAAGGTAGACATCTAATTAAGGCCACTAGTTCAGGTGTCTTCGTATTGATTATTTTGTCTATTAAAAAATTCAGCAGGTAAATGAGTACGTAAACCCTACAACCTAACCTAAACTAATATATCTTAACTTAAACTAACCTATCGTAACCTAAACTAATATATCTTAACCTAAACTAATATATCTTAACCTAACCTAAACTAACCTATCTTAACCTAAACTAATCTATCTTAACCTAAACTAATATATCTTAACCTAACCTAAACTAATATATCTTAACCTAAACTAATATATCTTAACCTAACCTAAACTAATATATCTTAACCTAAACTAACCTATCATAACCTAAACTAACCTATCTTAACCTAAATTAATATATCTTAACCTAAACTAATCTATCTTAACCTAACCTAAACTAACCTATCATAACCTAAACTAACCTATCTTAACCTAAATTAATACATCTTAACCTAAACTAATCTATCTTAACCTAACCTAAACTAACCTATCGTAACCTAAACTAATATATCTTAACCTAAACTAACCTATCTTAACCTAAACTAACCTATCTTAACCTAAACTTACCTATCTTAACCTAACCTAAACTAATCTATCTTAACAAAATAACCTATCTTAACCTAAACTAACCTATCTTAACCTAAACTTAACCTATCTTAACGCCTAACCTAAACTAACCTATCTTACCTAACCTAAACTAACATATCTTAACCTAAACTAATATATCTTAACCTAAACTAACCTATCTTAACCTAACCTAAACTAACCTATCTTAACCTAAACTATATCTTAACCTAAACTATATCTTAACCTAAACTAACCTATCTTAACCTAACCTAAACTAACGTATCTTAACCTAAACTAATCTATCTTAACCTAACCTAAACTAACCTATCTTAACCTAAACTAACCTATCTTAACCTAAACTAACCTATCTTAACCTAACCTAAACTAACCTATCTTAACCTAAACTAATATATCTTAACCTAAACTAACCTATCTTAACCTAACCTAAACTAACGTATCTTAACCTAATCTAACTTGGTCTGACCTAACCTAATTTACCTTAATCCAACCTAACTAAACTAACCTATCTTAACCTAACCAGCCCTGACCCTACCTATTCTAACCCATCCAAACTTTATCTAAGATGACCTAACCAACTATAACCTTACCCAACCTAACCTACCCCAAACTAACCCTAACCTAATCCAATCTAACCTATCCCAACCCACCCTAACTCGACCTAACCTACCATAATCCAACCTAACTTAAATTAATCTGCCCTAATCTGACCTAATGCACTAAATAATATAATCGTTGTGAAGAGATAAATAACAAAAGTAATGATGTAAATTTTATATTATTAAGGAATTGTCGACAGAGATAAAACAGCTGACTACTGATCAAACTTGGTGTTAGTAGATATTCATTATAACTTTGAATCGATTGTATTTCCTAGGTGATCACGTGTTTGATTTCATCCAGAACTTGACTAGAATCAGTAAGTTTTTATATATAATTTCATTTTTTCGTATTTATATCTAGGTTAAGCCACAACACGTCAAGGCTACCAATTGTTTCAGCCTCTACAATGTGATATGTTCCAATATTTTTTTTTTACGACTGTACATCACTGAAATGTACATTATACCTGATCATTATCTTACTTGTACAGTCACCCACAAAAGTCTTGTAGCCTTTCCTACTGCTCCACAAACTTAGCACAATGCATTAATGTCTACTGCTTCGGGTTCACGAGTCTGAATCACGGGGTTTATGGAGCAGTAAGAGAGGCGACATGACTTTTGTGGGTGACTGTACGTATGTGATGTTCTTAAATGGGCGAATAGGTCGTTTATGGTCTTGTGTACTTTCTAACATAATCTTGGTCCTAACAAGGCCATTAGATTCTTCATACTCCTCTTTTGTTCTCTACCGGAAGTGTAAACATTAACAAAAGCAACAGATCATAACTACAACGAGGAGTCGAGAATGAAAACCAAAACAATGGCGCCTTGAGCATTTCCTGGACTCATCGTTTACCTTCGAGTCATTTTTTTTTACGGAGGACCAAACTACTCATGACAAAAGAACCTGGAAACATTATCTTATTACCTAGTGTCTACATGACGACATTCACTGGTAAAGCCGTTTGTTCTAACATTTACGTCTTTTAATTGCACAAAAACAAATCAGAAGCTGTCCTTGTGTGGAGGTGATGTGGTCCAGATACTTCTCAGAACGACGAAGCTAAAGATGGTGTGTGACGCAGATAACGACAGTGAGTGATAATGACAACGGTTGTGGGTGACGAAGATAATGACGATGAGTGACGAAAAATTTTTTGAGTAAGGAAGCTAATGACGATAAGTGACGAAGAAGCGATAGTGAGTAACGAACATAATGACGATAAGTGACGAATAAACGATAGTGAGTAACGAAGATAATGACGATGAGTGACGAAAAATTTTTTGAGTAAGGAAGCTAATGACGATAAGTGACGAAGAAGCGATAGTGAGTAACGAACATAATGACGATAAGTGACGAATAAACGATAGTGAGTAACGAAGATAATGACGATGAGTGACGAAGAATACGACGATGGGTGACGAAGATAACGATAGAGAGTGACGAAGATAATGATAAGGTGAAAAATATGGTTTAAGAGGTAATACTGTAAAGACTAAAGTATTGGTTGTTTCCAAATTGGAAACAAATCCTAAAATAAATATTATAGTAGGCAACAGGGAACTTAAACAAGTGAAAAATTTTGTGTATTTGGGAAGTAACATTAACTGTGATGGTAGATGTACGGAAGACATCAAAATAAGAAAAGGTCAAGCAAAAACAGCAATTGATAATCTAAAAGACCCAACGAAAAGGGATATAAACTTAAATTTGAAAAAAAAGGCTGCTGAAAGGCTTTATATGGCAAGGACTGATGTATGGGTCAGAAGCGCGGACACCTTCAGCAGACACCAGGAGGAGGTTGGAGGCCTTTGAAATGTGGTGTTATAGGCGAATGCTAAGAATAAACTACATTTAGAGGAAAACAAATGAAGATTAGCAAAAACTTCCAGAGAAATACTTGAAATTTACAGAAAAAGAAAAATAAGATACGTTGGTCCTATAATTAGGGATGAGGTGAAAACAGAAATATTAATGGGCAAGGTTGAGGGTAGGAGAGCCAGGGGAAGGCAGAGACTTGGATGGGTGAATGAAATTAAAAACTGGGTCCCCAGAGAGATACAAGACCTTAGAGCAGTGCTATTCAACCTTTTATGATGTCGTTCACCCCTCATGGTGAAACTTGAAAAGCCATCCACCCCAAGTGGTAACCAACTCTTGCTACAAGTGAAAGAAAAACAGCAGTTTCACTTGTATTTATTTACCATTTTGTATTGTAATATAATTTAATATATAATTTCCCATTTAGAACAAAATTAATTTTTATTAAACTAATCAAAGGTGTTGTACTTTGTCGACTATCAGCTGAAATCGTGGCGTCAGACGACTTTCGAATGCGCCAGCATGAACGGATCTACATTCAAAATTGCGATCCTTTTCTTTGATTTTACTCAAACTAAAGCTGAGAAGCCTTGGTCACACACATATAATGTTGACATCTGCACGAACATGGTTGTCACCTGCTCGGCCAACTCCTTGTATTCTGGAATATCCAGCAGAGTAACCCAGAAATACATGGTGTTTGCAAATGTCTTGAAGGCTGCTTTTTAAGCGTAATCTGTCTGGAGCTCCAACAGAGCTTCAGAATGGTTAACTTCATCATCAGCAAATGGATTAAGAACCCACATGTTGGAGTTCAGGTGTTCGCTCTCACTCTGAAAAATACACGTTGAGGTTCTCCTGAATCAAGGTAGGGTGATTGACAACCAGGCGGGACATTCGCATCTCCAATGTCTCCTCTTCCGCTGCCTGCACCCCGTGTTCTCAGCCACATTCTCCAAGTTAACAAAGGTCGAGAAATCAGACAAATTGTTCTTTTCTTTGTTGCCTCTTAATCTTTGCACTGTTCAGAATTTTCCCACGGGATAACCACCACGCCTTGGCATGAAAGAGCAGTTTGGTGAAGTTGGCTTCTATATCTTTACACAACTCCCCGAACATTCTGTGCTCTTTTGCATGAGTCTGGATACAATTCATAATTTTGACAATGTCATCGAGAAGGAGCTCAAAATCATTCAATGGTTGTTCCAGTCTCTTTCAGTCGCTTAGCATCAAAAGCCTTTCAGTGAATCACACAGTGAATACATCAGGTGATACATCTTGGATTTTCGCCGCAACACCATTGATTGCTCCAACCATTGCCCTTGCACCATCTGTAGTGACGGATTTGCATTTCGACCATTCAATGCCCTCTTCAATCTTAAAATAATTCAGTTCCTGGAAAATGTTCTTCGCTGTTGTTTCAACCCCCAGTTGGAGGCAGCACAAATAGTGTTCAACTATGGACTCAGACTCTAAATCTGGAAAGCGACAGTACACAATCAACCACACTTCTCCCACATCTGTTGTTTCGTCCAGCTTCATGGTATATCAACACAAGCCGTGAGAAATAGTGAATCGCTACCTTACCTACTCTCTCCAAGACAGTAAACTGGACACTGACTTGGAAATCTAAAACTGAATCCACCTCCAAGCACTCTTTTCAAATCTTACGGGTGGCGTCATCGTTTCCATAGAAACCAGGCAGGCGACACACACATTCACACGTGTCGCCATCCTTTCGAATCTCGTCCACCCATTCACCCACCCCATGACTCCCGTCCACCCCAAACAATATCTCGTCCACCCATTCACCCACCCCATGACTCCCGTCCACCCCAAACAATATCTCGTCAACCCATTCACCCACCCCATGACTCCCGTCCACCCCAAACAATATCTCGTCAACCCATTCACCCACCCCATGACTCCCGTCCACCCCAAACAATATCTCGTCAACCCATTCACCCACCCCATGACTCCCGTCCACCCCAAACAATATCTCGTCAACCCATTCAACCCCAAACAATATCTCGTCAACCCCATGACTTCACACCCCATGACTCCCGTCCACCCCAAACAATATCTCGTCAACCCATTCACCCACCCCATGACTCCCGTCCACCCCAAACAATATCTCGTCAACCCATTCACCCACCCCATGACTCCCGTCCACCCCAAACAATATCTCGTCAACCCATTCACCCACCCCATGACTCCGGTCCACCCCAAACAATATCTCGTCAACCCATTCACCTACCCCATGACTCCGGTCCACCCCAAACAATATCTCGTCCACCCATTCACCCACCCCATGACTCCCGTCCACCCTAAACAAAATCTCGTCCACCAAGGTTGAATAGCACTGCCTTAGAGGATTGGTAAAAAAAAGCCCGAGAACGTCTCAGTGGGGGGACTGTGGTCGCCAGCCCTCAGATATGAGGGCTGTGCTCTGATTGATTGATTGACTGCTCTTTAACAACTAAGGTCTTTAAGTGCGCAACAACTCTGTGGTAATTTTACTAACACTAGAAAGTTACCTTGCGAATGTAATTTTAAGAACGTTACCGTGAGAATGTTGTTGTATAAATATTAATAAGATACGTGAGTAGGTTAGTCAGTAACATTAGTCATTCATCACTATATTTATGTATGTAAATATACTACACGGTGGCACCATAACTCTAAACACCAATGACCAACCGTGTTCGTGCCTGGCATCTCCTACGCCCCTGAGCGTATGTTTGGAAGGTCAATGGTTGAAAGGTTGACTCCACTCCTAAATATTTTGTTGTTGTTACCGTTGATACTTCTCACCAAATGGTTAAATAATTAATTGGATGAAAAAAATAACGCCGTTTTACCGTAAAATCAATTAAAAAGGCGGGCCAAAATAAACCTCTCTCTCTCTCTCTCTCTCTCTCTCTCTCTCTCTCTCTCTCTCTCTCGGGTGTGACATCAGAGGGCTAGCGTCCATAGTCTTTACATTAATCAGGATGACTGGTAAAATTTTTTCAATATATTTTCATGCAAAAAAAAAAATAAATAAAATAAACTAATAATGAATAAACGCTATATTACAATCTTCAAATACTAGTTAAAAAAATAATGAAACCAATGCTACAGTATATTGACTTCGTACAGAGAGCGACACAATTATCTTCCCAGTTTTGTCTGATTTTTTTAAAGCTGGCAAAGCATAATCAAAGCTTTACCTCGACTACATGTAAACAGTTGGTATGGCTGACTGGGTAACATGATTCACCTGAGACAAGAAGCCCTGAGTCTCTATAAGGAACATGAAGCATATCATGGTCTGAGGCATCACAAAGTGGTCAATATGTTAAATGATATATTCCAGTCATGGTAAATGGAAACTGAGGATCAGTCCTCTCCAGACCCGCACACTGTTGAACAGGTTCCCAGAGAGCGTGTCTGAAGGCTCCTCCAGTATTCCGCGATACATTCATCCCAAACTGAGAAGATAGTTTTGTCGCCCCCTGTACAGTACACTGGCCCTCATTACACATGTCATGTTGGCTCACGTGTATTTTTTTCAAAATTTATAAAATTGTTCTGAAATAATGAGCCTTGTATGTTAGTCTTTAATTTAGGCAATTTTATTAGTTTTGTCTAAAGAGTGAAAATTTAAATTATAAAACTCAAAATTCATACAAATTTAAAGACAATCTTAGTTGATGCTTCCCACTCATAACTATGGCGGAGATGAGTCTTGTGGCCGTGTACCACAACACTTTGTCTGGTGGTTTGAGAATCAACTGAGGGATTAATGTGTGAGAAGCTTGCTCCATTGTTTCCCTTTTCCCTGTGTGATTTTATCAATATATATATATATATATATATATATATATATATATATATATATATATATATATATATATATATATATATATATATATATATATATATATAACATTGGTATAGATTTACACACTGTAAATCGTTATAACGTAGTATTACATGTCTCAAAAGTAAAAAAAAAAATATTACAGTTGTATCATTTAAGAAAATGAGAGTTTTTCCTACAGGCAGCCGCAGATTGTGATATAAATCAGACTAAACCTTCACTCAGATGGTAACAATCCACCCATTAAGGTCATGGGGTCAACGTCAGCACATAGTTTCTCAGCCAACTAACAGACGTTTCCTCACATGTTTCACTTAAAGGCAGTGCACTATATACCTACGTTCATTAAAGCTAAAACAACCCCTCAATTTTGGTCCGCTATATCCACATGTCCTACTAACCCGTAATAACACAACATACTGGAACAAAAAAGAATTACAAAAGAGAAGAAATATTATGTTAATGACGAGTAGATGACTTATTGTTCATAACACCTGTAGTCTCATTACATCTTTACCTGTGATGTTGTCTGTACTATATAATCTACCGCTAATAATTCTTGATAATATTCTTGAGAATATTTATAATCATTGGTAAATAAAGTAAACTACAAAGAGAACAAAATCCCTTGAGTAAGACGAATAACTTTAGCCCGAGTACAATGTCATCGTACTCAAGAGATTCAGTCTGCTTACTAAAGAGGTTAATTGAACGTACTCAAAGGGTTAACATATCTTAGTGGACTACTTCATCACACTCAGAAGGTTGGGACCGTTCTCAAGAAGTTTAAGGAAATCGTACTCAAAGAGGTTAAGATAATCGTACTCAAGTGGATAATTATTGTGTTCAGGGAGTTGAAATTTGAAATACGTTAGTGGCTAATTTACTGCACTTATTAAACGTACTCAGGAGGCTAAAACAAACGTCAACTCTCATTTAAAATCATAAATCATTAAATATCTCAGGTGAAAAAAAAAATAATAAAAATCCACTAAAACCGATGAACTTCTCGTACTTCTTGTTAAGACGGATCACCAAAAGATTCTGCCCCCCCCCCAACCCACCACATCCAACTAATTCTACCTGATGAATAAACGCCCTAACGCTCACTTGGGGGAAAGGTTAAATTACGGTGTTTAATCATCAGGTGGTATAAGTAGGGGTTACTAATCTACATAAAATCCCTTACTCTTTTTTCTCCCCACATATATCTATCAGGACAAATGTACCCCCCGCCCCCTCCCTCCATCTCATATTGACTCACATACAGAAAAGTTCCTCCTGTATTCTCACACTCCTTTGTTTAAGAATTTTTAACAAGATTGAACTCTTTCTTTACATCGGTTTGGTCTTGGTTTTACTGCTGACAACATCATCGTCGACCTTGATGACGTAACCAGTTCATCGTGAAGCGCTCATAATGTGGGGTAATTTCCTTGATTAATCGCTCTATGCTTAGCCAGAAGCTGTGAGAGACTTTTATTGGTCAGTACTGGTTCCTTGCTGACGGACTAACGTTAAGAATGACCCCTAGACAACGACCTTTAACATGTACGACTTGATGTTTGGCTTTTCAATCGGCAGCCTTACTTAATCTAACCTAACTTAACCAAACCAAAACATTACTTACCCGAATCTAACCTAACCGATATTAGCTTACCTTATCTTATCCATTACCTAACCTAACTTCCTGATTTAACCTAACCTACTCTGACCTAACCTAAATTACCATAGCCTATCCTAACCTACCCAACCCTAATCTAATTTGAAATACCTTACCTTGACCTAAACCTAACCTAACCTAACCAACCCCTAACCTAACCTAACCAACCCAAACCTAATATAACCAACCCTAACCTACCATAATCTATCCTACCCTAACCTCTTGTACACGACCGTTTTCTCACAGTACTTCCAAAACATTGCTTAGTAGAAGACGCAAGAGTTCCAAGCAATTTACTCTCTGGTTGTGGAACATCATAACAGACGCAGAGTTCATTACAGTAGTCAAGCCGAGACGAAACACCTATCACGTTACTGATGATGACAAGTGATGCCTAATGAGTCATCAAACAAAATTTCAAATCGTAGTAGAATTAATTTGGATCATTACCAAATAAATTCATAATCAGAAGGAAAATTATATTAATAAAATAATACAAATCGCCTCATAGCTCTAGAGAACATCTGTAGGTCGTCAGAGAACACCTGCAGGTCGTCAAACACTCGCAGGTCGTCAGAGAACACCTGCAGGTCGTCAAACACTCGCAGGTCGTCAGAGAACACATGCAGGTCGTCGAACACTTGCAGCTCGTCAAAGGACACCTGCAGGCCGAAAGAGAACACCTGCAGGCCGAAAGAGAACACCTACAGGTCGTCAGAGAACACCTGCAGGTCGTCAGAGAACACCTTCGCATCATCCATCAGGAGCAGTGCAACACGTGGGTCAGGCGTGAGGGACATAGTTTTTGTTAGACCAGACACTAACCTGACACCTGGCCAGGTATTACCTACCCTAGCCTCACCTACCACCTTTGTTCTTATAATATACAGTTTATTAAGAGTCTTTACTAACTTCTGTTACGTTATTCCTTATCAGCAGAACTTCTGGAGAACCTCAGTACAGCTTGAGAAGAACATCAGAACTTCAGCAGAACCAGCAAAACTTCAAGAGAAACTCAGAACAACTTCAGGTGAACTTCAGGAAATGTTTAGCAGAATTTCAGGGGAACTTCAGCATAACTCTCTTATGGGTCTATTTTGGGTTATATTTGCCATATATTGGTAAAAAAAATTTCTTGGAAAAATGGAAAGTTCGGTAATAAACAACTGCTTCCCTGGTGTTGTGTGTGTGTGTGTGTGTGTGTGTGTGTGTGTGTGTGTTCTCTGTACTTGTAACTTACAAGCCCATAACCCCCTAAGGCCATGACATCAACAACACTGTCTACACTCACTGCCTTAAGTCACAAAGACATTAATATTTCATTGACTTCACAGACGTCAATACTGCCATTGAAACCACAACCTTTACTGACAAACACAAACACTTGAATAACTTATTGACTTCAGCGATGTCAACCACTGCTCCTGCTGAGACCATCACCCCTACAGACTCTAATAAACACCTGGACAATTTACCTCTGTGTGACAGGAGAAAGAATTAACATGTCACAATAATCACAGATATACTGGACATTATAGCCTAGTTAGGGGGCCGTCACACTAAGTCGCCGTGGGTGTGGTCGCCTTTTTTTACCCCATGTCTATTCTCGGTGTGGGGGAATTTGGTCTCAGGAGTATAAAAAAAAACACGTTCTTTGTCAACAAAAAATTATCCCGTCTTTACCATTAATTTTTTCAACATAAACAAAATTATACATTTATATATATTTTGTTTTCAATTTCTGTGGATGTTTTAGAGTTCGATACCATACTGGGTAATCAATTGGGTTTTAAGCGGGAATATAATGTAAATTGGTGTAAATCTAAACTAGGGATTAATATTACAAGATAGAGAGACGGACGCGGAGGCAACCGTCTAACCTCTTAATGCCATTTGTTGCTCGATGTTACCACACAGTCATGACGTCAGAGGTGGGAACAGTATAAAAGGCAGGTGCACCGAGGCTCGACACACAGGTCAGCTATCTGAGTCGTACAGACAAGATCCTCTCCAGCAACATGAAGGCTTTCGTAAGTTTTAAAGAAGATGTGAATACTGGTGGTGGAAAACTTGTGTGATATTTTTAACTTTTAAGCTTGTGAAAATCAGGAGTGAAACAGTTTCTTACGAGTTAGTTTTTTTTTAAACTCACAAACACCGTTAACAAAATAAGTGACGAGGGAGGCATTCAAACCTTATATCTTACGTGTGAGAGTGTGTGTGTATGTGTCTGTGTGTGTGTGGGAGCCTCAGGACGTGGGGTTCGAATCCTGACAAAGCGGATATTGGATGAAAAGTGTCGGTATCCAGAAAGCATGAGTGACCGAGTGCAATGGAAGTGAAACTGAAGTGACTGATAGTAATCCCGGTACAGGACCCACTTAACCTCCCTCACCTGTCCTTAGTTTGTTCCTCCTGCCATGGAAATTTCTCTCACGGGAACCCAGCCCTCTTGAGTACGATAAGCTTACCCAGCCCTCCTGAGTACGATAAACACCCCAGCCCTCTTGAGTACGATAAGCTTACCCAGCCCTCTTGAGTACAATAAGCTTACCCAACCCTCTTAAGTACGATAAGCTTACCCAACCCTCTTGAGTACAATAAGCTTACCCAACCCTCTTGAGTACAATAAGCTTACCCAGCCCTCTTGAGTACAATAAGCTTACCCAGCCCTCTTGAGTACAATAAGCTTACCCATCCCTCTTGAGTACAATGAGATTACCCAACCCTCTTGAGTACGATAAGCTTACCCAACCCTCTTGGGTACAATAAGCTTACCCAACCCTCTTGAGTACGATAAGCTTACCCAGCCTTCTTGAGTACAATAAGCTTACCCAGTCCTCTTCAGTACGATAACCTTACCCAGCCCTCTTGAGTACGATAAACTTACCCAGGCCTCTTGAGGACGATAAGCTTACTCAGCCCTCTTCAGTACGATAACCTTACCAAAGCCCTTTTGAGTACGATAAGCTTACCCAACCTTCTTCAGTACGATAAACTTACCCAGCCCTCTTGAGTACGATAAACTTACCCAGCCCTCTTGATTACGATAAGCTTACCCAGGCCTCTTGAATACGACAAACTTACCCCGCTCTCTTCAGTACGATAAGCTTACCCAGCCCTCTTGAGTACGATAAGCTTAACCTTCCCCTTGAGTACGTAAAATTAACCCCTTTCATTAACTTAACCTACGAGATATAACTACAGCACTCTCTTAAGACGTGTAATTGAACTTTGTGTATGATAATAAACCTTTGAGTACTATAACAAGCTGAAGATAAGCCTGAGTGCGATAACTTCATCCCTGTTTACTATGATTACTCAGCTTTACCAGTAAGTTTATTTAACCTCATGAGTACGAGTATTTAACCCCATGAGTACGAGAATTTAACCCCATGAGTACGAGTATTTAACCCCATGAGTACGAGTATTTAACCCTACGAGCACGAGTATTTAACCTATTAAGGAGTATAATTTAGCTCTATAACACAATACCTTGAACCCCGAGGTACGATAATCTAAGTGTAAACATAACATCGAGGGTGCGAGAATTTAACTTTTTCGTCAGCTAACTTAACCATTAACTGGCGTAAGTTAAGCTCATTGATTATAACTTAAAATGAACACTGTTAAAGCTCTAATGGATTCCTAACGTAACCTCATAAACTGCAGTTCGTAAAGGAGATTTCAAGAAGTCACAAAACATTATCTTAGGCTTTATAACGAGATTTTCCAGTAGTTTCGTTATGTCGTAATTCTGTTCTTTGTAAATGTGACTAACTGAAACAAGGCTAATCAGAGCAAGTTTTTACGACACTCTGTAATAATTTTAACTGAGGATTAGTTATTTAGGAATCTTTTATCTGTAAATATTTATGAACATAATTTAATTATCACTCAACTGTAAGCAAATATATTCTGAGGGTGTATACATAAGCCACCAAACTGAAGCAGCGAAATACAACTCAACGAAAACTAATATATAAGAGAAAACAATAAAGTATTTTTTTTGTTTCGTGTTGTGTGAACCTCAAGTCGTAGGAATGAAGTGAATGTTGAATGAATGTGAAACATGAATAAAGGAACATTCACCCTCATTGTTGTGTGTATGTGATACAACATGTTTATAGGGTACAGGTCAGGGGAGTATGAATGAATCTTCTGTATTCTATTACAGTAATTAAGAGAATGGAGAGTTACAGTGTGAAGATGTGAGACAGATGTATGGGCAGAAGAACACACATAAGTGGTGTACCACTACTGTCGGTGCTGAAAGCATTCCTGTTTCAACAACTAAACACATAAAGGTCTCCCTAATGATCACACGTATGGTAAGAGTGGTGACGAACGCATGATCATTATGGACTCCTGATGTTTATGGCCAGACACAAATGATTCACTAAAGCCAGTGCACACGAGCGGGGAATTACACAAGTACTTCAAAGATACGATTATTATTATCTAGCAAGTTCAGTAACCTCGAGCATCATTTTTTTTCATCCTAATATATCCACCCTGCCGCCTCTAACCTTCCCACATGATAGTTTCCCTAAAGCATAAACAACGAAATGAGACAGTAGCGACGTGACCTATAGCTGGTGTAAGGCACGGAGAGGAGACTCCCCCCTCCCTTGCCTTAGAATCACCTACAAAAGAAAGTCGTTAACTGATAAAGGTGAGAGAGAGAGAGAGAGAGAGAGAGAGAGAGAGAGAGAGAGAGAGAGAGAGAGAGAGAGACGCCATGTACATATTACATTACTTAGGAAGAAGCCACAAAGAAAATAATGAAATAATCTTCTTTAACACAGGTTGTGCTCCTGGCGGTGGTGGCTGTAGCCTCAGCACAGACTAACCACCCCACTGGTGGTTCTGGTGCTGGTTTAGCGGGTGCTGGTGGCCCTGGAGGAGCCGGTGCTGGAGCAGGAGCTGGAGCTGGAGCTGCTGCGGGTTTTAAGTCTCCCTATGGACCTAAAGTGTACGGTTTTGGCCTCAACAACCCCTGGGCCTTCCCACACAACCCCCAACTGGTGCGGTACGCCGAGAGGTTGGCCGCCCAGCAACCCGGCGTGCTTGTGGTAAGTAAAGGCGCCTCACACCGCCCTCACGTGTCCTGGTGCATGATAACGTGTTAACGCCTCCACATATTAACTTTTATATATCTTTATTGGCTTCTTGTAGTATGTTATAAAAATTAGCTTGCTTTAATTTCTGATGATCACAGCCGAACACGCATCAACTTTTAATGTTGACGTTATCCATAGCTCGGCCTCTATGCACTGTAATGACCATAACATTGGCTATTCTCACTATGTGTTCACAAAGCATATCCTTATCCATTGTAAGACAAAATCATTGGAATTAGTGACGGAAGGTTTAATACACATTTTCTCTCCCCCACAGAGAGTGAACGCTGACGGAGAAATTGACTTCACCAACCAGTATGGTATGGAAGTAGACTTAGTCTCACCCTTCGGTATGGAATTGGAAATATAAAAAAAATACACTTTGTCCTTCATCCCCCCTCCCTTACACACACCCCTAAGTAACGCCGCTAATGAACGCTTTCACTTCTCAGTTTTTTTCATCAGTGCCAACAAAAAGCAGTTCTGAAGCCCTAGTCCACTCACTGTGTAAGTCATACAATTCGCAATATCAAAAGGCATCTCACTGATATTATATCTTAAGAAATCTCAAATTGTTGAAGAAAGCCTTCATGTATATATTTATTCTTTTACGGCTTACTACTCCCTGTCTTTTTTCTCGTCAACTAGTCTCCTAATACCATCTCATACCTCTCTTGGAAATGTTTGATTCAATAGCCCGAGACGGTGTGAACTGTTTCGAGTCCTCACTACTGGATACCCCCGCTCGAGCCTCTGTGTTGAGTGGAGGTGTACGGTGAGGGAGAGGAAACTGGCACACTAGACCCGGGAATTTTGGTTGACCTGTGTTTAAAGTAATGTCTATATACCCATACTCCTGTGGCATCAGGAATTTAGCATATTAACAAGGGATAAATTTATTGGTGATGTACAGTATATTGATTGTAAATAAAGTTATAGACATTATTATTGTGTTGTTTATTGATTCCCTTCCATAGGTCATATAATCATCATATGTTCCTCCACATTCATGACAACAGCAGTCTCTACCACATTCATGGCAAAAAAAGCATCCACCACATTTATGACAACAACAACAACTCCTCACCACATTAATGGCAACAACAATAACAGCTCTCCACTACATGTATGGCAACAACAAAAACTCTACATCACATCTATGGCAAAATCAGTCCACATCCACTTTAATGGCAACAAGAGCTCCCCACCACATTTATGTCAACAACAAACGCTCTCCACCATTTCTATGGCAACATTTATGACAGCACCAACTTTCCACCTCATTTATGGTAGGAACAACAACCCCCCAATAACATATTTGGCAACAACAAATATTTTTCAACATATTCATGGCAACACAAAGAATCCTTCAGGACACTTGTGGCAACTCCAAAATCTCTGTCTGTCTTGATAAAATAAACTTGGTCAGTGAAATAGTGACATTCTTCACTACCAATTCATCTGTACTGTAGGTTCTTCCCTCTTTAGAACTAAATGGTATACAGTATCTTGTATCCGAAAGAAAATGGTAACATTCCAGGGTCGTGGGGCCATGGGGTCATATGAAGGGTCGTGGGGCCATCCGAAAGAAAATGGTAACATTCCAGGGTCGTGGGGCCATGGGGTCATATGAAGGGTCGTGGGGCCATGGGGTCACATGAAGGGTCGTGGGGCCATGGGGTCATATGAAGGGTCGTGGGGCCATGGGGGAGTCATATGAAGGGTCGTGGGGCCATGGGGTCACATGAAGGGTCGTGGGGCCATGGGGTCATATGAAGGGTCGTGGGAACCATGGGGTCATATGAAGAGTCGTAGGGTCGGGGGATCGGTGGTAGAAGCGGTATCGTTCTTGCCTCGCAAGCGAGATGTCACGGGTTCGACTCCCTGGCCGGTGGAAGTTGTTTGGACACTCTTCCTAGCTCCCATTAGTCCCTGTTCACTAGCAGTAAAGTAGGTACCTGGTGTAAATCGAAAGTTGCGAATTCGTATTCAGGGAGTTGTTGGAGCTTCCAATAACTTGATGACATAAACCATTGACTCTTCAGGCTTCTACGCCCTTAACTCATGAGACATAAAGGCAAGCATGAACTTAGCATGCTTCCCTGTTGGGCGCTGTAAACGCTTCTGCGCTTCACCTTGCACAGGATGTAAAGGGGTGCCCAATAAACTAGCCCCCTCGTGGGCAATCTGTAAAAAATCAGTGTGAGGCTAGGGAGGAGGTGGGAGAAGTCGTGAAGATCAGGAGTGAGATGGTCGAGGGCGGGAAGCTAAGAGAGATAAAGTTAATGTGACGGAGTAGGAAAACAAACAAACAACCAAACATAAATAAAGAAGAAAAAAACAATAACAAATGATAACTGATGACTAAGATGAGGTAAAGAAAAACGAAAAAATAATAAGTGAAAAAAGAATAAAAAACGTAATGATTAAGTCTTACACGAGTGTCCTTGGCTTAAAGTCCCCGCCGCACGAAGAATGACAAAACAAGTGAGTCTACGTTTATTTTCAACATAACCTAACCTAACCTCACCTAACCACAACTACTCCATAAAACCACTAAGAATGTTCGTCCTTCATCACTTTACGCCTCTAACTTAAAGGTAAACAGTTAAACAAAACAAGACGTCTAGAATGACAAAAAAAAAGACAAAATTTGGAGTTTATTCGAGAACAACTATTGCATAAGAGTTGCTTACATATGTCCGAGGTTCAGTGAAAACTTTTATCTCGTTTCTTCACTGATCCCTTGACATTTTAGCAAGTTTTTACGAGACAACTTGACCTTTTCTCGAGAGGGCGGGGCACCTTCCTCCTTGCTAAGTCATCTGTCTTCACACTTCTCTCTCTCCGAGCTTTCTGGTTGAGGGGTTGTTCCATACATCAGGAGAACAATAATGAACAAAAACACGCTAACTTTACCTCAAGAACATCCTGATAACATCTCATCTCGTATACAGGGAAAGCCATTATCATATGTACCTCAGTTGGCTCATGTGAAGATTAGCCCCCCAATCCAAGAACTTGTCATTGACTTGTTTAACGTTATAAAAATAAAATATTGTAACTAATTCCTTTCCTAGAAGAATATGCTTGTATTTCTGGGTGAAATTTCGGATCATCTGAAGATTAACTCCCCAGCTTGTTTCAGATGGTAATTAAATACTCTAACGCTACGTGGGGAAGATTGAGTTAGGTTACATTAGCAGTGATTTTCAAACGGGGTTCAGTGAGCGCTTCAAAGTATCCGTAAAGTCCGATAAATAATAAAAATAACAATAAATAATAAATAATAATAATAATAATAATAATAATAATAATAATAATAATAATAATAATAATCTCAACAGTTTATAATTCACTGTGGCATTCTTTTAACTTTATTTTGGCTTAATCATCAAAATAATTAATGAACTTTTTTATATATATTTTTTTGTATTTAAGTGTAATTTACTTGTAATTTTGCTTAGGGTGGGAAAAGATAATTACAGCTCCAGAAACTATTACATGTATGTGTGTGTGTGTGTGTGTGTGTGTGTGTGTGTGTGTTAGCCTCGGCCAAGAAAACGTTGAGAACCACTGCCGGGTTGGGTTAGGTTAGGTTAGGTTAGGTTAGGTTTGGTTAGGTTAGGTTAGGTTTGGTTAGCGTTAAGGTTGTTATTCTGAATGGTTACCCACACACTCCTCACTAGACTTCTGTTAATGGGTACCCACACACTCCTCACAAGTTAGTGGGTACCCACACACTCCTCACATGTTAATGGGTACCCACACACTCCTCACATGTTAATGGGTACCCACACACTCCTCACATGTTAATGGGTACCCACACACTCCTCACATGTTAATGGGTACCCACACACTCCTCACCAGACTCATGTTAATGGGTACCCACTCACTCCTCACAAGTTAGTGGGTACCCACACACTCCTCACATGTTAATGGGTACCCACACACTCCTCACCAGACTCATGTTAATGGGTACCCACACACTCCTCACAAGTTAGTGGGTACCCACACACTCCTCACATGTTAATGGGTACCCACACACTCCTCACTAGACTCATGTTAATGGGTACCCACACACTCACTAGACACATGTTAATGGGTACCCACACACTCACTAGACACATGTTAATGGATACCCACACACTCCTCACATGTTAATGGGTACCCACACACTCCTCATATGTTAATGGGTACCCACACACTCACTAGACTCATGTTAATGGGTACCCACACACTCACTAGACTCATGTTAATGGGTACCCACACACTCACTAGACTCATGGGTACCCACACACACCTCACTCACTAGACTCATGTTAATGGTACCCACACACTCCTCACTAGACTCATGTTAATGGCCCACACACTCACTAGACTCATGTTAATGGGTACCCACACACTCACCAGACTCATGTTAATGGGTACCCACACACTCACTAGACTCATGTTAATGGGTACACACACACACACTCATGTTAATGGGACTCACATGTTAATGGGTACCCACACACTCCTCACATAATGGGTACCCACACACTCCTCACATGTTAATGGGTACCCACATACTCCTCACTAGACTCATGTTAATGGGTACCCACACACTCCTCACCAGACTCATGTTAATGGGTACCCACACACTCCTCACATGTTAATGGGTACCCACACACTCACTAGACTCATGTTAATGGGTACCCACACACTCACTAGACTCATGTTAATGGGTACCCACACACTCACTAGACTCATGTTAATGGGTACCCACACACTCCTCACCAGACTCATGTTAATGGGTACCCACACACTCCTCACTAGACTCTTGTTAATGGGTACCCACACACTCCTCACTAGACTCATGTTAATGGGTACCCACACACTCCTCACTAGACTCATGTTAATGGGTTACACACTCTCTCAGGAAGATGACAAACAGTCATTCAATGTTGGTGGTCAAGGAACAGCTGTGACTGTGGAGGTTCACCTCAGGTCTGCTTCACTAATCAATTCATAAAGTTAAATTGTTACCATAAACTCTAATATTACTTCAAGAATTAAACAAAATCATAAAGTAAATATCAAATCTTCACACCACACCAGACGGGCTGCAGCACATAGAGATAATCCCACGCCAAACATTATCAAGAAACAAATATTAGAAACATGGCAAATAAGAACCAAGAAAGAAACAAGAGTCAGATCATCTAAAGTTTCACCTGAAAAATAACCATCTTAACGCTAACCTAACCATATCATACCTTACCTAACCTAACAGGTAACGTTAGGGTAATTACTCTTCATACGATCATAATAATCATAAAATAATCACTATGGTCGTCACACGGGGAAGTCGTGACTCCATGTCTCCTTTAGCCACCTTGGTCTTGAATCTGGGTAGCCTTGACTGCCCTTGAACCAGGGTAGTCTTGGCCCAAGCTGGTCATCGACTCGGCGTGGACGTCTAAGGGGTAGGTCGTGACCTGAGGTTGGTCATAAATCAGTGTAGGTCAGACTCAACCAAACAATATAACATCCCTCATCAAGGCGTCGTCAGTAAGATATCCAGTTTTTCCGATGCAACAAGCGGGTGAGGCAGACAGTAGGTCACCTTGACACAGTCATGCTTCACTACCTAGCTCCAGTACTCACTTTCCCGACCAGGATTTCACCAACGTATTTTATAGCGAATATCTGGATGCTGAATTTGTAACTTTACGATAAAGAACAATGTGAGCTGTGCATTAAAAAAATACGCACATGTAACCAGTTTGACAATGTGAACCCTTGTTGGGAACATGTCCCTAAGACTACATATAAATGGAAACCAAGAAGCTAACACGATAGAGATGTACAGTATTAGGGGTATTGATAAGTATGAACCTTAAACCAAGGTAGCAATGCGTATTTGCTCGAAACAAGGCTAACAAGGAGTGTTAGTTACAAGGAGTGTTAGTTACAAGGAGTGTTAGTTACAAGGCTAGCGAGGTTATCTTAAAACTGTAACTTGCACTTGTGAGACCTCACTTGGATTAGGCAGTTCAGTTTTGGTCACCGCACTACAGAATAGATATCGAATCCCTAGAAAGTATAGAGACAGATGAAAGCATCCCTCAGAGACGTCGAGTGAGGGGCGATATGATGGACGTATATGGAGGTCAGGGCTAACCAAAGGGGATATATCCAGGAGCGAACTCGTAGCAATGGTTTTAAATTAGAAAAATTTAGATTTAGGCGCGAGATAGGTAAACATTGGTTTGAAAATAGCGTAGTGGATGAGTGGAGCAAGTTAACGAACGCCATCATTAACTCGAACACGCTGGGTTGGGTGTAAACGGGACTGCCTAGTATGGACCAATAGACCCACTGCAGTTTCCAACATTCGTATGTTCTTATGCACTACCAAATAACACTTGTTCTATAACAGAGATCTGGCTTCTGGATCTCACTGTAAAATGAACAAGAACTTGGGCTGTTAAACTTGTATGTATATATGACTAAATATCCTTCAGATTAGGTATACTGTACACTGTGTGATATTATTTTTTTTTTACTGAATAGTGTTTTCAAATACTATACACTACACGACGAGGACACTAACGATCTGAAGTACCATTAACTAACAATATTATTGAGTCTCATACCAGTAGTGTATATAAATTTACCTACACTAACATAATCTGTCATATTATCTCGGGAAAATAAAAATTACACGTTAACCTTTTAATCTTTGAAGGACGATGGTCTGAATCCTCGCTCTTAAAAGGTTAAAATACCCAAAGATGTAGACTGTTAACAGAAAATAATTATAATTTCTTATTATAATATCACACGCTTGGCATTTAATTATAATTCGTGGTACACTACAAGAATTACCTGGTTTTGTCAGGTTATTAGTGGAAAGAATGCTGGAAACTACCTAGGTGATTAGCACCCCCCTACCATAACTGTGGAATTGCACAAAAAACAGACAGACAGACAATGTGTTTTATACTATATAGAGGAGAGATAATCCAACCATTAAAACGTGATCATGCATATAATATTCTAAATAGTATTCAAATAGAAATTATGTTTATCTACATACATGAAATTGAATTATATATTTTTATTATTCTTTAGTAAAATCGTCATGCAGGTTCACATTGATTTAGCATGTCCATAGACCGCTTTTAAACATTGGACAAAGACAGTGCAAACATAACTATACACAATGGCAAAAAGTAAACCAATTCGATCACACCGCAATAAAGTCATTCCATGCTTATTTCCACTAAAAAATTACTAGGGGAATTAGTAAGTTAAGGTGGCTTGGTTTGGTTAAGTTATCATGCTATTCCTGGGCTTCAACAACGAAATTCTTTAAGCTCGCCACAAAGTTAGTAATTACACAACTACTGTATAACAACATTTAAACAAATACTGTACGTTAACTTAGGTTGGTTCGCGTCATCTACTTTCAAATTAGTTCGTAATTGTCATGTCAACACGTCACCCAAAACGAACAAATGATTCTAAGTTTGTTTATATTTGTATTTTCTAATTATTTTTATTTTTCCCGCTGACAAAAATTCTACTTATAACCAATGGAAAATAGGAGAATACTAGAACAAATCTTTTCGCCCAAATCAGTCTGTTTAAGGACAAACTTGAACAGTGGATCATGTTAAAGTCCCAGCAAATACCCAATACTTGCCAACAGTGAGTTAGAGGAATGACCGACCGACTTACAGAGTTACCGACAAGTGGTGAAGAAGATAAAATATGGCAAGGGAAGTTTAAAAAGTGTACTAGTCAAAATACTGTAGTTATCACTAGATGTTTGCATAAGAAAACATGAGATAATTCTTTTAGAAAACGCGACGTCTGCATTTTACGGGACAACTTAAATAAAACCACGTATATTTTAGCCCACCACTTGGAGTAAAGATAACAAATTATATGAAATAAAACTAAATACCACCATTTGAATTGTAATTCAGAATGAGCTTTAGCAGCCGAGAGGGTAAAGGTGTAGATAACGGCTACCACCAGAAGGAATTGTCCGAATTGTTTTTGTTTTTTCTGCACACTAATATATTACACACAAAAATGGAAACGACAAAGAATAGAGCCTAATAGAACCTGACCTAACATACCCATAGGTTGGGTATGTTAGGTCAGGTTCTATTAGGTTCGATGCATTACCGTGTTAATTTATGTGTTGAACTTACCTTAATATTAAGGTTGATTATACATCACTTTTACTTTTATCCTCTTCACCACTGATCGGCTCGGCAAGTACTGGGCATGCACCGGCTCCTGAATGTACCTGAACCTGCTCCAGTGTGGGTCAAGTCTTGTCTTGAAAGAGCTCACACTCGGTGCAGTCACAGCACTCTCTGGTAGATTGTTCCAAGAGTTTACAACCGTCACTCCGAAAAAGTTTGCCCTCACAGTTTTCTGGACTTGCGGCTTTTTCAATCTTGAGCTGTGACCCTTTGTGGGGCGAGCGTCCGCCAGCTCCAAGTAAGGACACTCGAATGCGTAGAGCCCCTTCAGATGCTTATACACCTCAACTAAGTACCCCCTTGCTCGTCTGTAGTATAAGCTAGGCAAGTTCAGGCGCTCCAATCTCTCAGGGTAGCTGAGGTGCCGAAGTGCAGGCACCAGTCTGGTGGCCCTCCTTTGAACATTTTCAACCAACTGACAGTCCCTAGCATATCTCCGGGACCAGACGGGGAGACAGTACTCCAGATGGGGAAGCACTTCACTCTTGAAGATCGTTACGAGGGACGGACCGTCTAGATATCTGAACGACCTTCTTATAAGACCCAATAATTCGTGAAAGCGTTCCCCATTATTTATAGGAAACGTATCTTGAAGAGGGATTCAGCGAGGTAAACAACAAAAATGGCGCCGGGAGAATTGTGAAGCGGGATAGAGTAAATAAAATAAAAATACTTAAAATCATTGTATAGAAAGTTGTAGTTTCTTTTAATATTCTTAAAACCACCAAAACAATAAGTACAGTAAAAATAAAGAAAATCAACAAACAACTTCTGGTGGTAGCCATTATCTATACACCTTTACCGCCGGGGTAAAATGTTTGCGTCCGCCCAAAATGAAGTAGCATCGACCCCAAATGAGATGAAACAGTCAGGGTTAAGTCAGTTGGGAGACTCATTCCCGTGACAAAGTTTCACTAAGGGGAGCGAACTTTTGTCCCGACTGCACAGTCACCTCAAAGTGTCCGTGTTCTCGACAATCAGAATGAGCCGCTGGCGACCTTATACACAAATCACTAATGTGAGATCAAGTTTAAATTATAATAAACAAACATAGGTATAAGTAATACTGTAGAAAATAATATTTGGTTATTGTGCTGTAGTCCCTTATCGTAAATGCATTGAGAAAAGTTAACACGCAAGTTACCACATAATGTTGGGTAATTATTTTAAATTACATAATGATTGTAGCCTTTTTTTTACAGGACAGACCTGTCATTAATGTTATGTTGTAATGTATCAACATTTCATCACATTTTACATCATTAATATCAAGTGATCAAAACCTGATGACTGCCGTACCTGTGAGTTCGTAAGTTGGGAACTAGCAAGTATTCAAGTTTAACTTAACAATGATCAGGTTAATATTGTATACCTCAGGTTATGATTGTATACCTCGAGTCTTTCACAGCTTGAGGTGTTATAATGTCTTATTACCCTTGTGTACAGTATTCTGTGGTGCTTCAAACGAATCTGAACTTCATTTCCGTCGCAAACGAGCCGCTATGGAGATATGACCCCTTCTCAATTGCCAACAATACTGGTTGCACAAAGTGGGTAGGGCTTTGAAGTAGAGGGAAATTGTGGGGTAAAAACGCGCAAAAAAAAACCTGACGAAACGAAATCTAACGAAACTTCCTACCCAGAGAAACCAGAAGGACCTGACCTAACCTACTATTGCCCCCTGGACGTTTGTGTAAAAACAGATGCAAGAGGATAAAGAGGAACTGGTGGATCGGTGTATTCAGCATGGAACATGTTCAGAAAGAAATATTGTTGGTAATGTTCCTTCTTATTGCCGGTGTAGCAGTTAAAAGTGAGGTGTAGGTAAAAATGAAGTGTTTGCCCAACATATCTTACGGTGAGCAGAGCTGGTGAGTGGCGACTGATAGTGGCATTCGACCTCCAGGCGTTTGGATGAATAATAATTAAATTAATGGGTTGTTGGAAGTGAAAATGCAGTGAAGCCAGAAATATTATAAAATATAGTTAATAAAGGGAAATAAATATATACTAGTACAGTGCATAAATGGTATAATAGGCTAGTAAACTCTGATAATACAATTAATTAATTAATTTTGTTTTAATTTAATTTACTGGTAAACTAAAAGTCCATCAGTCTTTTTAGTGAAAGTTAATTAGTAAATTCGATGGTGTGCAGAGTGAACCTGGGAGAGGTGTGGTTATATGAGAGGAATTCTCTTATTTATCTTGTAGACAATGTAAATTTCTTTTATGGTCATTTGTATGATAAAACGGTATGGTGCAAGATCATTATGAAAAGGAAAAATATACGAATTGGTGCTGTGTATGGGGCTCCTCTTACAAGTCGTGAGAAAAATCTTTTATTGAATTACCTAACCAAGTTGTTTCTCTTCCTCGTGGATGTAATAATAAATCTCCTTGTTTTGCTCTACTAAGATACTATTCCTGTTGTAAATATATCTTCTCGAGGATGTTTGAACACTCCAAGCGCATTCTGCTACATATGTGGGTGCTTTGTTATGCATAATCAACAACAAGAAACAACCGCATCCGTGAAAAATGCATATTTTCCCTACTTTGGAGTGAAATTAGGTGATTTAGATAAACCATTAGCGCAACATAAAGTATGTCGCACTTGTGGTCAAGGTTTAAGACTGTGGAAATATGGTAAGAAAAAGGTTATGCCATTTGGAGTCCCTGTGGTATGGCGGGAGCCTAAAAAAAATGGCGATGACTGTTTTCTTGCTCCGTGAAGATAGAGGGATAGAGTGTACACTTATATGCTGATTAAATGTAAACTTGTATGGCGATTTTACAGAACATTTATAAATTTAGCTATCTATTTATATATCTATCTCCCCATTTTCATATATAAACTACTACTAACAGTCTTCCTGGAACATCCCTGGTATTATGTACTTAATATCCACCACTGTATTATACCTGAACTGGCAGGAACACACTGAACCAATGTCAATTTATAGAACGATCCATGGAATAAATATCTATTTATATATCTAACCTAATGATTATTTCAAACTAGCTATAGTTCGCAACACAAGAGCACTTATGACACCCGAATACGTGCTACAAATATATTGAGAATCGGTCCAATGAGTTAAGACAGTTACCCTTAATACATTTTCTTTTAAAGTATCATCAAGGAATAAAGAAGAAGGTAAACTTAAACAATCCTGCCATGTGTATACTATTTTACTTTAATCCTCTTCGCCACTGATATGCTCGTTAGCCGCTTGGGCGGTCGGTCACGTCTCTGTTACACACTGTTGGCAAGTACTGGACATGCACCGGCTCCTGAATGTATCTGAACCTGCTCCAGTGCTTGTCAAGCCTGGACTTGAAACAGCTCACACTCGGTGCCGTCACAACACTCTCTGGCAGGTTGTTCCAAGAGTTCACAATTCTCATTCCGAAAAAGTTTTCCCTCGCAGTTTTCTGGACTTGTGGCGTCTTCAACCTTGAGCTGTGACCACTTGTGGGGTCCGCCAGCTCCAGGTAGGGACACTTATAAGTTCGGCAGTTGCAGGCGCTCTAATCTCTCTGGATAACCGAGGTGCCGAAGTGCAGGAACCAGTCTGGTGGCCATCCTTTGGATATTTTCAATCAACTGACAGTCTCTTGCATGTCTCCGGGACCAGACAGGGTGACAGTACTCCAGGCGGGGAAACACCTCACTCTAGATCTAGAAGATCGTTACGAGGGACGGTCTAGAATCTAGATATATGAACGACCTTCTTATAAGACCTACTATAGTATTTCCACGCTAACCTCGCCCGTAAGCCACGCCCCTTTTCTTTAAAATAGCTGATTGGCTTAAAGAAAATGTTCGTGTAGCTGTCCCTTTATTCAAACTAAATATGTTCACAATTAGTAAGCAGACCTGCTATTCTCTAAAATAATGGTAAATATCTGGATTCTCAAAATGCAAATGATTTCAAGGCATTAGCACTTTAGAGAGGATGTTAGAAAATTTTAAAGATTTATCATAAAAGGTCGAAGTCAAAGATGAAATTCGCTTTCGATTGAAGTCTTTTCATATTTTGTTTTGTTTTGTACCAAACAAAAAGCAAACAAAAACAAATGACATCAAACATACAGCATAATAGGTAATGAATTACAGTTTGTATGGCTGGATATACCACAAATCATTTATATAACAGATAAAACTCAATATAAATATACGCGCAGTCCGGGAGGGGGTAAGACGCTCAGGGAAACACCTGCAGCGTAATGTGTGTGACCTATTGTTTATGTTGTGGTTGAAGACAGGAAGAGTGATCCGTTTCTCATTCATCCTTATGTGAGTCCGTCACTCCGTGGGTCACCAATTGTACGTGTGTATGTGGCCATAACAAAGAAAATTGACACGCACAAAGATAAATTAGACAACTGGTCACATACACTACGCTACACACCCACTGTCGACGAAAACTGTCTACTGTCAACAGATGTCAGAGCTGTGGTACAGTAGTCAACAAAAACATTTCTCACACCCATGACTACATTATTAAATACTATATCAACTAACTTGGCATCTCACCATCTTAAATACAGTACTTCAGTGTGACAAGATTTAAGTAATAATATATACTACGAAGTATTAAGAAGTGATGTAGAGATTTAACGCTTTCATCCTGTCATCAAATATCAAGAAATTTGGTGCAAATTGACGAAAATTTCGGCCAATGATGGACGAAGTTTAAATAATTTGTGTCATAGTATTCTATTGTGAGCTCTACCGTACTGGCAGGACGAGTGAAGTGTCTATAAAATACCTGATCTCACACTATCAGCTGATGACCCTGTCGATGTGGCCACGAAGTCCAGTATCTGAAGTGTTAATGCCTTGAAATCATACCAGGAAACGTAAATGAAAACTATTAACCAACCGTCTTTAAGGAGGAAATGGAGATGAGAGGAGAGGCAAACGAAAGGAAGAAAAAGCGAATAAAGAGAAAGAGAATACTATAAAATATGAAGTGAAGGACATGAACAATAAAAACCATAGAAGACGAAAGAAGACAAGAATATTAGATAGAAAGAAGAAGTAGAGAAGAATATGAGGACTGGAAACGAGAAGAAGTAAAGTAAGAGAACATGAAGAAAATTAATAAAGGAGAAGGATGAATATGAAAAACACGAGAGAAACAGAAAGAGAAGGAATTATAAAAAAAAATGGAAAAATAGAAAGAAAGAAAAGAAAATATGAATAAAACAAGAAGGAAGAAGAAGGGTATAAGAGAATAACAAAATGACAAGTGAAAAAGCAAAAAAACAAAAACAAATAGAAATAAAAACAGACTGAGAACAAACCCTAGACTGTAAGAACTGGCTGGTCGTCTTGACAACACCCACCCACCCACACCCACACACAACTGTACAGTCCTTGTTAATAACTGGAGTACCGTAGGGGACTTGGTTACCAGACTAGGAGACGTAAATAACTAATGAGTCTCTCTCTCTCTCTCTCTCTCTCTCTCTCTCTCTCTCTCTCTCTCTCTCTCTCGTACCCAACACCATCACCACCCCTCCACGTTGACAGCTCATCACGTGTGTTGAGGATATCAAACCTGCCTTAGTTAATTTGTTTACAAGTGGACTGACTGGTGTTGTCGGCGTTTGGAGTATCGTGACCCACCTGACGGCGAGAGAGAACCAGGCTGATCCTCCGTAAACCTCGCCTTACACGTAGAAAGGATCGAACCCCTTACTTAACCATGGAGGCAAAATATATGGAAGGAAATATTGGCACTCGAAATAGAGGGTATAGTTAGATGGAATCAACGCAGATACTTGTAATGGAGGGTAGTTAGATGGGGGGACATATGCAGATAATCGTAATGGAGGGTAGTTAGATGGGGGGATATATGAAGATACTTGTAATGGAGGGTAGTTAGATGGGGCAATATATGCAGATAATCGTAATGGAGGGTAGTTAGATGGGGGGATATATGAAGATACTCGTAATGGAGGGTAGTTAGATGGGGGGACATATGCAGATAATCGTAATGGAGGGTAGTTAGATGGGGGATATATGCAGATAATCGTAATGGAGGGTAGTTAGATGGGGGGATATATGAAGATACTTGTAATGGAGGGTAGTTAGATGGGGGATATAATGCAGATAATCGTAATGGAGGGTAGTTAGGATGGGGGGACATATGCAGATAATCGTAATGGAGGGTAGTTAGATGGGGGGATATATGAAGATACTTGTAATGGAGGGTAGTTAGATGGGGGGGGATATATGCAGATAATCGTAATGAGGGGTAGTTAGATGGGGGATATATGAAGATATTTTGTACGGAGGGTAGTTAGATGGGGGGGATATAAGCAGATAATCGTAATGGGAGGGTGAAGATGGGGGGATATATGAAGATACTTGTACGGAGGGTGTTAGATGGGGGGGATATATGCAGATAATCGTAATGGAGGGTAGTTAGATGGGGATAAGTATGAAGATAATCGTAATGGAGGGTAGTTAGATGGGGGATATATGAAGATACTTGTAATGAGGGTAAAGATGGGGGATATATGCAGATAATCGTAATGGAGGGTAGTTAGATGGGGGATATAAGAAGATACTTGTAATGGAGGGTAAGTTAGGATGGGGGATATATGCAGATAATCGTAATGGAGGGTAGAAGTTAGATGGGGGGATATATGAAGATAATCGCAATGGAGGGAAGTTAGATGGGGGATATATGAAGATACTTGTAATGGAGGGTAGTTAGATGGGGGATATATGCAGATAATCGTACGGAGGGTAGTTAGATGGGGGATATATGAAGATACTATAATGGAGGGTAGTTAGATGGGGGGATATATGCAGATAATCGTAATGGAGGGTAGTTAGATGGGGGGATATATGAAGATAATCGCAATGGAGTAGTAGATGGGATATATGAAGATACTTGTAATGGAGGGTAGTTAGATGTGGGGGGATATATGCAGATACTCGTAATGGAGGGTAGTTAGATGGGGGGACATGCAGATAATCGTAATGGAGGGTAGTTAGATGGGGGGACATGCAGATAATCGTAATGGAGGGTAGTTAGATGGGGGACATATGCAGATACTCGTAATGGAGGGTAGTTAGATGGGTGGACATATGCAGATAATCGTAATGGAGGGTAGTTAGATGGGGAACATGCAGATAATCGTAATGGAGGGTAGTAAGATGGGGGGATATATGCAGATAATCGTAATGGAGGGTAGTTAGATGCAGAAATATGACCGTTGAGGATGACCTGACCACAAGATCTGAGGTTGACGAGTTCCATAACAATTTAACCTTTTCATCGCGTGTCACGCACTTGCTATTTTATTCTGGCTACTGCCAGACGATTTTATTCAGCTTAGGGTAACCTCCCGCTGTGAAAGGGTTAAATAATGAGTTACTTTATACACAAAGGCAGAATATACCAAACAGGAAACTCAGATCAAATGACATTAACCCTAAATGGATAAATAATTATTTAAAGAATATTATTGGACAAAGGAAGGCTATAGGTAGGATAATAAATCGTGGTGAAGTTTACCTCGAGATTATTATATTGTAAAGTATTGGCCAGTAGGGTTAAGACCGAGATAAGAAAAGCAAGGAGGAATAATGAACTGAAGGTAGCATGGGAGGCAAAGTCAAGCCCCAAGGGATTCTTTCAAGTGTATCAAACTAAAACTCGAGATAAGATTGGACAGATATTTTTCATTAGTTTTCACAACCGAGAATTTAAACATGATACCCGAGGAACCGACTATATACAGAGATAGTGAAGAAAATATATTGAGTTAGTAGTGAATAGACGATATTAGTAAACAAATAGATAAACTAAAACCTAAAAAGTCACCAGGTTCCAATGATATATGTGCCAGAGTATTAAAGCAATGTAAGGAAGAGCTTAGTATGTCCTTAGCAGACTTGTTTAACATATCACTAAAAACCGGTGAAGTACCAGAATCCTGGAGGATAGCGAATGTGATACCAATTTTCAAGAAGGGAGATAGATCACTTTCCTCAAATTACCGTCCATTTAGTTTAACATTGATTATCGGGAAATTACTGGAAGCAATAATTTCAAATTCAATTCGAAATTACCTCGAGAAACACAAATTGGTCAATGATTCCCAGCATAGCTTCAAAAGTGGGCGTTCAGGTCTGACAAAACTATTATAATTCTTTTGAACTGTTTTCGAATCAGTGGATGACGGACACGATTATGATGTGGTTTAACCTGACTTTAGCAAAGTCTTCAACAGAGTCCCACATGAAATACTAATACGTAAAGTGGAGGCTCATGAAATTGAAGATGTTCTACACTGGATTAGGGCGTGGTTACAGGAGAGGATAGTCAGCATTAATGGCACTAAATCCGATTGGGGTATCGTCACTACTGGAGTACCTCAAGGCTCAGTACTTGGACCATTACTATTTATTATATACATAAACGGCATAGATATAGGTATAGGCAGCAACATTAGCAAATTTGCTGACGACACTAAAATAGGGCGTGTAATTAAATATGATGAGGATTCCGCAAAACTACATAAATATCTAAACAAACGTTTCTCGTGGTCTGGAAAATGACAGATGAAATTTAATGTGGATAAATGTAAAGTAAGACGTACTTAGCCTCGAATATGTAAACAGAGAAACCCGATATCAGATGAACAACGTTGATGTAGAGAAATCCGACTGTGAGAAAGATTTAGGAGTAATTATAAGTAGGAATCTTAAATCAAGTCAACAACGCGTATTTGATCGAAACAAAGTTAACAAAGTATTTGGGTTCATACAAAGGCGTGTTAGTTACAAGACTAGCGAGGTTATTCTAAAACTATATCTTGCGCTTGTGAGACCTCACTCGGATAATGCAGTCCAGTTTTGGTCACCGTACTACAGAATGGATATCGAATCCCGAGAAAGCATTCAGAGGAGGATGACGAGACTAATCCTGGGCATTAGGGACCTTGAGTATAGAGACAAATTAAAGCATCTGAATTTGCACTAATTGAGAGACGTAGAGGTGTATAAATGTTAGTCAGGGTTAAACAAACGTGATATAACAAAGGTATTTAAACTATCCGATTTTGCCAAGACTTTCGACAACGAACCCAATGAAAGGCTGAAAATTAAACAGGAAGGGTACGGGATTCGGGGAAGTGTCTTAGCGTGGACCGGAGACTTTCTCCATGACCGCAAGCATTGTGTGGTGATTAATGGTACGAAATCAACATGTGTACCCGTCACAAGCGGGGTACCACAGGGCAGTATATTGGGCCTGCTGTTGTTAGATTGCCTCATCAATGACATGAACAAACGCTGTACATTCCTCCATGGAAATGTTTGCGGATGACGCCAAGTTATTTCGGGAAATTAAGAACCAATCAGGCTGTGAAGAGCTGCAGACGGATCTCTGTGAGCTTCAAGAATGGTCGAAGAAATGGCTGCTAAGATTCAATGTCACGAAGTGTAAGATGATGTACCTGGGACGTACCAACGAGAAGGCGGCGTATCATATGTCCCAACGGGACGAAGAAACTGCATTGATTGAGATTGAATGTGAAAAGGACCTAGGTGTGTTTGTTGACAATTAGAAGTTCTCGGGCCATTGAGAAAAGAAGGTGAATCAGGCAACTAAATTATTAGGTCTTATAAGAAGGTCGTTCAGATATCTAGACGAACCGTCCCTCGTAACGATCTTCAAGAATGAGGTGCTTCTGCCTTTTGGAGTACTGTCACCCCGTCTGGTCCCCGAGATATGCTAGGGACTGTCAGTTGATTGTAAATGTCCAATGGAGGGCCACCAGACTGGTGCCTGCACTTCGGCACCTCAGCTACCCTGAAAGATTAAAGCGCCTGCAATTGCCAAGCTTATACTACAGACGGGCAAGGGGGGACCTAATTGAGGCGTATAAACATCTCAAAGGACACTACAGTCGAGTGTCCTTACCTGGAGCTGGCGGACGCTCGCCCCACAAGGGGTCACAGCTCAAGATTGAAGAAACCGCAAGTCCAGAAAACTGTAAGGGCAAACTTTTTCGGAGTGAGAGTTGTGAACTCTTGGAACAATCTCCCAGAGAGTGTTGTGACGGCACCGAGTGTGAACTTTTTTCAAGACCAGACTTGACAAGCACCGGGGCAGGTTCAGACATACATTCATGAGCCGGTGCATGCCCAGTACTTGCCAACAGTACGTAACAGAGACGTGGCCGACCGTCCAAGCGGCTAACGAGCGGATCAGTGGCGAAGAGGATAAAGTAAAAGTAACCAGAAGCGAGCTCATAGCAATGGTTTTAAATTAGACAAATTTAGAGTTAGGCGCGAGATAGGTAAACATTGGTTTGGAAATAGAGTAGTGGAACAAGTTAACGAACTCCATCATTAACTCTAACATGCTGGTTAGCTTCAAATATAGGTTGGACGATTATATGAGCGATAGGGTGTAAACGGGACTGCCCAGTATGGGTCAATAGGCCCGCTGCAGTTTCCTCCATTTTTATGTTCTTACGTACTTGTAATGGAGGATAGTTACTGTAAATGGGGAAATATATGCAGATACATCTAACGGAGGATAGTTGGATGCATTTTTTTTTCTTTTGGTAGTTTAACAAATTTATTGACAAAGCTTAGAGTACAGTTTGCCTATTCCGAGTAATTCAGCCAGGTCTTGACACTGAGGGTGGTATCACTTCTCACTGCCACGCAGGACAGAGGTTCATACACAAAGAAATACATCTTATTCATTAACAGTACATATAGGTCAGACTCATGTAGGTTGCAGTAATATAGACAGGTACTTGAGAATGAGGTAAAGTAGATGACTAATATGAATAAATACGAAACTTACAACAACTTTTAAAAGATAAAAACAAAAATAAACACTTGTTAAAGGATCACAAATGACAGAAGAAATGTATTTGATTTAGCCCACGATGTTACCAGACTATACCTGCCTTTTAAAGACATGGTAATAAGATAAACAAGTGATGCTTCAGGACAAAAAAAAATCAATGATGTTTTATCTTATATAATGTTATGAATTCACAAATCGTGTTTATCTCTACAGAATAAATCAACAAACACAGGTCCTGAGATTCTTGACACATTAATTAACATAAACAACAATAACCATAATAACATTGGAAGGAAAGTCAAGTGCCAAAAGTTGTCTGGTCGTCAAAGAACATAACCACATAAAACAACATGTTATATCATTTACTTTAAGCGCTAACATAATTCGGTCGAGTCTTATATAAAGTGATGCATTGTGTTCGGTCAGAGGAGGTTCTATGTTATGATACGATTTTTGGATTCATTGAAGTGACAGCCAATACCTCACCATACACACACTGTACACTCGACACCTGAGTTCACACGTTTCTATCTACCATCATCGTGTAGGGTAGACAGAAGAGGTGGCAAAAACCTCAATAAATAGAGAAAAAAATAGGAGGAGTGATGAAAGACGAGTAGAGAAAGTGATAAGAAAAGATAATAAAGATAATGAAGGAAGAAAGAAAAAGAGGTGATGAGAGAGAGATGCAGAGAATGTAAAGAATCAGTACAAGAAGGGAATACAAACACGTGTTGACAGTGTCTCTCTCTCTCTCTCTCTCTCTCTCTCTCTCTCTCTCTCTCTCTCTCTCTCTCGTGCACTGTCTCCTGCAGCACTACTTTGGGCTTTCAATTTCCTCTTTTCCTCAATTTAATTTTTATTCTTCCATCCCCATTACTCCTTGCTATCCTCTATTCCCCTCCTTCAATCCCTTCTCCTCTTCTTCCTCTATTCCCCTTTATCCTCTCCCATCCCTCTTCCTCTTCTTCCATCCCCTTCCTCTTCTTCAACTCTCTTCCTCCTCTTTCTGTGTCATTCCCTCCCTCTTTTTCAACCCCTCATTCCTCTTTCTTCATTCCTTCTTTTCCTCTATCCATCCATCTCCCTCCTCTTCTTCTTTCCTTCTATTCTCCCCCCCTCCCCTCCACTTCGTTAACTGAGACAATATTCGAAACACCCTTTAACAACACACATCATTCTGGTAAGTTCATTGTTTCGTTGCGTCGACAAAACCGAAACAGTGCATTCGTGATCAAGTGAATATTTCCTGATCTCGGGTGACGAAAGCACATCAGAAGAGGAGGATAAATTATTATTATGTAGCACGCTGAGAGAGAGAGAGAGAGAGAGAGAGAGAGAGAGAGAGAGAGAGACCTAAATAATTTCACCTCACTACACTACAGTAGTCGGTGTACTGCACAGAGACCATGTGTATCGATCGATCTCCGTAGACTTTCTTTACATGCTTGCTTAACCGCACCACCACCACCACCACCTCACACCACCTCTACCATCACCTTACACCACCACACCATCATCACCACCACCACTCACCATCATCAATTCTACCATCACCTTACACCACCACTCATCATCACCACCACCACCACCACCACCTCACACCACCTCTACTATCACCTTACACCACCACTATCATCACCACCAATTCACCACCACATCACCTTACACCACCACTCATCATCACCACCACCACTACCACCACACCCCTACCATCACCTACACCACCACTATCATCACCACCACCACTACCATCACCTTACACCACCACTATTATCACCACCACCACTACCACCACCTCTACCATCACCTTACACCACCACTATCATCACCACCACCACTACCACCACCTCTACCATCACCTTACACCACCACTATCATCACCACCACCATCTCACACCACCTCTACCATCACCTTACACCACCACTATCATCACCTTACACCACTACTACCATCACCACAACCACCACCATCACTTCACAATACCACCACCACTACCACCACCACTAATACCACCACCACTACCACCACCTGCCTTAAAAGCTGTTCCATCGACCTTGAATGAAACTATATTTTAAATCACTATATCATACCTCGTGTTGGATATCATTCGCGTATGATATATTATTCGAGATACTGGATCATCTGAAGATTTTCCTCCCCTAGTTTAAGTCACATGAAGATTAACCAACCAAATGCTACCTGCGGGGCTTAGGTTAGGTTAGGTTAGGTTAGGTTAGGTTAGGTTAGGTTAGGTTAGGTTAGGTTCGGTTAGGTTAGGTTAGGGTGGTTAATCTTCATGTAAAATAAGCTGAGGGAGCGAATCTTCAGACGATCCAGGATGTATGGCCGGGTCTGGAATGAGGAATATCAAGTTATCAACAAGTTTTAACTTCCTCACAATACCAAAGTCAAGAGAGAGAAAGATCGACAGACTCCGTTTTTGAGCAAAATCTATACAGGCTTACGGAAAAGTGGTTCTCGTACGAAAAAAAAAATGTACTCAGAAAAAAAAACAAAAAATCTTTCAACCCGATGCTAAATTCATTATATGAGGTGAGAAATAATTAATTAGATGGGAAATATATTATTTTCCGTAACTAATTCATAATGGCGTCATCTGTAAAATTCCGGCAACAGATGGCAGCACACACAGTGAGGCGGTCCCTATCTGGTAGCTTCTGGGGTCAAGATTACATACATGACCTTCGCCTATTGTATGCGTTCACTACATATTAATATAAGTTGTGGGATTCCAATATTTCAACTAATGCGAAATAAAGCTGTAGGCCTATTGCTAGAATTAAGACTAAGTTATTAAGGATGTCGCCTTCGTTGGTGAGCTTTGAGGTGAGTAAAGAAGCCGATACGGGATCGGCAGGGCCGTCCACAGATGTTGCACGGGTGGAGGGATACATCTAGTGCGGGAGGGGCAGCAGCAGCTTTTTTCCGGCGTTGGCGCTTGTCTGTCTCGGTCTATAGTCGGGTTAACTCGAGAGTATTGACACCTTCTCGTGTGGTGCTCCTCCAAGTGTTATGGTGTGGAATGATCGTCTCCCAGGTGAAGGGGTCGATGTGACACTTTTTCAGGTTTGTCTTAAGACTATCCTTATACTTTGTACCATTCGTTAGGTGACTGTAAAGTAGCTGCTTTGGCAGTCTGCTATCGTCCATGTGGGTAGCATGGCCAGTCCAACGTAGTTGTTCATGGATAATGGTAGCCTCGATGCTCCTACAGTTGGTGTCAGAGAGAATACTGGCACTTGTTCTCTTGTCTTCCCAGCGAAATCGGAGGATGGAACGTAGACTACGTTGGTGAAAGTTTTCAAGTGCCTTTAGGTGCCTCCTGTATGTGACCCATGTCTTACTGCCATATAGCAGGGTGGAGGACCACTGCTCGAAACACATTCAACTTTGTAGATAATTTCAGGTCCCTACAGCTGAAGACACGGGTACGGAGTCTGGCAAAGGCTTGAGATGCACATCAGATCCGATGTTGAATCTCTTCATCGATGTCCGCGGTGGTGGACTGGTAAGAGCCAAGGTACTGGAAGTGGGTAAAATTAGAAAGAGTAGTACCATTATGCTGGATGGATGTTGGAGGTGTGTCTGAACCAGGGTCAGGCTGAAAGAGAATCCGAGTCTTTCGTGCAGTCACCCAATTGGCTTAATTGTGCATATGCATCTACTTAGGTGTTCAGGATCCCCTGTAAATATGTTCAGTGTGAGCGACGAGGCTGAGATCGTCTGCAAACTGAAGTTCAGGGATGGAAGCGGCCGACACCTTTGTTCCTGCCTGGAGTCGTCGTAAATTGTAAAGTCCCTTCACCCCGCCGGCTAAATTGGTACTGGCACGAGTAAGGAAGGCAGCCAAGAAAATTGAAAAAAAAAAGAGTTTGTGCCAGTACACATCCTTGTTTTACCCCTGTTTGGATGTGGAAGAACTCAAACTGGGTGCCACTGTGTAGGACACTGCCGTTCATGCCATCATGAAATTGCCTCACAATGGCAATGAATTTTGGTGGGCAGTCAAAACGTTTGAAAGTCCACTGGAGGGCTTCCCTGATGACCGAGTCAAAGGCTTTAGTAAGGTCAATGAAGGCCATGTACAAATTAGGACGCTGTTCGCTGCACTTTTCCTGTATCTGGCGGGCAGCAAAGATCATGTCAGTGGTGCCACGTGATGGTATAAAGCAGCATTGAGATTTTGGGAGGAAGTTTTCCGCCACAGGAAGAAGTCTGCTTAGGAGGACTCGGGCGATAATTTTGCCAGCTACGGACAGCAGCGTTAACCCACGTGAGTTGCCACAGTCTGACCGGTCTCCCTTGTTTTTATAAATGTTGATGATCAAGGCGTCTTTAAAATCTTGGGGGATCTCCTTCTCCCATATATGGTCCAGGAGAGAGTAGAGACGGCTGGTAAGCAGAGGTCCTCCTACTTTATACACTTCAACTGGGATTCTATCAGGCCCTGAGGCTTTGTTATTTTTCATCTGCTTGATGGCAGAAGCTACCACATCCAGGAGTGGGGGATAGCTGAGGTGAGTAAGCTCTGAGTGCTGAGGAACCTGTTGGGTAGTCAGCATATCCACATTGGTGTTTCGGTTGAGCAGAGAATGGTAGTGTCTTTTCCAGCACTGACTGCCTTCTTCGTCTTCAATCAAGGAGTTACTCTTGAATGAACGGAGGGGGTCCACGTCATGAGTAGTTGGGCCATATAGTGGATTTGAAAATTGTACGCATCTTGTGTTGATCCACATTTTTTTTGCATTTTACATGCTATATTTTGCCATCATTCTTTCATTAGTTTGCGAAGTTCATGCTGGACCACCGCTTTCTTCTCGTGGAAGGTATCAGCTTTGGTCCAAAACTGCCAGTCAGTGAAAGCAGCATGTTTACTATTGAAAAGTACTTAAATTTCCGGATCGTTTTCATCAAACCAATCCGGGTGTTTTCTTTTGGTCTGGCCGAGGGTCTCGTTGAAGGTCTTTGATGGGACCCCATTCATCATTGGGATTTTGGTTGTTTGTTGTTGGGTTGTTTATCAGCCCACCATTGAGCTTTTTTTTTTTTTTTTTTTTTTTTTTTAACGGGGATTAGCCCACCCGGCACAGGTCACTGACCCACATCAGAGCCTGGGGGCGTAATAATAATAATAATAATAATAATAATAATAATAATAATAATAATAATAATAATAATAATAATAATAATAATAATAATAATAATAATAATAATAATAATAATAATAATAATATATATAAATATTAAATAAAAATATAATATAATAATAACAATAATAATAATAAAGGACCATAAATAAATACAAAAATTAAAAAAGACCAATAGTGAGAAACAATATATGTATGTTGTGTTATCAATAGTAAGAGAAACATTTGAGACCCTGCAATTGTGTGTAAATGAGGCAGAAAGTCATGGTGTTAAAGTTTGTTGCCTTCGCCGTTTTGGGGTGACGTGAAGGGGAAGTTTGGCTCTGACGAGCCGATGATCTATGTCACAGTGGTCTGAGCCAAGCATGGCTAGGGTGATGACATCTTGGCGATCTCTTTCTCTGACAATGATGTAGTCAATGATATACCAGTGTTTGGATTGTGGGTGTTGCCAAGAACCCTTGAACTTGTCGGCCTGCCTAAACAAGGTATTGGTGATAGTGAGGCTGTGTGCAGCACACTTGCTAAGGGGGAGGAGGCCCTTGGAAATATACTTGCCTACTCCATTAATTCTTCCCATGGTTCCCTGCCATATGTCAGCATCTCTGCCAACTCTGGCATTGAAGTTATCAAGAACCAAAACCTTATCTTTTCCGAGAATAGAGGTTAGCACTCTGTCGAAATCAGCATAAGAGGCCTCCTTGATGTCATCCTCTGCATCCGGTGTTGGGGGGTATGCACTCTGATTAAGAAGGCATGACGTGAGTGATTCAGTGGGACTCGAAGTGTCATGAGGCGCTCGTTGATTCCAGGAGGCATTTCAGTTAGCCTGTGTAGGATGGATTGGCGGGGACTCATAATTGGCTGCTATGTCGAAGTTATACCCGGACAGCTCTTTTGCCACAAGGGCGGTTCTTGTTTCAGGATGCTCATTTGTGCCAGTATCCAGAAGAGTCCTCACATTCCATGCAGCAACCTCTGCATTAGGATGACCTTACTGGGTGCGGTTGCGCAGTCAGGTTTTTTTTTTAGGCAGGCTATGTTTAGGGCACCTTTTCTAGCCCCCTCCCCATGTGGGGTGAGCAGACTGGCTCCTGGAAAGGGTTGCTCAGTCGCACAGACAGGACTGGATTGCACTGCTGTCTAGATCCCAATGCATAAACGACCATCTTATCTATGCCGCCCATGTGCAGAGTTGTGACTGGAGAATCCCGGCAGTCATCTCTGCCTGTCCCCGTAGCCACGTATCTGTCGCCATAGAATATTTGGGGGTATAGGGGTTTTGATGTCAATGAGAGGTATGATGAGCTGGATGATGGCTGCGCGTGAATTGATTTATGTGGTGTGGCAGGAGCGCAGTCGGCAACCACACATCTTGGCTCACCCTTCTCCCGATCCAGTGGTGCAGGTAGTTGCAACGACTGGGGAGAGGGAGAGTTGCAATGGAACTGCCGATAGTCTATTTTTGGGGGTTTCGCCTTAGTAGCCTGTCCATCTTCCGTTGCTTTTATCCGCTGGTGTAGTTGGTGGGTTCCTAAGGTGGTCACCTCGTCCACCCTATACCGCCGTTGGGGTCTTCTTGGAGCTCTGTAAGCATGTCTGCCTGATGTGGGGCTCCACTGCAGATTTTTCGTTTGGGGTTTACTCCCGTAGCCTTATACCTATCAAGGTTAATCAAAAAGGCAGTGGAGCAGTGGTTGGTAGGCGCCAGTATAGGTCCACATGCCAGTGGGCCTATGCGCCGTTCCTCTGGGGGCCACTGCTGCTCCGAGATATCCTGCTGGACTAGCCTGGGCACACGAGGCACCCAGTTACCGTGTGTTGCCACGAGGAGGCACAGCAGGAGTCTTGATGGTGAGGAGGCTGTGTACTGGCAGGGAAAAACTTACGCAAGGTTGCTTCCCTGTTCGCCACGAGGCCTAGCCAGCGGCGGTAGCTGAAAGCGAGAGGAAACAAGCAGTGCCTACACCTTACACTAACACAATGCTGCCACCCTAGACGCATTCCACCACCCTGTGTACACACACACACACACACACACACACACACACACATTTTCTGCTTCAATATAAGTTATATAAGGTGACTCCTTAACCTCTAGAGCAGTAGTTCTTAACCTTTTTAGGGTCGCGCTCCCTATAGCAGTTGGTCCTCACCTCCATGCCCCCCTCCTTCCTTCATATAAAATTCTAAATCTAAAAATTCTAAAACCATGATCATAAACACCACCACATGGCCACAAACATCACTCAAAGTAGACAACGCGTGTTTACAATCCATTTTTGAGTTGGCAAATTTCAATCTCTTTATAAAAAACAAAACAATTAACATTCTTTTTAATTGATATTAAGTAATTATCATTATTGTTTCGTTCATAAATGTCTACGCTACAACATACCTCAATTGAAGAAAGAAATGCGTGAGTGAGAGAGGTAGAAACTGTCACGGGCGGACGTCGCGGCCGACTGGCATTTGAAACCATCGCAGTCAGTGTTGACAAATTTTCAAAAGTGAATTATCGTACTGGAGCCTCAAAATTATCGTTTCTTCATCAAATTGTCGTACACTTCCCGACATTATTACTACCTTAATTCAGTCACTTTTTGTGGAAAATTACATTTTGAGTGACGTAGTTACCATTTACAACATTTTGAAGTATCTGTGGGGAGCGAGACCCCCCCCCCCCCGTACGAAAATCCAAATAAGGACATACACACACAGCTGTTAAGGCTATTCCTTATTTTTGCTCTGGGTTCGCCCCTGGTTAAGAACCGCTGCTCTAGAGATCACAAAGCTTCATACCAGTACACCAGTACACTGCAAGTTCAGTAGTTAACCTTGCAATATTATGTAAAAGACAACTACTGTACTGCACTGATTTGCCATCACTTTTCTGGCACCAACCACCACGACGCCTCGACCAATACAACTGGGAACCATAACAGAACATACACCATTTACTGTACAGCTTCAAGTAATGATGAGTGAAAGTTGATCCTGTAGGAGGTGATGCCCCATTAGGGATAGTGGACACAGCACACCATATATCAGGCCTCCAGTACAAAATGGAGGCAGAATGATTGGCACCGTACTCGAATGCCTCCACTTCCCCCAACTGTAACTTAGGTACCTATTTACAGATGGGTAGACCGGGATTGGACCAGCAACCCTTTGGACAGGAGGTGAGCACTGTATCCACAATTCCGCTGCACCCATATGATAAAAGTAAAATATTGCTTAAACTTTTGCGTGGTGGACTACATAACATCTGTAAAATGCAAGGGTAAGGGTAAAGCTCTTTCACCTGTGCTGCCATCTGTTGCCTAGATTTACAGCAGAGTTCCAGTACTTGACTACTCTCCATAAACACTATTAAAAAGTTGAATGATAAGAAAAGAAAGAATGTACAGTCCCCTTCACTAGTGCCTTTACAGGGGCTCGTCATATAAACATTCCATAAATCATTACAGTGAGATATTTGTTTTGATATTATTCTACTTTGATTCCATAGTATGTTTACTATTGCGAGTTTCCTTCTGTCGAATGTAAACAAACACAGGGCCGCCATACTGCACAAAACCTGACGAGACCCTGTAAATGCACTAGTGAAAGGGACTGTATAGTATTTGTAGTTATGATGGAAATCCTACAAAATAAGTTTATTACGTGTATATACGAAATACATTTATCTAATATAATATTAAAGGGTCTACTTACTGTCTTGTTCTCTTTGCTTGTATAGGTGTGTGTGTGTAAAAGGGAGGGGGTTAGATGCTGTGTACATGGTCGTGTGTGGGGGTAGATGCTATGTACATGGTCGTGTGTGTGTGTGCGTGCAGGAGTGAGCGTGGGTGACTCCTGAAGGCTGGTTCTCATACACACGCATGCTCGTACATCTACGTTTGTTTACCGGGAACAAAAATTTATACGAATATCTGTTTTGGCTTAATGTCTTTGCATAAGTGTAGCTGTGCAGCCGACTTAGTCTGTGCATGCAAGAGCACGAGCGTGCTTGAATTCCTGTAAGCTTGTGGTTGTGTTTATCTAAGCAGAATATGAGTGTATGAGGGGGCGTGCGTGCGTGCGTGTGTGTGTGTGCAGGCGCGGGGCTGGCAGACAGGGTGGGAGTGAGGTGCCCGCTTAGTGTGGTGTGAGCTGCCCAGTGTCGGGTATGACGTGGTCGGTGGTGGAGGTGTTCAGCCGTCGCTCCTGCTGCCCTTCACAGGTGCCCCCGCTCGTGCCCCGTCACCCCGCCCCTGCCCCGCCGTCAGGAGACTCACCTGTGTTGACCATGACCTCAGTGTTGTCGCGGGATAATATCAATGAATTACACGTATATGAGGTGATGTAACAGTGTGTGGGTGAGTGTGGTAGTGTCTGCCTAGTACAGGTAGTGAGGACCCGGTGTGTTGTAGTGAGACCCAGACACAAGGACAGGTGTGAGCAGGTGGGAAGGATCAGGGAGTCCGCTACAAGTGTCACCAGCTGGGTGAAGAACAGGTGTGACAGGTGTTGACTGGTGTAGTGTGGGTGTGCGTGATCACGACGGAGAGTGCCGCGGGAACAACAGCAAGTAGTGCCTCAGGTGCTGGAAGTGCCACAGGTGGTGGTGGTGGTGCCGCAGGCGTGAGTGTGGCCGCGGGCCACGTGGCGGCTGAGGTGCCAGAGTGCGGGGGGGCTACTGTGGTGCGGCCATGGTGGCCCAGCGCGACCAAAGGTGGCCCAGGGCCAGACACACATGAAGGACGCTCGCACGTGGCGGCGGCCCTACCTGAGTGCGGCCCCCCTGCAGGCAGGACGCGGGCCAGCGGGTGCGGGCCGGCGGGCCACGATGGTAACAGGACCATGGCCCGCCTGGTATGGCCTGCCATGCTGGTGCTCCTCATCCTGGCCGTGGCCGGCCCTTCCCTCACCTTCTACCTCCTGATTAAGGTAAGTCACACTTCTACCTCGCAACTCACATCTCCCTCCTGCTCCACCCCTCACACCTCCCTCCTGCTCCACCCCTCACACCTCCCTCCTGCCTCACCTCTCACACACCCTCACCCCTTAACAGCATTTCTCTCCTCTCACATATCCATCCAATCATTTTAATCACCTGTCTTTCCCTCACCACTTACCTGTCTTACCCCGCCTACCTGTATCACTCCACCCCTCACCTGTCTCTCCCATTCACCTTTCCTCTCACTCACTCATTTCCCTTCTCACCTGTCTCAACTCTCACTCCACTGAGTTGACTATCTGTCTCCCTCCTTCAACTCTCACCTCACTTAATCGTCTTTACCCTCACCCAATCAGACTAGTCTTCCATACACTCAACCTCATGTGTTATTTGCATATATAATCGTTTGTTGTGTGTGGAAGACGTAACAGGGTGTGTGGGAGAATGACAGGGGGTGAAGGTGGCGTGACAGTGGGTGTGGGACGTGACAGGGGATGTGTAAAGAATGCAGGGGGGTGTGGGGGCGTAGCATGAGGTATGTGGGGCGTGAATAGGGGGTGTGTGGGGCATGGCAATAGGTGTGGGGCATGGCAATAGGTGTGGGGCGTGACAGAGGGTGTGTGGGGCGTGACAAGGAGGTGTGAGGAGTGAAAAATGTAACAGAGGGTTTGGGGGGTAACAAAAGGTGTGGGGTGTAACAGAAGGTGCGTGGAGTTGACGGGTGTGACAAAGAATGTGAGAGGTGTGACAAAGGGTGTAGGGTTATGAAAGTGTAACAGAGATAGTGGAAGGCGTGACAGATGCGCATGGGGCGTGATAAATCATGTCTGACACTAAGACGACCACCTGAAACTTTATGGAACTCCAAGATGACCACCTGAGCCCCAAATAACTTATCGTATTTAGCAAGACCATCTATGCTTCCACCATTCCTATAGACAATGTAATCCACAGCAGCTTAGTCAAAATATCACTTTATTTAACATATACCTACTTTACATTCTCTTATATATAAACCCTGTTATTATCACTCCTGTACGACAGTTCGGGACGGGGCAAATAGCAACCCGGAGGAGATCATTATTAGCAGCCTGGCGGGCGTATGACGTTAATGCCAATTCTCCCGATAACCGAGGCATCTGAAGGTGCAGTTACTCATAAGACAAACAGAGACACGGGACACGGAATGGATGAAGTGAGATGTTAGCTTGATTTATAGCGTCAATTGGATCACCTGCAACTTAATCACCTTAACGCTACCTGAGGGGGGAGGGGAGGGGGGGCTGGGTTAGGTTAGGTTAGGTTAGGGTAGGTTAGGTTAGGGTAGGCCAGGTTAGCATTAGGGTAAGTTTAAGTAGATCAAGCTAACGTTTGGGTAGGTTAGTATTAGGTTAAAGTAGAAGTAGTTAGGTAATAGAAGTAGTTAGGTAGTAGAAGTAGTTAGGTATTAGAAGTAGTTAGGTTAGCGTTAGGACGGTAAACAGCTAAACTGGGGTGTCTAATCTTTAAACGTGTTAATATATGTACAGAGGCAAAATGCTCTCAAGATGGATCATTTATCTGGACATGTATTCCACACTCTGTCTCTTGTTGTGTGACGTGAGTTAGTGTTTATATCACGTTGTTTCATCACTGGATTTGCAATTATAATACAAGACGTTTAAACCACGTTGATATAATAATATTTACTGTACCTCGTTATGTGTTCACTAACTGTATACAACTAAGACTTCTTTCTCTCTCTCTCTCTCTCTCTCTTTCCTTCTCTCTCTCTCTCTCTCTCTCTCTCTCTCTCTCTCTCTCTCTCTCTCTCTCTCTCTCAAATATAATCAGCCTAAAAATTCTCCTTTAACTGGTGATGTGAGAATACACCATCCCAAAATGGCTTCAACAGTGCATAGAGACTCGACCGAGATGGGGAGCCTTCTGTTACTCTACCCAGTTGAGGTTAAAAATTTGGTGGTGGTGGTGGTGGTAGTGGTGGTGGTGGTGGTAGTGGTGGTGGTGGTAGTGATTGTGTGGAGGTCATAGTGTAGGTAGTACTCGTAGTGTTGATGGTGTAGGTTGTGGTAGTGATGGTGGTGATGATAGCTTGTTGTGATGGTGTTGGTGGTGATAGTGAATATATGTTGTGGTAATGGTGTTGGTTGTGGTGGTGATAGTGGAGATAGTAATCGTAGTGGTGATGATGACACGCTTATTTTTGGGTTGTGAAGTAGACAATACAGAGAACTGATGCATCATAACTGGAATCCCTCTCTCACCTTCACCCCCCCCTCCCCCCCACCTTTCCTTCACCACCCCTGTCCCCCCTCCCCCACCTTTCCTCCACCAGCCTCTCACCCCTCCCCCCCCCACCTTTTCTCCACTAGCCTCTCACCTTCTCCCTCCCCCACCTTTCCTCCACCAGCCTCTCACCTCCCCCCCCCACCTTTCCTCCACCGGCCTCTCACCCACACCTGAGTGTATATCGGGACTCGAACCCAGGACACATTAATGATTTTGTTAGTGACTCCTCAACATTCCTATAGTCTATTAATTCGAAGCTCTAACCTAACCTAACCAAACCAAACCTAACGTAACCTAACCAAACCTAACCTAACTTTCAGACCAGTCAACCAACATACTCTAAACATAAAAAGAAACATATCTCTCTCTCTCTCTCTCTCTCTCTCTCTCTCTCTCTCTCTCTCTCTCTCTCTCTCACAAACGCCATCTTTACCTACAATACTCACATATGTATAAAACGATAAGACGCAAAAATTATAAGTTCCTATACAAATTAATCAGCAAAATGTACAAAGGTTCAATATACAAATCATATCTTACACCTAAACATATTTTCTAACAACACAGTGAGTCTCTGGTCTTTATCTTACATGGTGATCAGACGTAAATATAAAGAGACATTAAAGATTTTTTGGGGGGTTTTCGTGTTTGGGTGATAGTCATCTTCGCGCTCCCAACTGCTGCCTGATGTACCAGTAGTATAACCACCTATCCCCACCAGCTGGTACTACAGTATAACCATTTCATATTCCCAGCACCAGCTGGTACTAGTTGTATAACCACCATATCCCCAAACACCAGCTGGTACTAGTAGTATAACCACTATATCCCCACCAGCTGGTACCAGTAGTATAACCACCATATCCTCACCAGCGGGTACTAGCTGTATAACTACTCATATCCCCTGTACCAGCTGCACAGTAGTATAACCACCATATCCCCACCAGCTGGTACTAGTAGTATAACCACCATATCCCACCAGCTGGTAATACTAGTTGTATAACCACCATATCCCCACCAGCTGGTACTAGTAGTATAAATCCATCATATCCCCACCAGCTGGCAATACCAGTTGTATAAACACCATATCCCCCACCAGCTGGTACTAGTAGCATAACCACCATATCCCTACCAGCTGGTACTAGTAGTATAACCACCATATCCACCAGCTGGTACTAGTATATAACCACCATATTCCCACCAGCTGGTACTAGTTGTATAACCACCATATCCCCACCAGCTGGTACTAGTAGCATAACCACCATATCCCTGCACTGTTAACTGGTACTAGTAGTATAAATCCACCAAATCCCACCACCTGGTACTAGTAGTATAACCACCATATCCCCACCAGCTGGTACTAGTTGTATAACCACCATATCCCTCACCAGCTGGTACTAGTTGTATAACCACCATATCCCCACCAGCTGGTACTAGTAGCAACCACTATATTCCCACCAGCTGGTACCAGTAGTATAACCACCAAATCCCCACCACCTGGTACTAGTAGTATAACTTACTATATCCCACCAGCTGGTAACAATTAGTTGTATAACCACCATATCCCCACCAGCTGGTGTACTAGTAGTATAACCACTATATTCCGACACCAGCCGGTACTAGTAGTATAACCACCATATCTCACCACCTGGTACTAGCTGGTATAACCATCACATCCCCACCAGCTGGCAATACCAGTAGCATAACCACCATATCCCCACCAGCTGGTACTAGTTGTATAACCACCATGTCCCCACCAGCTGGTACCTTCCCAGTGAGTATAACCACCATATCCCCCACCAGCTGGTATTAGTAGTAGGCCCACCATATCCCCACCAGCTGGTACTATAGGTATAACTACTGATATCCCCACCAGCTGGTACTAGTAGTATAACCACCATATCCCCAACAATTAGCTGGTACTAGTTGTATAACCACCATGTCCCCACCAGCTGGTACTAGTAGTATAACCACTATCCCCACCAGCTGGTGCCTAGTAGTATAACCACCATATCCCCACCAGCTGGTACTAGTTGTATAACCACCATATCCCCACCAGCTGGTACTCTTAGTTGGGTATAATCCACCATATCCCACCAGCTGGTACTAGTAGTATAACCACTATATCCCCTGCACTAGCCGGGTACTAGTTGTATAACCACTATGTCCCCACCCAGCTGGTATTAGTAGTGCATAACCACCATATCCCCACCAGCTGGTACAAGTTGTATAACCACCATATCCCCACCAGCTGTACTCAGTAGTATAAATCTCACCATATCCCCACCACCTGGTACTAGTAGTATAACCACTATATCCCACCAGCTGGAACTAGTTGTATAACCACCATATCCCCCACCCAGCTGGCACAAGTTGTATAACCACCATATCCCCACCAGCTGGTACTAGTAGCATAAATCTCACCATGTCCCCACCAGCTGGTACTAGTAGTATAAATCACCATTATCTCACCAGCTGCGTACAAGTTGTATAACCACACCATATCCCACCAGCTGGTACTAGTAGTATAACCACCATATCCCCACCAGCTGGTACTAGTAGTATAACCACCATATCCCCACCAGCTGGTACTAGTAGTATAACCACTATATCCCCAAATTAGCTGGTACTAGTAGTATAACCAATTATATCCCCCACCAGCTGGTACTAGTAGTATACCACTATGTCCCCACCAGCTGGTACTAGTTGTATAACCAATCATATCCCCCACCAGCTGGCAATGTTGTATAATCATCTATGGTCCCCACCAGCTTGGCAATACCAGTAGTATAAATCCACCATATCCCCACCACCTGGTACTAGTAGTATAACCATTCATATCCTCACCCAGCTGGCATAGTAGTAGTTTAACCACCCATATCCCCACCACCTGGTACTCAGTTGTATAACCACCATATCCCCACCAGCTGGTACTAGTATTATAATCCACCATATCCCCCACCAGCTGGTACTAGTGGCAACTTCACCATATCCCACCAGCTGTACCAGTGTATAACTCACCATATGCCCATCAGCTGGCAATTTGTGTATAACTAATTACATCTCACCATTGGTACTAGTAGTATAAATCCACCATATCCCACCACCTGGTACTAGTAGTATAACTACTATATCCCCCACCAGCTGGTACTAGTAGTATAACCACCATATCCCCACCAGCTGGTACTAGTTGTATAACCATTACATCCCCACCAGCTGGTACTAGTAGTTTTTAACCATATCTCCACCAACTGGTTAGGCCGGATTAAGCTTAACACAGGGCCTGAGGCACAGATCAACTTGAGGCCCCCTACCTCAAGGTTATATATATATATATATATATATATATATATATATATATATATATATATATATATATATATATATATATATATATATATATATATATATATATATATATATATATATATATATATAAGCAAGAACAAAATATACCTAAATTTATCAAAGATTTCATCATTATTAAGCTTCTGCAAATAACACATTCAATGTTCATAAGAGAAAATTGAGACGTTGCTTTAGGACATCGTTGAACGAAGTTCATGTTTTATAGCCTTCGAGAATGTTTGGTTTCAGGCTTATAGGATTGGGCCTGAAAATGCCTCAGTGCCACTTGATTAATCCGGCACTGCCTGCAGGTAGGATAACCTCCATCCAATCCAATTCCGACCTGGCTGCTCCAAGAGTTCCACGGAACCCGTAGTACAGAGCCGTGTCCGACTACAGTCCGACAATCTCAACAAAAACAGAAGATCGCGGAAGTGTTATCACTACCAGAGACACGACCTTCCTGGCCGAAACCAAAAGCGGTATATACTCCAAGAGGACTCCGACGCTCACCTTAACCGGAGCGGAAACATTTCAACAGGCGGAGCGCGGAAGTACTTCGAGCATCAAGCTCGCTCACCGAAACCACTAACGTTGACGACTATGTGAATAATAAAAACAAGGAAGCCTCCTGGGATCAGTGGATGTTGAATTCACTATGGTCGACAAGGTGGAGGCCCAAGGGACAAGGACCGGAGGAACCAAGCTGAATATATGCAGACTCATCCTTATGCCAATCCTCGTCGAGGTAGAAACTTGTGGGTCTGGTGACATCAGGAATAAAGACAACCAGAGAAACGCACGATGAACGCTGCTCGTTATGCCACGGAGATCACCTTCTTCAGATGTTTCGGACATTCCTCAGCATGTACACAGGGAAGCGAACCTCCCTCGAAAAACGTCGCTGCTTTGCCAGCCTGGGTCGTAATCACCGGATAACGGAGTGCAGCCAGAAGATGGTATGTGGTAGAGATCGCTGCTCTGGAGTACACTCGAGGCTTCTACACTTCACGGGAGTTCTGACGAGCAGTACCAAGGCCTCAAGCAGAGGAAGGCCAGTTTTCCTCTCCGTTGGCAATCATGAAAAGTAGTGTAAACATCGAAGATCAGTGTAAAAGTGGTTAGCGTAGGAGAGCCAATCCATCACTATCCCCCAAGGTCATTGTTGTTTCACCAGGAAGAACCGGAACTCCCAGACAATATGAACAGCGATTGGCGGGTCTGAAATGCCTCTAAAGACAAAGGCTCTCTCAGAGGTATCA
>NW_024737097.1:21768694-21794763 GCF_018991925.1 Homarus americanus | reverse complement strand
CCTGACCAGGGGACTCAAGCATACCTAATCGGTTTTGTTACACTTTGAATAGCCAAGGTTCTGACCTGTATCGTATTATTCTCATATGGGGCCTCAAGGATTTACACTAGGGACTTAAAACCACGTTGATATAATAATTTTACTGTACCTCGTTATGTGTTCACTAACTATACAACTAAGACTTCTTTCTCTCTTTTCTCTCTCTCTCTCTTTCCTTCTTCCTTCAATCTCTCTTTCTCAAATATAATCAGCCTAAAATTTCTCCTTTAACTGGTGATGTGAGAATACACCATCCCAAAATGGCTTCAACAGTGCATAGAGACTCGACCGATGGGAGCCTTCTGTTACTCTACCCAGTTGAGGTTAAAATTTGGGTGGTGGTGTGTGTGGTGGTGGTAGTGGTGGTGGTGGTGGTGGTAGTGACTGTGTGGAGGTCATAGTGGAGGTAGTACTCTGTGTTGATGTTGTAGGTTGTGAGTATGGTGGTGATGATAGTTTGTTGTGATGGTGTTGGTGGTGATAGTGAATATATGTTGTGGTAATGGTGTTGGTTGTGGTGGTGATAGTGGAGAAGTAATCGTAGTGGATGATGACACTTATTTTTGGGTTGTGAAGTAGACAATACAGAACTGATGCATCATAACTGGAATATCCTCTCACCTTCACCCCTCCTCCCCCCACCTTTCCTTCACCACCCCGTCCCCCCTCCCCACCTTTCCTCCACCAGCCTCTCACCCCTCCCCCTCCCCCACCTTTTCCACTAGCCTCTCACCTTCCCCCTCCCCACCTTTCCTCCACCAGCCTCCACCTCCCCCCACCTCCACCGGCCTCTCACCCACACCTTATAGGACTGAACCCAGGACATTAATTGATTTGTTAGTGACTCCTCAACATTCCTATAGTCATTAATTCAAGCTCCAACTAACCTAACCAAACCAAACCTAACGCAAACTAAACCAAACCAACCTAACTTTTCAGACCAGTCAACTACACTTTAAACAAAAATCTCTCTCTCTCTCTCTCTCTCTCACAAACGCCATCTTTACCTACAATACTCACATATGTATAAAACGATAAGACGCAAAAAATTTTAAGTTCCTATACAAATTAATCAGCAAAATGTACAAAGGTTCAATATACAAATCATATCTTACACTCAAACATATTTTCTAACAACACAGTGAGTCCCTGGTCTTTATCTTACATGGTGATCAGACGTAAATATACAGAGACATTAAAGATTTTTTGGGGGTTTGCGTGTTTGGGTGATAGTCATCTTCGCGCTCCCAACTGCTGCCTGAAAGATGTGAGTGACTGCAGGAGGAGTTGGTAACATGATCTATCTCCTCCTCACGTGAGAGTCTGTGTGTTGACCACCACTACTACGACTGCTGCTGCTGCTTGACCACCCACACCTCCGTCTACACTCTCAGAGGAAGGAGAGAGAGAGAGAGAGAGAGAGAGAGAGAGAGAGAGAGAGAGAGAGAGACAAAGTGGAGAAGAGGAAAAGATTGAGACAGAAGGGAGAGGAGAGTAGGAGAAAAAATGATGAGAGAGACGCAAACAACAAAAGAGACTAAAAGAGATGAGAACAAAGAAGAGATAAACAAACAGACAAATGAGTGAGAGAGGGAGAGAGACGCGTTAAAAAACATCAACATTTAATTATCCTCGTCCTCCGAGAGCAAGAGGGTGAGGGTATTGTAACTGCTATGTCGATGAGTGAGTCAGACCATTATTCAACACAGTAGATTAGGTTAAAAATACGTCAATAGAAAATGGAAGTTTAAATGAGAGAGAGATTACCAGGGACCTACTGTAAAAAACTTGACACACGAACAATTTGTTAAATTGATAATGTTAAAATTCAAGGATATAACACCTGCTGCTGTGCCCTTATTTGTTTACAAATCTGTCAATCACTGATTAACAATAATTATTTCCAGTTCCGAATAATCAGAGATACAACTTAAGGCACCCAGAGCTACTAAGACCACCCCCCATGCTCTCCTCTCAGTCCCAGACCTCCATAAAATATCACGGTGTGAAGGTGTGGAACAACTTACCCCCACCCATCCCAGCAAAGACTGCTCCTCTTTAAATCATCTCTTTATTGTCTTAAGAAGTATAATATTTTTTTACCACTTTTTATATTCCTCCTTTTATTGTACCTTTTTATCAGAAATTATCATCATGTAGATACATAGAAATTACCATTGCAGTAATTATATTTGCCGACAAGACATGATACTGACAGCTCTGTCCTCTTGTTCCACCTTAATACAATCCGTGTTGTACTGCTTCCCTCCCTTATCATATTTATGTATATCAACTCCACTGTAAAGTGTGGATATACTTATAATATAATGTAAAATAATAAATAAATAAATAAATAAATATCGAGTGATAACCGTGGTAACATTGTGAGATGTTCTTATTACCACTATGCAAGAACAAGAGAGCTCAGGCTCTCAATTGGCTCAGCCATGTTAATATTATTATTTTTTCGACTCTGTATCTGTGTTCTTCACAAAAACTGTTTCAAATACTAATATCAAAGGAAGGAATCATATGGAGAAAGAAAGAAGGAAGAAGGGTAGGTGGGTGTGGTGTGTGGGAACCGCAACACAGCACCACCACCAAAGCTGCGATACCCTGTCTGCGGTCACCACCAATAACTTCCGCCGTCACAGGGAGCGACCACAACAAAACCAAAGCTAACCGCAGGGGTGGATTACCTTCCTCCCCCCACCGCACCCACCACCGCACCCTTAACCCCGAACCCTTTCCCTCTCTGCCCACAAGACCGAGAAAGCAAGATAAAAGCAGGATCAGTACGTTTTTTTTTTTCAGAATTATCACCACAAATACAGATTCAGGTTTATGCTGTAGGTATGTGTACTTCAGTGCGGCGAGGGTGAGAAGTAAGTCCCATAGCTTTGACAGAGAATTTTGCCGCGGACAGCAGCTAGTTTATTGTGCACCCCATATTCATCCTGTGCAGAGTATTTCCAGTATAGTGTTTGTTTAAATCGGTTTATAGAATGTTGATTAGGTACAGCCTTAGTATATCAGCTATCTTGCCACCAGAGATAAAGTACTGTGCCATTGCATACTAGTGTGCTTGGATCTGTCCCTATAAGGTTCTATTTTTCCTCAGTCTGAGACGTAGTGTTGGGGTGTGTGGCCATTTGTCTCTCCGCATACTTTACATTTAGTTTTGTTCACATCTGCCAGAAAGCAGAGGTACATTTATCTTAACTTTAGTCTAGCGGTTACATTATCTTGTAATCTAGTGATTTTGTTACTTACTCCATATCTATATTTTACCTGATACATCTCATCGTGGTAAACAATGGATTGACTAGTGCCTGTTTGAACTTGTCTACTTACTTCAAATTCATCAACAAGTTATAATTACAGTTTTTAGGGTTCTGTTTGACAGTCCTGGAGTGTTGGACGCGAGTTTTGCTAGTTTCATCAACTGTATCATGTTGACTGATGCCTATGTGAGAGGCGATCCACAGCAGCTTGATCCTGATATTCAACAAGACACATATGCATGTGTCAGGCTTCAGAGACAAGCAGGTGACAATCTGAGTTTAGTGTAACAAGAGCAAGTAGTGAGGTTAAAGAGTCAGTGATGATGAGACTGTCAGTGGCAGTGTCTTTAACAAGTTTTAGGGCTGAGAATATGGCAAATAGTTCAATTTGTAGAGTGGATGCCCAGTTACTAATTCTAGCTCCTTTCTCTATAACATTGCCGTTAGGCTGAGTCACAATAACAGTACATCCAGCACTCCCATAGGCCGTTAGGGGCAGTGTGGATATAGCACACCGGATACTAAGCCTTCGGTGCTCAGGGAGGCAGCGTGGCCGACATTACGAAGTTTCCCAATTCACAGCTGGATGAACTGGGGGTGCCTGAAGCGCGTATCATCGACTGTGACCCTGACTTTGATCACTATGATTTCCCAATACCCCTCCACTCGCTGCCCCTCAGGGTACCCCTCCCTACCCCCCTAGTGCCCCTTCCTGCCCCTCAGTACCTATGAGGCGGGTTAGGTGTTGAATGTCAGCAGTGGAGTGTTGTGTTTAGCTGAGCGCGAGGTCCTGCTAAGTGTGTTTGTGGGTGTTTGTTGATGACTGTGTCGATACCCCTGTGTGTGAGGTGTTTGACTTGGATGTGACGTGTGTATGGATGAAGTGATGCACATGAGTTAGAGGAGAGTGCAGTGATGAAACCGTGTGTCCCGTGAGATGAGGTTCCAGACGACCACAATGAGACGCAATGTTGCCACCTCAACACATCTCCAGGTGAGGGATGAATGAGTGAGAGAAAGACAGACAGACAGGCAGACAGAGAGACAGAAACTTCACTTGTTAAACCTCATGCCAACCCGCTTACCCGACACCATAGTGAAGATCAATTTTCATTCATTCGTCACATTAAGACTATAACTTAACAACACCTAATTCGAGAAAAAACTAATTTATATTTTATCTCACTGCCTCTTTTTGTAACCTTCTGAGAATCTTGTGGTAATACAAAACATGATACGTGAACACTAATTGACCCGTGAGAATGATAACTATCAACTCAACGGTGGTGTCTGTTTTGACTAAGAGGCTGTTGTTGACATCCAGGTCGATCTTCACACACACACACACACACACACACACACACACACACACACACACACACACACACACACACACACACACACACACCACACACCACACACACCTGATAATCATTTATATCACAATTTGCTCGCGTCGCCCAAAATGCTCACCTGATTCATTTCATTAATTAAAAAAAACTGTACAGGTAGACTTACAGATACAACAACGGTTACACACATAATAATAGTCTATAAACACTATTCAACATTAATGTACAGCTGAGAAACATTCCCCTAACATCTGTCAACATCTGCCTGGGGGTCATAATATGTGATTGGCTCATAGCTGGTGTACACAACTGTCATTGTAAATTATACAAGAATAACATTACAAAAAAATACTCACTTGATAACAGAGAGACGGACATTGGACAAACACTAAGGTCTCTTCTGGTTTCTCCTGCAAGTAAAGGAAAAAAATAATTATAAAAGAAATCCCTAACTCAACCTAATCTAACCTAACTCATCCTAACCCACCGAAAAAGAAGATAAAGTCAACCCATAAACCCATTAGCATCGCCATTTTGGTCCACGAGAAGGGAGGTGGAGGAGGGAGAGGGAAGGGGAGGGGAGGGAAGGGGAGGGAGAGGGAAGGGAGGGAAGGGAAGGGGAGGAGGGGGAGGGGGGAGGAAGGGAAAGGGAGGGGAGGGGGAGGAGAGGGAAGGGACGGAGAGGGGGGTAACAGAGAAGGAGGAGAGGGGTGAGGGGTGGGGAGGAAGACGTGAGGTGACATGACTTAGCCAAAAGTGTAGTCGTGGTAGACCTTAAACATTCGCATGTTAATTTCATACCAGTAACCGTGGCTGTGGAGACGCAGTTACTCCACCCACCACCCACACCCCACCCACACCCACTACCACCCACACCCTCACCCACACCCACTACCGCCCACACACAGTACCGCCCACACCCCTACCACCCACACCCTCACCCACACCCACCGCCCACACCCACCACCACCCACACCCCACCCACACCCACTACCACCACACCTACACCCACTACCACCCCACCCACACCCTCACCCCACCCACCACCCACCCCACCCACCACCACCCACACCCCACCCACACCCAGCACCCACACCCAGTACCACCCACACCCACTATCACCCACACACCCCACCCACACTCTCCCCACCATCACCCACACACCCACCTACCCACACTCTCCTCACTATCACCCACACACCCACCTACCCACACCTCCTCACTATCACCCACACACCTACCTACCCACACTCTCCTCACTATCACCCACACACCCACCTACCCACACTCTCCCATCACCCACACACCCACCCACCCACACCTTCACTATCACCCACACACCCACTCCACCCACACCCCACACCCACACACCCACCTACCCACACTCTCCTCACTATCACCCACATACACACCCACCTACCCACACTCCCACCCCATTACCACCCCCCTCCACACGCTCAATTCATCGCTCTCCATTAAGAGTTATTATTCAGAAAAGGGTTTTTTTCTTGTCTCCCTAAAAAACCTAAGACCATGGTGATGTAATGGCAATAAACCGGTTTTATGGGTTTACTGTGCTAGTGGTGGAGTGTCAGCCAGGGGGGTGTGTGGTCCAGGGGCACTGACACCTGGGAGGACGTCAGCTGGTGTACTTATTTCACCTAAGATGTCAGTAATAAAAGTAATAATAATATCAACAACAAAAGCAATAACAATGTTAGTAACAGAAGCAACTGTGTCAGCAACAGAAGCAACTGTGTCAGCAACAGAAGCAACTGTGTCAGCAACAGAAGCAACTGTGTCAGCAACAGAAGCAACTGTGTCAGCAACAGAAGCAACAGCGTTAGCAACAGAAGCAACTGTGTCAGCAACAGAAGCAACAGTGTCAGCAACAGAAGCAACAGCGTTAGCAACAGAAGCAACAGCGTTAGCAACAGAAGCAACAGTGACATTGCAGTATGTATCATCAGCAACAGATAAAACAGACATCATGCAGTATCAGCAACAGAAAGAACAATGTCAAGAACAGAACCACCAATAATATCATGCAATATCAACAAGGATATTATGTGTAGAACATCCTCACATCAATCATGCCATGGTGTGTGTGAGAAGGGACGTTTCTTTTGCATGGGGCAGGACGAAGTAAGGGACCTCCCACTAGACGGGAAACGCTTCATTCACAGGACTACCCGAGTGGATGTCACCGTGACCTGTCTTTAGAGGTTGCACACAGTAGGAACCAGAACGAAAGAACAACGTATATACGTAGATAATCCAGAATGTGGACCAAGGCAGCTTCACTTCTCTGGTGTTCACAACATTGGGTGGGATGGACGAAGTGCAAAGTGCTTCTACGTCAGACTGGTTGAAGTGTTATCGGAACAGCAACCCAGAAGTTATGTCGTGGCCAGGTTGAGGTGTCGCCTATCCTTCTCCTTGCTCAGGTCTGCTCTTCTCTGTCTCATGGGAAACAAGATCTTTTGTCCTTAAACCAACAAGAATCACAAACATGGACTATGAAGCAACAGTCACAGAATGACACATAGATATGCACCTTAACTAACTCAGTAAGGGTAGATAATTTTTCTCTAGGATAGTTAGGTAGTAAAATGTGTGTGGAGAAGGTATGGCTATAAAGGGAGTGAAAGTAATAATATGATTACTATTAACACCATAAAGCACTTTGTGTTAAAAAACCCTCAACATTTGTGTTCTTCGGGTGTGGTAGACGGAATTTATGACCCACGACCACCAATATAACTTGTCTGAGATTACCTAATATGTCTCACTGCTTTCAAGTGAGTTTATTACACACTTCTAGCGTCTGTTATTGCTAATTGGTGGAGACCATGACCAACATTACAAACTGGTCAGATTTATACTATTTACAATGACTGTCAACTTGCACAATGTGGTAATAACTAACTCATATTTTTTTTTCTCCGGTTTACAAGATTTCATCAATTAGGCGAAGAAATATGACCCAGTACATTTCATAATACAGCTATGGTCTAATATTACCGCTGTTATCTAACCATCTTCCTTCAACCCAACACATATGACAGTGCATTAATGATAGACTAAAGAGGCGTAGAGAGGGAGGAGGGGGGGAGGCAGAGTGCACAGTATTAGAAAAGTACCATAAAATAACCTCTATTCTCATCTCATAAGCAAACGACACGAGCCAACCTAACTTAACCTAACCTAACTCAACCCCACCTAACCTAACTCAACCCAACCTAACCTAACCTAACCACTTAACCTAAACTAAACCTAACTTAACCTAAACTAACCTAACTTAAATACCCTTTAAGATACCCCTGGCTTTACCTACGAGGACTACAGTATGCCCAGCAGCGAGGGAAGAACTTGTGTAGAAGAGTAGTTAATGTTGAGTCCTGGGTACTGGTGGTGGTGTGGTGGGTTGGTGTTTGGTGTGGTGTTGTGGTTGGTGGGTTGTGGTAGTGGTGGTTGTGGTACTGGTAGTGGTGGTTGTGGTACTGGTAGTGGTGGTTGTGGTACTGGTAGTGGTGGTTGTGGTATGGGGTGGTTGGGTTGGTGGGTGGTGGTGGTGGGTGTTGTACAGGTAGTACTGGCTGTTGGTTGTGGTACTGTTTGTGGTTATGGTACTGTAGTGGTGGTTGTGGTACTGGTTGTGGTAGTTGTGGTACAGATAGTGGTAATATGACTGTATGTAAGAGAAAGCTTTAAGAACTGGAGAGGCTAAACCTATTGGAAAAGGAGATTGGGCTTCCACCTAACAGAGACCTAGAGATGATAGTCCTGGTGTGTGAGAGAGAGAGAGAGAGGAGAGGGGGGGGGGGGGCTAGGACCTGACTGAGACCTAGAGGAGACCTGGGATCCACGTCAGACAGGTCCTCCTGTTGTTGTTGTTCAAGTGAAGACAATAGCTGGCGTGGCGGTGGGTGATGAGCCCTGCAGGACCTATGGCCGATACCGGACCTCTCACTGACGCTGTCTTTCGTCCCTTCATGGGGCCCTTGGGAGGAGACTGGTGACTAGGGGACTTCTAAGGGGTTAAAGGGTAGAGGAGCCGAGAAAGGGAAAAGAGTAGGGGGCAAAGAGAAGCAAAGAAGAATTAGTAGAGTACGCGGCAGAAGACTGATAAGGGATGTTGGAATACGAGGAAATAAGAAAAATGAAGGGTTAGGAGACGATAGAGGAGGAACCAGGAAGTACAAAGAGGATTTAGAGGGAGCAGAGAGGGACTGGAGGATGAGGTATGGGAGGTAACCAATAGGAGGTTCTGAAGGGACCTTTGGTAGGACTCGTCAACTGGAGGAAGAGAGGCAAGAGTCAGAGTCCTGAAGGAGAGAGAGAGAGAGAGAGAGAGAGAGAGAGAGAGAGAATGGAGACATGGCCTAGCAGCCGAAGAGGTGAACGATATATACAAGACACCGTGCTCCTGAACAAAACACACACGCACACACACACACACACACACACACACACACACACACACACACGGACCAAACAACGTGTTAATCTGTTGGTCTGCGAGGAATGCTTGGCGCACCTCTACCTTGTCTGACTTACCACTATTATTAACTCGGTAGGTTAATTAGACCTTCTCTCACACGTACCTAAGGAAAAAATTACAATGGCTGTGAGATCTGCTACTCCCTCCAAAAAAAGAGTATGGCGGCGGAAAAACTAAGAAAAAGTTGACTACAGTGAAAAAAAAAGGTGTTGAATGACAGGAGTTGAGGTCTTGGCTGGGGTGAGGTATGTGGCGGCGACAAAGAAATAGTATAGAGGAAAAAAAACAATCCTTCGCCAGACTTCAGCGTCGTCAGCAACGCTTTTTTTTTGTCCTCGTGGAGACCTTGTGTGTGTGTGTGTGTGTGTGTGTGTGTGTGTGTGTGTGTGTGTGTGTGTGTGTGTTAAACTTACTATAACACTCTGGACCTACACACACACTTAAGGACCTGCAGTGTTAAGACGCCTTTCCCCTGAGCACTAACAGACAAAGATAATTTTAAAACTCTTCTGAATTATATATACTGAGACCTCGAGCCCCAGCAGCCGTAATAAATTACTCATCCGCTAATAATGAACAAGACAGTGAGCTACAACCAGCCGAGGTCTTACTTACCAGACTGAACCCTACAATAATGTCGTGCTCACAAAATGAACTCTGTACCCTCTCCTGCTGAACGAACCCTCACACACCCAACTTGTGTACAGCTTGCAAACACTGGCGTTCTGGACCAAGCACTTCTCAACACTGGCGCTCTGGACCAACCAAGCTCGTGTAAAAAATTATGTTCTGAACCAAGCACTTGTATAAAACAATAGTACACTGAACCACATACTCGTGAACAACACACTGGACCAGACACTTGCAACACTGCATAAATCACCTGCAACACAGCGACCTGTAAATGACATGCACAACATCGCACCATTAACCCCTGGCTGCCGTTATGAATGATTCACAACACTCGCTGAGTTGTTCAACCGTGACCACTATTTTTTTTTGCTCACTCAAGACGCGTCTGTTAAGTCATACCCAGCCAGTTGTAGCCCGGCAGGTCATGGTGTGTGCCTCAGGGCATCTCGTTTACACTCAGGCCCGCCGCGCTGGTGTTCCTCTCTGAAGGCGCGGCGGTGCAACCCTTGACCGCGAAAACTACAAACAGTGAGTCAGACTCTGGCCTTGTGAGACACCAGTTAATGTATTATAGCACACAGTACTAATGACAATTAAAAGGCATAACAGCCGAGGGGAGACAGCGTTCGCCTTCGGTCCTCAGGGTCACTGGTTCGATCCTTGGGAACTCCTAATCCACACATCTGTAAATGAGTACCTAATTTTATAACTGCTGAAGTGAAGGCGGTCTAGTGCAATGCCGAGTACGCTATTTCCTTGTGTACCGAATGGTTGTATTGTATCCACACTGTCCCTAAAGGGCTGTTATGTGCCTATGAGATCCACTTTCACTCTCAATGGCAATTAAGAACTGACCCTCGATGCTGTCAAGGAGAGTTTAATATTTCATTGATTATTGTTATTGTGCTTTTGTTTAATTTTCAGTTAAATATGTTCTTGTACCTTAATTTAGAAGGAAAGCTTGAAGTTACGAACGTTTCAGAATCTGAACTTTGATTACAAGAGAAAATGAAACAATGAGCTCATGAGTCCAGGCTGGTGTGTACTGAGGCTCTGTCCTGTCTGGGTAAACAAGTAAATGTTACGGAAAGAGTATTTATAGGGACAAATACACTGGTGTAGAGAGAGGGAGTGTGTGTGTTGGGGCCGGGAACCATGTACAGTCCCCCAAAAAATTATCGTTACTTTTTCCATCTTTATAATTTAAAACATTGGACAAAACTCTTTGAAATGTTCTCCAGTTCACCACCTTGAGTTGGTAGCCTCCTCAACAGTATTAAGGTGTACACAGTATATGTGTGCACCATATACAAAAAATAATATCTGCAGGAATAAAACTTAAAGTATCGCCCATTTTGAAACTCTGGCAGTTCTCTGCACGAAAGTGTTACCAGAAAACTTGATCCACATAGCAGATAAAGGTGTACACCAATACCTGTGGTCGACTGTACCAACCGTTCCCAAAGTTGTGGACTAACACTGCTCACAAAACACGAACCACAGCGACCCCAGGGGTGACAATACTTTTTTAGAGTTACGTCGCGACGCAAGTCAAGGCAGTTTTGTAATGGACTCGACACTAGCCTTTAGTCGTCTATGAAGGTGGTAGTAAATATAGTCTATATATATATATATATATATATATATATATATATATATATATATATATATATATATATATATATATATATATATATATATATATATAGTGAAGATTGTAATAGAAAAAATAAAGAAAAGTATTGTAGATAAAGTTAAAATAATAGCACAGTTTAGTGAAGGTCTTAATAATAATAATATATACGGTCGTTAATGTAGGTAGTAATAATAAGTATCGAAAAGCAGATGTTTGGAAATACTGTAAGTGAGTTAGACTCGGCACCTGCAACCAATGAGGTTTCGGCTACTCGCGCCAGGCCACCACTGGCCGCGCAGGGTTGGGGGTGAATGTATGCGCATACTGAAGCAACATAAAACACGAAATTGTCTTCATTATCTCCCACACGCTTATATAATGCTCGTTCTACTTGTATTATTGTGTTTTTACGACGAGAACCATGACTAGTGACGACGCTTGTAGTGCTCGTTATAACCAGCCTTACGATACTATTACACCTACAGTCGGTCTGTCTCTTGTCTGGGAATGTGACACAGATTAATTTTGTATGATAGGATAATATAGGATTTGTAACTAATGTTCTATACTAAATATGTTGACTTATCATTAATTATCCATACTGCATACTTTTTAACCATTCCTTTTCGTAATTAAACTTACCTGTGAGTTTTCATGCACATAAAAAAACATTAATGAACGTATCTTTGCCATCACAATAACGTCAATCTCGCAAACAGAATGTCTCTTGAATAATGAGATAGAATGTCTCTTGACTAATGAGGTATTCTCTCTCTTTTGTTAATGACCCATTAGTCTCTCTCTCAGCTGACAGTAATTACCCCGTAAGGGAGTTACTTGCCTGCCGTCGACAGATAAGCACTGAGGGACAGACTCGAACCCTTGTCCTGGGGTTATAAAGAAACGCACAATGGCGTACGTAGGTGCGTTCCCTCCACACCATCCCCACCACGACCACCAACACACACACCACGACCACCAATACACCTCCCCACTACACCACGACCACCAATACACCTCCCCACTACACCACGACCACCATCACACCTCCCCACTACACCACGACCACCAACACACCTCCCCCACTACACCACGACCACCAACACACCTCCCCCACTACACCACGACCACCACACCCATTTTACACTCACTTTAACACACCTGGGAGCGGCCAACTATGCTTGAAGGAACCGTGTCTGATTTCCAGTTAAGACATGAGGGCGTGTGTGTGTGTGTACAGGTGAGTCTTACACGGTATATAATTACTTACCTGGCTCCTACTGTTGCTACTGTTGTACCCTTTGTTCGTATTGCTACTTACCTCTTCATTCTGTTGTTCTTTACTGTTGAGTTCGAGAGAGAGAGAGAGAGAGAGAGAGAGAGAGAGAGAGAGAGAGAGAGTACCCCCTTAGCCTCACCTACTGTACAACTTCTTCCTTGAGCGTCTTCACCGCTGGTAACCGAGTCCTCCTCCTCCTCCTCCTCCCTCTGCCTTCCCACTTCCAACACTCCCCACTCTGCCTCCCTTCCTTCCTCTTCCTCTCCTTAATTCCCCTTCTTTATCTATCTCCTATATCTCATCTTCTAACTATTTCCCGTTTTTCTCTCTCTTTTTCTCTCATATAACGACCTTTTTATTTATCTCGTCCCATCTACCTCCCATTTTCCATCTATCTCCATCTTTCTCATATTCCAACGCCCACCCCATACTTTTTCCCAACTCCCAACACCCCCAGTCCTTCCCTAGTGTGTGTGTGTGTGTGTGTGTGTGTGTATGTGTGTGTATGTGCGTGTGTGTGTGTGTGTGTAACGCCTCAACGTGCTTCCAAGCGTAGAAAATAACACCACTAAAAAATAAAAAAATTGCATGACACACTATATTTTCGATACGGTATCACAATGTTATACAATATTTACAGGGAATAATAACAAGGTGTTAGGCAGGTAAGACGCTACAGGAGGGTTGTTAGTGAGTGTGGGGGGATGGGGGGGTGGTGGAGATGGACTGGTGGTGGGCGTGGAGGAGGGAAGGTCAGATTTCAGATTTGCCCCACACAGGCTTGGGGGCTAGTTTACTGGGCACTCCCTTGCATCGTGTCTAAGGTGAAGGGCCAGAGCATTAGAGGCGCCCAACAGGGAAACATGCAGAGTTCATGCTTGCCTTCTGAGACGTGGATGATGAAAGGCCAAGAGCGTCTGGGTGAGAGGGGAGGAGGAGAGCCAAGCTACATGGAGTGGAAGAAAGAGTAATAATGGCGTAGCGTCTCTGTATCGGTTCATCAGTTTACAGCAAAGCGCAGTAAGTTCTTGATAATATCTAGGGATATTTTAGTCAGGAAGAGACAATGTGATGGTGAGGCTGGGGGGCACCTGTAGGAGGATGATGTGATGGTGAGGGCTGGGGGACACTCAGAGGAATGGTGTGATGGTGAGGGCTGGGGGGGGCACTTGTAGGGAAATGATGTGATGGTGAGGGCTGGGGGCACCTGTGTGATGGTGAGGGCTGGGGAGCACCTGTAGGGGAATGGTGTGATGGTGAGGGCTGGGAGCACTGGGGAATGGTGTGATGGTGAGGGCTGGGGAGCACCTGTAGGGAATGGTGTGATGGTAAGGATGGGGGGCACCTGTAGGGGAATGGTGTGATGGTGAGGGCTGGGGGGCACCTGTAGGGGAATGGTGTGATGGTGAGGGCTGGGGAGCACCTGTAGGGAATGTGTGATGGTAAGGGATGGGGGGGCACCTGTAGGGGAATGATGTGATGGTGAAGCTGGGTAGCACCCAGAGGAATGGTGTGATGGTGAGGGCTGGGGAGCACCTGTAGAGGAAGGGCTGGGGAGCACCTGTAGAGGAACGGTGACGGTGAGGGCTGGGGGGCACTTGTAGAGGAATGGTGTGATGGTGAGGGCTGGGGGGCACTTGTAGAGGAATGGTGTGATGGTGAAGGCTGGGGGGCACTTGTAGGGGAATGATGTGATGGTGACGGCGAGAGAGGACAGGCCAGGGTGGGTAAGAGTAAGGCCTCCTACAAGGTTTACCTGTAGTGCGCCAGGCTCAGTGTTGGCAGTGTACAATAATACCTTTAGTAGTTCGATAGATATTTATATATTTATTTAGTGAATTCATCATATTAGTTCACACTGATTCAGCGTGTTCACATTGTAGGCATACAATGCATAAAAACAAAGCAGGTATATAATGTACATAGACAGTGCAGGTATATTATGAAATAGTGTAGGTATACAAAGTACATAATGAAGGTATACAAACTATGGTAAACAGTGAGACGATTTGACCAAGGATTTCACAACAAAAGCATCAAAAGTTTGTTATGATCCTTTGTTTAAACTACGAGACTAAGAAGTAATAGAACATCTACAGAAGGAGCAGACTCGTGTAGACAATCTGTGGGAGGGGGGGGGGAGGAGAGGGTGGGGTCACGTACCGCCTGACGCTGCAACAGGTTGTGGTACACACCCACCCGCTCTTACCCCTTCCTCTGCCTCTCTCCCGGCGGCTGTAGATGGTGCTAGTCTCTTTCTCCTTCGTTAGTCTCTGTTGCATTAATGTACTCTCTCTCTCTCTCTCTCTACACACACATTGTTTAACACCCTTACTACATTCCCTTACTCCCTTGCTGTTCATGTGCTGTTTATATCTGTGTGTGTGTGTGTGTGTGTGTGTGGTTTACCTTGTATTATAAACAGGTTCACACACACAGATAACCAACTTAACAAATATCTGTACATGCATAAAGTCGTGCTTAAAATACAGGAGGTACAGGCAGAGGTACAGGCAGAGGTACAGGTAGAGGTACAGGTAGAGGTACAGGTAGAGGTACAGGCAGAGGTACAGGCAGAGGTAGAGGTACAGGTAGAGGTACAGGCAGAGGTACAGGCAGAGGTACAGCAGAGGCACAGGTAGGCACAGGTAGAGGTACAGGTACAGGTACAGTAGAGTGCTCCGGTATATAGTGAGGCAACAAGGTCAGCACTGCACTCAACCTCCTTCAGTTCCTTAATAGTGAAGTTGGGTACCAATACACATCTGGGTGGACCTCGGTGGTAAGCTGTGCATGGCTGACCGAGGCCCATACACTAACTCAACCAGACATATAGGGCTGGCGAACTCTCTGGATAAATCACACAAATACATTAAAAACGCAGATAAATCCCACCAGCTAATGTTCGATAAGTTGTGTTACGCCTCAGTAGTGAAAGTTGTGGCGTATATATATATATATATGAAAGAAAGAGTATATATATATATATATATATATATATATATATATATATATATATATATATATATATATATATATGCAAGTAAATCACTGTAGGTGCGCGTGATCTAGGTATATGCTGATAACCACAAGGAAAAAGAAAACACGAAGTTCTCAAGCGCTTTCGTGTAATTCACATCTTCAGGGGTGAGTACAGACTTAGGAGAATTACATAACAAGGTGTATATATACAGAGGAGGGTGAGATCAAGTCCACAATGGTCAGGTATTAGGTAATGACTGCTGCGGTGCTTTTTTAAGATTAGTAGGGTCATTACCTAATACCTGACCATTGTGGACCTGATCTCACCCTCCTCTGTATATATATACCTTGTTATGTAATTCTCCTTAGTCTATACTCGCCCCTGAAGATGTGAATTACACGAAAGCGCTTGAGAACTTCGTGTTTTCTTTTTCCTTGTGGTTATCAGCATATATATATATATATATATATATATATATATATATATATATATATATATATATATATATATATATATATATATATATATATATTTATATCTTGATAAAATCACACGGGAAAATGGAAACAACGGAGTACCTTAGCTTTCGTCTTTATTCAAGATGTCTTGAATAAAGACGAAAGCTAAGGTACTCCGTTGTTTCCATTTTCCCGTGTGATTTTATCAAGATTTATCTTATCCACGTTTTCATTGTGGATTTACATGATATATATATATATATATATATATATATATATATATATATATATATATATATATATATATATATATATATATATATATGTGTGTGTGTGTGATAACGGAGGCTGCCAATTAAAAGTGATGGCGTACATCAGCTTACAAGCGTTCGTTCGGTTCACTTAAAGATTAGCCTCAAGTTAATTTTATTTTAAGATTAGCCACCCTAGCACTAACCTAACCTAACCTAACCTTATCCCCCACAGATAGCGTTAGACCGATTGATACTCAAGTGAAATAGTCTGGGGGGGGCTAATCTTCAGGTGGCCCGCTCCCTCTCTGACGTGGTGAAAACGGTGAAGTTACAAGGTCCAGCTGAAGACTAAACAGACGGGGAGGAGCATCTCGTACCCCGTGTGTGTGTGTGTGTGTGTGTGTGTGTGTGTGTGTGTTTTGCTTAAAGTAGTTTATCATATGTGAAACTTATCATGAGAAAACGTTATATACATTGGAAACTTATCAATTGTGAAGCTTAAATGGATGGACGAACGACAGACAGATAGACAGACAGACAGACAGAATAAAACAAAGAGTTGAGGTAAGGTGCAGGCCACACACCTGGTGATCAATCAACAGGTAACCATTAATGAGCAGGAGAGACGCTGGTGCTATCAAGGCTACGACCCATTCTTGCTACTGACGTCATAACTTTGTTTTTTTCCATCTCAACCAATCATTCTGCAGACCTGAAGTGACGTCAAAATCGCGGTTTCAGGTGACGTCATAGCTGTAATGTCATAAATCAACCAATCATTTTATATTATTGTGGTGACGTCAGAACTTTTATTAGTAGCATTCAATTTTACAGTTAATTAAATTACTTAAAATCTCAAGGGGCAATAATTAGGTATATAAATGGATCACCTGTCTTAATAGCTATCGTCATTATGTACACCTGATGCTAGTTATATGAGATAGATCACTAGTGAATCCCTTGAGTCGTCTACCAGGCACACAGGTAATCAGATACAAGTGGATCATTCAAACATACTACCACTACAAACATTCTACGACATACACAGTAGCCATGTATCTCATTATACTAGGAACATTCTACATCCTACCACTGACTAGTATAATATTGGAACATTTTATCCCACAGTGACCATTAGGAACATTCTACCATGTACACAGTTAAAGTAGATCACCAGAAACATTCATGTACCAATAGGTTCCTCCTACTTGACATTCCACCAAGGTACATAGTAAGTCACTCGTGGTATTTTATCTTGCATATAAATGATTAATAATGTTGGTTGTGATTTACAATGCAAATGAACACTAGAGAAAATCACTGCTTCCTTCATCTGGTTGTTCCAAAGTTGCTTCACACTGCCCAAGAACTCGTAAGTGAAAATTTTCTCTTAACCAGAGACGTGAGAACTCGTCTAATTGCCTCACCTAGGTTACGACACGATGGGGGCTTCTCAAAGGTTCTTATGTTAAAACCCCAAACTTTGTGTCGTTGCTTAAGTGAAACAGATGTGTTCTCATATCTCCAGTTACAAAGAGAACTTAACTTACGATCTTTTGAGAATCCACATTTGTATCATAATATAAGTAAAGACAACTAGAGGCGCTTTTTCATCTTCAATTACGAGAAAAATCTACCTGTCTGTCATGGCTTAAATGAAACAGGTGTGTTCGTACTTCTCCAGAAACGGGAAGAATTTATCGTAAGATCCTCTGAGACTGAGGAGGAGTCGGTACACGGCAGGAGCTTGCATGATAATGACTGGCATGGTGCTGGCAGGGCTCGCTGACCACACCTGCGGAATCTCAATCTATTATTGATTTTTATCTCTCCGTCTCTCTCTTTCTCTCTCTCTTCCTTTATCTTTCTCCGTCACGAAAGAGAAGAGGGAGAGAGAAGGAAATAATAGATATATAGAAAGAACCCCATCCACACACACACACACTAAGAGAGAGAGAACAAAAAGAGTGATTAATTAAAACAAGGTATCAAATTAACATGGATACATATCTCACGAAGATATTGTATTAATCAGACGATGTTGCCAACTAACGTACAGACCATAGAAGCTCACATCAGTACCAAGTGTTAATTACCTCACAGCTCTTATAACAATATCTATGATGAAAATATTTACAAAAGTACAGTACACAGATTTGGGTAGAATTTTGTGCGATATATACTTTACGAACAACTTTGGGAAGGAAATGCCTAAGAAACTACTGGGCAAGATCTTACAAATACATTATATCATGTTTTTATCGTACGGCTGGCAGTGAAATTGCTGCGTTGTCGATGTGGACGCCTGTTGTCTAGCAGAGAGTATCGTACCGCTCCATAGGACATGGCGGCTAGATCTGGGTTAAGTTTTTGATTCAATTGAGGTATTTTCGCCCTTATTCTCTGTTTTGATCAATAAATCTAATACTTCCGTGAATTAAAAATCGTACCCCTACAAGATCAGTACTAACCTTACCTAACCTAACCCCCAGGCAGCGTTAGGATGGTTAATGTTCAGGTGTACTAAGCCGAGGAAGGGCAAATCTATGGGTGATCCTTCAGTACTCTCCACGAGCCTCATACACTACAGGAGGCGGTAAATTAGACGTCACCTGATAAGCTCGTGGAACATACCTGAGAGTGAGGGGAGGGATCATTCCTGTGTTGCGTTGGGTTGGGTGTACTGAAAAGTTGTGTTGTGTTGTGTTGTGAGATGTTGTGTTGTATTGCGAAATGTTGTGTTGTGTTGTAAAATGTTATGTTGTGTTGTATTGCGAAATGTTGTTGTGTTGTGTTGTGATGTGTTGTGTACTGAAATGTTGTGTTGTGTTGTGCTGTGTAGTGAAGTGTTGTGTTGTGTACTGAAGTGTTGTGTTGTGTTGACAAGAGAGCCACTTGAAACAGGAGAAGTTGCTTGAATGAGAAATAGTTGTTTAAATTAGGGGTTAAGGGGAAGGTGCTTCAGGGAGGAGTAGCATAAATGAGGGGAAACTGCTTGAGTGAGGGGGAGAGGGGAGCTGCTTGAGTGAGTGAGGGGGAGAGGGGAACTGCTTGAGTGAGCAGGGGAGGGGAGCTGGGCTGAGTGAGGGGGAGAGGGAGCTGCTTGGGGTGAGCAGGGGGAGGGCTGCTTGGAGGAGGGGAGGGGGAGAGGGGAACTGGCTGGAGTGGGAGTGGAGGGGAGAGAGGAGCTGCTTGGAGGAGTGAGGGGAGAGGGGAACTGCTTAAGTGGGTGAGAAGAGTGCTGCTGCTTAAATTATGAACTACTTTAGGCGAGGGGAAGAAGGGAGGAGAGGGAGGGTGGGAAAGTAGGAGTGAAAGGGGAAGGGGGAGAGAAAGGAAGGAAGGGAGTGATAGGGATGAAGGAAGGGGAGAGGGAAGGGAGGGAGGAAGGGAAGAAGGAGGGAGGTATAGGGATGAATGAATAAGGGAGAAAGGAATGGAAGAAAGGAGAAAATGAGGAAGGAAGAGACGAAAGGAGAGAGGGAAGAAAGAAGAAAGTAGGGGAGGAGAGGAGAAAAGAAGGCAGAAATGAGAAAGGAAATAGAGCAAAGGAAAAGGGAAGGGAGGTAAGGAAAAATGAAGGGAGGAAAGAAGGGAATAAAGGAGAAAGGAAAATAGGAAAGAAATGAAGGAAGAGAGGGAACAACCGCTCTGAAATAGATGTGGCAAGGAAGTGTAGAGAGATGATTAATTCAGTTATATACAGACAAGGATGTGTGGGAGTAACAGTCTGACTCAACCATCTCCTGCTACCTACCTACCTACCTGGGTACCCACCACCCCACTGTACCTACCACCCACCCACTGTACCCACCCACCACCACTGTACCACCCATTCACCCACTGCACCCACCATACCCACTGCACCCACCACCCACCACTGTACCCACACACCACCACTGTACCCACACACATCACCCACTGCACCCTACTCCATCCACCATTGCCCACCTACCTACTGTACCTACCTACCTACCTACTGTACCTACATATCTACCTACTGTACCTACCTACCTACCTACTGTACCTACCTACCTACCTACCTACTGTACCTACCTACCTACCTACTGTACCTACCTATCTACCTACTGTACCTACCTACCTACTTACCCTCCTGCCCTCACCCCGTTTGCTGCCGCGTTAACACAGGGAAAGTTGGATTACATAGCCAGGCTTGGTACTGTTTATCGCCAGCCCAAGCACTCCACTTCGCCTGTCGTTTGTCATTCAGACCATGCGATAATGTCATCAAGTTTGTGTTGGAGAAAGAAAGCGAGAGAGAGAGAGAGAGAGAGAGAGAGAGAGAGAGAGAGAGAGAGAGAGAGAGAGAGATCTTATTTCCCTCCACACTCATCCACTACGTAAACACAGTGTTACCAATCACAACAAAGAAAAAAAAATAGCCCACACTTCAAAATAAGACATCACCAGAGGCCCCCCACAGTCCACAGGTCATAACAGGCTTGACCAAGTGTGGAAATGTTATATTATGGTGATGTACGGAAGAGCTATAGTACCTCCCTGCTGTACTCTATTATATACCTTATGCATATAATTATTATCTCTTGTTCTATACTGTTTTAAGGGAGCTGGTTATAGGGATTATTTATATAACCTAACCTTGGGAATGATGATTGACGGGCGTGATAGAGCAGAGGGAGGGTGTGATGGTGTGATGGATGGAGGTGACTGTAGGTGTCTATAGATTAGTGTAGGTGTTTGTAGGTGAATGAGATGAGCGCAGGTGAGTGTAAGAGGTGGGTAGTGAGGAGGTGGTCATGTTGGACTCTCTCTCTCTCTCTCTGTGTTTTGTACTCTCCTTAAGGCACCTAAAGTAGGTTGGAAGTGCAAGACAACAAGCTCCCAAAAACATATCTAGTGTTGACCATCTCCCAGACGGTGTTCGGGCAGGTAAAACCCAAACATTTCGGGATGTTGACCAAATCTCTAAACGCACAGACTAAAACATTTCCACAGTCCACCTTTACAGAATGACCAGTAGCAAAAACCTCGACATATTGAGCAAAAAATTAAACGATGTTACTCCGATATCAAAGCCGAAATTTTCTTTTCTCGTTTTATTTCTGGCGAGATTTACGAAGCAGACTACTGACTCATTGTAGATAAAAGGAAATTTGCCGACTCACATGACGATCAAAGGTTTTCGCCAAGAAATTCTGTATGTTGGTTCGACTTTACGTATAAATGGAGAATTCGTTTCTGGTGATGGAGAAAAGATTACGTGGAAGGGACGCACGCACACATGCACGCACGGGGAGTAGAAGAATAGAAGCAGAAAGGTATCGAAAAAGGTAATAATAATAAATCATACCAAAATACGAATAAAAAAAGAAAATAGAAGAGGAACGAAGTGAATACTAGAGGAAACAGTGTGACAGTCCTTTACTTCCCCAAGACAGTGTTCCATGACAGTGGTCCCATGATAATGTTCCCATGATAATGTTCCCATGATAATGTTCCCATGACAGTGTTCCCATGATAATGCTCCCATGACAGTGTTCCTATGACAGTGTTCCCATGACAGTGTTCCCATGACAGTGTTCCCATGAAAGTGTTCCCATGATAATGCTCCCATTCCAGTGTTCCCATTCCATTCCAGTGTTCCCATGACAGTGTTCCCATTCCAGTGTTCCCATGACAGTGTTCCCATCATAAATGTTCCCATGACAGTGTTCCCATTCCAGTGTTCCTATGTTCCCATGACAGTGTTCCCATGAAAGTGTTCCCATGATAATGCTCCCATGACAGTGTTCCCATTCCAGTGTTCCCATGACAGTGTTCCCATGACAGTGTGTTCCCATGACAGTGTTCCCATCATAATGTTCCCATGACAGTGTTCCCATAACAGTGTTCCCATAACAGTGTTCTCAAGACATACCCCTGACAGCATACCCACGATAAAATAACCTGAACACCACCATCAGAGAACAATTAGCAATATAAGTTGGGTTAATAAAGAGAGGCTGACCTTCACCCACCCCGTACTGTAGGCTACCTGAGGGTGTAAAGTCACATACAGCCTATAGTAATCTTACAGTAATCTCAGTAGAGTCTTAGTCGTACCTTAAGTGAACAAGTTAAAAGGAAATTCAGTCTACACAATTATAAGAAATACTGACCAGACTATATACCTACGGTGTTCAGTGAGGGTGTCGCTTGTCATTAAAAAAAACCAGTAATACCAGCCTCCAGTGACACGGAACCTGATGTTGGCTTACATACATAGTGGCCAATGATCTGTGAGTACATACATTAAATCCTCTCTATCATTCTTGTATCCTGATGTATTTTTTGTCAGTCTGTATAAACACTGGAGGGCTGCGACGCCTTGAACTGTTCCTCACCTAGTTCGCATTGAGGATTATTCCGTGATAAACTTTTCACATTGTCGTCAATATGTGTATCGTTTTATGCTGATTTACATATGAGTAACATTACAAATATTTTTCTTTAATATTCTGTCATATTTAAATCACTTTTGAACTCGAACTATGATTTCCGTAAATGCCAAGCCTAATGTTTTACCTTAAAGGGGGATTGTTAAGCTTCTATACCAGTGCCTGTACAGTGTTATCGAAAATCTAGGTCAATATTTTAATTCTCCAGAGGTAAATCGTACTGTTTAACTTTCAGCAGACACAACTAGTTCTGGCAGCCATAATAGTTGTCGACTTTCTCTCGTTCATCAACAGGTGTGAGAGATGTGCTGGAACATTGTGTGGAGGTAATGAAGAGCAATGGTGACAATACACTACCCTGGAGAACTCAACTTTCTTGATGAATTTCGGTTTTTTTGTTTAAATAAATAAATTTAATCTTAACTGTTCTCTATCATCAGTGAAACCGCAAAAAAAACGATGATAGATTTAATTTAGTCATATAAATTAGGTAAATCTTCACTTGTTGCCACTAAACGAAATCAAGGATGAGACGATGTTTTTCCGATGGTTTTTTTATGTCTTATGAACAAATTTGACCTTCATTTCTGGCGCAAACCAATAGTGTCTGAGATAAGTCCCTCCTCCCATCACAAAATCTAGATATTTGCTGTAAAAATCAAGGTAAAAAGTGTTCAAAACACATAAAAAAACTTCGGAAAACCAGTTTTGAATCAAACCTAACCTAACCGGGGGCTCCACAGTCGTTCGTCATTCTAGGTGTGTACCGCCGTGTATGAACATACATAATAAAATTTTAAATATCTAGTTTAAAGGCAATTAGCGCCAGAAACGCCATTGAAGAAAAGTGTCTTAGAATTGTCAAAATTACAGATTGCAACTATAAAATTCCCGAGATTCGTTTAGTGGCAACAAGTGAAGTAATACCAGAAATTATAAGTTTATATGGAAGACCAAAATGATGATAGGCTTTATCACATCTTAAAACTTACGATTCCAATACTGTTCAGCTAAATCTACAGTATCCGTGGGTTTTGAAATTAGTTTTTTTTTCTATATAGTGTCTTGGTACTGCACTCTAGTTTGTTATCTGTAAACAACCTTCCCTGTATGTTAGGTCAAGTCAGGTCATATTAGGTTAGGTCAGCGTTAGGGTGGTTAACCTTAAAATAAGCTGGGGTGTCTAATCTTCAGGTGATCCCATCTATCACGAACATAACCCACACACAAGAGAGAGGTGAATATACCTGCCTATTGCTCACTGGGTAAAAGCTGAAACAGTTATTCCACTTTCACTTTCCTCTTTGTGCTTAAACTGCTTTTTGGTTGCCGGAGTTAGTGGAATTTTTTCATACAGACTTCAGGTAACCCCTCACGTGTATGTATGTATGTATGTGTTTTTTATGGGATAATAATAATAATAATAATAATAATAATAAAGGACCATAAATAAAAAAAATCAATAGTGAGAAACAATATACTATATGTATGTTGTGTTGTCAAAGAAAGAGAAACAATTAAACCCTACAATTGTGTGTAAATGAGGCAGAAAGTCAGAACAACAACCTGGCAGCAGGGTCTACCATAGACAATACATTATGCTTCCAATATCTCCCCAGGCGGTAGTACCTCCTTAAAACTTTTTGTAGAGTAAATTACTATTTCATTTCCCTGACAAAATTTCATCCATTTTTCTAACCCACTCGTGCCACGGGCTGCACCCTCGACCCTTCTCCCCCAGCCAAGCACTCGGTAGTGACGCAGCTGTTGATCAATACTCAGTTACATGTTGTCCTCTATACGGAAGAGGTTTATGGCCTACAGTGATGGTGATGTGAGAGAGAATTTAATGTTCTTAAACGGCCAATTGTATGACGTGAATATTGCATCGAGACTCAAGCATATTGTGTGTTATTTCATTAAGAGTTAAGAGTAAAAAAAAACCACTACAATACAAAGCTTTAAAACTACAATACAAAGTTTTCAAATTAATATACTCCGCTTTAAAACTTTGGATATTAAGCTTTAAAAGACCTGTTTCACGGGAGGTATTTCACTGTCACGGTTGAGTGCGGCTGTTCCTCTACACCGACTCCCGAGTTGGTCCTGCTCTGACCCACGACCTACACCCGCCATCCATAACCTGCACCATCTACCTACGTTCTACACCCACCATCCACGACCTACACCTGCCCCACGACCTACACCTGCCCCACGACCTACACCCGCCATCCTTAACCTGCACCATTTACCTACGTTCTACATCTATCATCCACGACCTACACCCGCCATCTACGACCTACACCCGCCATCCTTAACCTGCACCATCTACCTACGTTCTACATCTATCATCCACGACCTACACCTGCCCCACGACCTACACCTGCCCCACGACCTACACCCGCCATCCTTAACCTACACCAACTACCTAGGTTCTACATCCATCATCTACGACCTACACCCATCATCTACGACCTACACCCATCATCTATGACCTACACCCATCATCTATGACCTACACCCACCATCTACGACCTACACCCACCATCTACGACCTACACCCGCCATCCATAACCTCCACCATCTACCTATAGCCTACACCCGCCCGCTATCCACGACCCAACCCTGATGACCCGACCTCACCCTAATGACTTGACCTCACCCTAATGACCTGACCTCACCCTAATGACCTGACCTCACCCTGATGACCTCTGCCTTTACTTTATATACACTAAATAGTTTTATTGTGGTTGTAGTTCCTCCACACTAAACGCCAGCTATCAGTAGTGGTGTGGGCCGTGTAGCTGTCGATAGGACGTGGAATCATGAACGCCAAGGTCAAAGGTGACATCCAGTTGGGGAGGGAATACTGAGACTGATAGGATCCTGCACTGTGGGATGTCTGAGGCATCCAAAGGACTCCTCCCTCCTTCCCTCCCTAACGCATTCTTTCTCTCTCCTTCAATCCTTCTTGTATGCTCTCGTTTTCTTCCATCTTTCCCTCCTTCCTACTTGCCTTCCTTCCCTCTTGTCCTCCTCCTCTCCCTTAACACCCCACCCCCCCCCGCTCCCCTCCTTCATTCCTATCATTCCCCCTCCTCCTCCTCCTCCTCCTGCCCTCTCTCCCTTCTCCCTACTACCTACCATAACTCTCTCCCTCCCCCTCCTGTCCTCCTCCTACCATCCAGAATTCTCTCCCTCCTCCCTATTCTCCCCCTACCCTCTATA